>NC_136068.1:966337091-966342091 GCF_964261635.1 Lissotriton helveticus | reverse complement strand
GTGTGTGCGCGCGCGGGGGGGGGGCTCTGTGCGTGGGGGGCTCTGTGCGTGGGGGGGGCTCTGTTTGTGTGGGGGGGCTCTGTTTGTGTGGGGCTCTTTGTGTGTGTGTGGATCTCTTTGTGGGTGCAAATGCAATAGGTCTTGCATTTGCGAGAGATTAAGCTATTGGCATTGTAAATGATAATGCCATTTATTTATATGTTTTAAACACAAACAAAAATAATGTCATGAGCAATGCCAATAGCTCTAACTTTAACAAAGACGAGACCGTTGCATTGTAAATGCTTGTTTGCAATTTGACTCGGAAAAGTGTTCATTGCCACATAGTATCGCATTCTAGCTAACTGATGTGTTTGTCCGCCTCCTGCGGTCAAACACAGCATTATCTTAGAGGTCTCATTTATGCTCCACACCCTAGAGACACATCTGCTATGATGGCTTGTGTTTCAGGTGCCTTGAATGTTCTCCCATTAAACATATTTTTTTGGTTCCATCATTTTAGTTCTTTGCGGAATTGGTTTGTTACAGCCACTAGGCTCTCCCATTTAGTTGGTATGGTACTACTTCAATGTATCCCGTACAACGCATTTACCACTACAACAAGTTAAAAGGCAGTACAAGACCTTTCTTAGCAATGGAAGATTTGGGGTCGGGTACTGTAGGATTCAATTATGGGAAGTATATATATGGGGCATTTTGTATTTTTAAGAGTTCAGCGATAGGTAGTGTCTAGGGTTTGTAAGTGTTTTTAGGAGTCAGGGAAAGGTATTTTATAGGGGTAGTAAAGAGTTTTGCAGGTTCAGAGATGGGTAGTCTTAAGGGGAATAAACGGTTCTAATGGTTTAACGATGGGTAGTGTTAAGGAGTGGTAAGGAGATTTTCACGGCTCAGAGCTGGGTAGTAAGGAGTTGGTAAAGCTCTGGGTTGAGTGGTGCATAGGGGTACTAAGGTGTTTTAGGGCTCGTGGCTGGGTTGTATATATAGATAGTGAGGAGTTTTTAGGACCCGGGAATGGATGGTACATAGGGGCAGCACAGTTTTTAGTGCTCAGGGATAGGTGGTGCATAGAGTAGTACAGTGTTTTCCGGGCTCAGTGATGGATGGTGCATAGGGGTTTATAAGGGGCTTTAAGGTTTGGGGGATTAGTGCATAGGGATAGTACGGGCTTTTAGGGTTGAAGGATGGGTGGTGCATTGGGTAGGTAAGAGGGTTTAGGGATGGACGATGCAAAGGTGAAGTAAGGAATTGTAAGGGTTCAGGAATGAGTAGTGCTGAGGGGGGTAAAGGTTTTCTATCGTTTAGGGAATATCTCTGAGGGGTAGGATATTTTAGAGTGTAGGGATGTGTTGGAATCAATGGTATTATAGGAAGGAGATACAACTGGACAATAATTTAAATAGAATCTTGTATATATCATGTGGGCAAAGAAATGGGAAGCTTGTCAAAACTTCAAGTTAGACTAAATCAAGCTATGTATTCATTTTTGCTTTTTTACACGGTGCTTCTCTTTCCACTTGAGTTCCTGGAACCTTCCTGGTAACCCTTATAGCAATTTATTTCTCCCTTACTGTAAATTACAAGACGGTTTTCTAACAATAAGCACTTGTGTTTATGTGCAAACCACAGTGCTACAAAGATGAAGATCAGAGATAGAAGGAAAAAAAAGAGGAAACAAAGTCAGCAGAAAATGTGCAGCAGATCTTAGGTTCTTTCTGGCTGAAAAAGCTATTGCGTGCAGAAGTTACAGAAAAAAATGTATACATCAATTTGAATACACTAGCAAAATACTTTTATTTATTTTTAGTAATGATAGGACAAACAGATGTGAGCGTTCAGTCTTTTTTGGTGTAAACCAGGTGTTAAAGTATAGCAGAAAAATAAAGGTATTAATGAGGTCATGTATACATTTGAATTACAAAAAATACAAATCTTAGATGTTAGCATCAAAATTTCAAATATTTTCCATTTACAAAGCATAAAAACTTACCACACCCCCAAACAACATATATATATATATATATATATAAAGAATTATACAGTTCTTTTGAATCTATAAAAAGTAAAAAATATACAGTCAAAAGACCTAAATCTTATTCAATCTTTCATATAAAACTGTAAACATTTTATTTACACATGGGAAATGTGTAGTACAAAATAAACATACGCACCCTTTCCACGGGTTTAGATTTTGGAAGGCAGCAAAACGTTCCACAGTGATCGATTTATCTTTCCCCCAATCCCCAAACCTCATTGACTGAGGTACCCTGAAGGTAAATAGGAACCAAACTGTGGATAAAAACAGGGCTCTGGGGAGGGACAACCGACCTCGCTCCTCATCCTGCAAGGAGTTTGAAGGTTGAGCCACAAGGAAAAGTACGATGTGAGGCAAAATCAATGCCCAATTGCAAGAAAGTAAGTAGAAGAACTCAGTTTTAGAAAATAGCAAGTCATGTGGACAGGTTTCACCTGTTGCAAGTGTGCAAAAAAATTTTTTTTCTGTAGAAAGATTTTCCTGTCGCCAATGAACCTGTGCTTAAAAAACAGATGTTATAGTACTTTGAACACATTTCAGAACCTCCTCATTTATAAAGCATTTCTCCTTTCTCTTAGCAATATGAGAAAGGGTTCTGGCCAGTCTATGAGCTGCAGGAAATTAGGACCTGCGATTTCGACAACCTACCACCAGCCTCTAGCAAGTCAAGGCACTACAGTACAAAATCATGACCCATGTGTTACAAGTGAGAGGATACAGCAGTCATTCTGAGCCCTTCGCAGACCATGGACACAATACTGTGCATGTGTAGATGAAATGACAAGTTCACCTTAAAAGTCACACAATTTCACCATACAATCAATTGTTTAGGATGGGATCTCTCAACACTGTTGACAAATAAGGGAGCTTAGTGCATGTTCCTTTGTTGAAGAGTTCATTAGGAGAAAACACTGGCATCTGCGAGCTTACTACCAAAGGTCCACCTTTTATGTTAAGTCCGAAATTTGAGACATACCCATTTCTGGCACAAATCAGAGCTTCAAGATTTGTAAATCAATCAATAGCATTCCCTTTACTCAAATTAAAATTTCCAGATTAATGTTTGTCTAAGACACTTAAATGGCACGCCTGGTGGTATTATAAACTGCCAGTGTGCACCATACGTTTTTCTGTGGGTGCTCAGTGTGATAAAAAGCAACAAGCTGTGACTTCTACCAAGCAAAACACTGTCAGTGTGGGCTAATCTAAAACTATAGTGTGCATGCCCACATCTACTAAAATAAAAGAGAAAAGAAAAATGTTAGTGTCAAAAATGTAGTTAGAAGTCAAAGTGCAAAATGTGCTAACAATGAAGGAGATTGTGGAAGTTAATAGAAAGTCTGTCCCTACGCTTGCAATTCAATAACTTCATCTCCTGACACGGACAAATGCCACACACCTGCCCAAGTACTCGTGAAGTAGTAACATGCAAAGGTAATTTCTCATTCTGGAAGCAAGGGCACATAATACATACACTGGCTGACCTACACTGACCCCATCGTCTTGGGAGCTTTCCTAATAAATGCCTTGAATACTATTATCCAAGCAGCACAATTATGATCATAAGCCAGGGGAACAGGGTGAAAACACGGGCCTCATCTGAACAAGGTCATCCTAAGAGAACAGCTGAATTGACAGTTTAACAAACATATTCAGCAAAGGGCTTTTTGGGTGGTGAAACAGTTAAACTTGCTGCTATACTGTGTTTATGCAAAACACTTTGAATGAACAAAAGCCTCCCTCGAGTATTTAGTATGCTCACAAGGAACTTCATGAATTCCGTGCCTTCCGGTATTTATTTTCTATACAGCAAAATAGAAGACTGCAAAGCAAATCTGGAAATGGTCATAAAAGGTGTGTGTCAGTGTTGTATTAAAAACACCTTCAAATCAAAGGCCCAAAAGGCACCAACACAATCAACGTTCTTTTTTCAGGGTTAGGTATTCTGTAAAGCTGGATGGTGTACTAATGAAGAATAGCTAAACATCAGACTATTAACAAATTAACCCTCGGTATAAATATCGAATACATGCGAGACAAACAGCATGACAGATCTTTCCCAATGTAAAATATCTGCGGACACCAAACCTTGACTGACTGCTTCAAAAGGTGACTCCCCCAGTTATGAAATACAAATATTTGCATGAAAAGATTTTCTCAATAACTTCACTGTATTCAACCCTGGGACTATAGCAGTATAGGGGGTGGCATGGACAACTGCACCAGTTCACAGGGATTAGCAACAACATACCGTTTATCCTTTTTGAGCGACTACAGAACAAGTGATACTTTTGTAAGGTGCACTTGAGTAGGAGCTCGACAAAAAGCAATGCTCATTTTTCATTGCAAGCTCCCTTAACGACAAGGAAATATAATTGGGATTACATAGCACTAATACGTTGTGGCAGTAGGGACATGATCCCAAAGAGCCAGCTGGTTTCATGCAAGGAAAACCATGAATCTTGTTAAAACCCAACTCAGTTTCTGGATAGTAACTGATGTTTGAGAAAGCTCCTATAAGGAACAAAGACTTCAACCACAAGCTCAATCTACCAAAAAGATAGGTTGTTTGCCAGAAGCGTCATCCCAGCAGCATGAGGCCTATTAAAAGGTATTTTGAGGTAGAAGCAGCAGTCATGGGAGTATCGGAGTACGGCAAATGCAGTTAATCAGGCAACAAATTATACTCAGAGGGCTCAAGGCATCAAGTCGGGAAGAGGTGTACGAGATCCATGTGATGCATCCCAAATGCACGCCAAAACTCAGACCCATTTGCCTTCCATACTTTAAAACAAGAAAACCAAGAACTGCTAGTCCTCAGGCCATGTAGGCTTACCAGTACCGCATAAGGGGAGGCAAGAAGCTATGAAAGGAAGCTAAAAATGGCAGGCAGAACCGGGGGGTGCAAGTAGAATACTACTGTAATAAATAAATGGAGAAAAAGTAACAATTGAAAGAAAGCACATGA
>NC_136068.1:966032091-966332091 GCF_964261635.1 Lissotriton helveticus | reverse complement strand
TTTACTGCCTCTAATCCGTCATGATGTTGAATAACAGTGTAGAGGCTCGTAATGTCTAATACCACTAATAAATATTCCTGTTCCCACACTAGATTCTGTAACTTCATCAGGAAGTCTTTTGTGTCTCGCACATAGGAGTCCAAGTTCGATACCAAAGGAAATAGGGTATGATCCACAAAGCGAGACATATTTTCTGTGAGACTTCCGATGGAAGAAATAATAGGGCGACCAGGAGGACATTCACGATTTTTATGTAATTTGGGAAGGTGGTAGAATGTGGGAGTCATAGGGCAGTTCATACGTAAGAACAGATGTTCATCACTGCTCAACATGTGTTGGTCATACCACTTCGCAATAAGTATATCATAGTCTTTAATACTCTGCTGGTAGACATCATTGGTGCATTTGTTGTAAAAGTCCTCATCAGAGAGCTGCCTTAATGCTTCCTGTTGGTAAAATTCCCGTGTCATTAAAACCACATTCCCGCCCTTATCTGAGGGCTTCACAATTAAATTCGTGTCAGTCGTTAGTGTTTTTAGGGCAAGTCTTTGTGGTTCCGTGATATTATGAATGGTATTCTGGTGGTTGGTTTTCCGATATTTTAGTAGATCCTCGTTCATAGCTTCGGAGAACACATCTATAGCATCCCAAGGGGACTGGGGCACGAAAGTTGACACTGGTCTAAATTCACTCGTGTCTCTTTCTTGTTCAATCCCCTGCATTTTCGCTCTTTGGGCTGTGTCTAGTAATGCACGGTTCTGTGTTTGCTCCAATTCTAGGTCGCTCAGAACTTCTACTGAGCGGAGATCTCTACAGCTTAGTTGGTCAGTTGCTGTTATCCTAGACCCTTGGTTCTCCTTGTTCTGTAGATGTGGACGCAATTTGAAGTGTTTGTGTAGCTTCAACTTGCGGGTGAAGCGGAACAGATCTATCTTAGTCTGGGTATATTCCAACTCATTGTTGGGACAGAAAGTTAATCCCAGGCTTAAAACTTGTTCTTCCTCTATCGTGATCTTTCTTGTAGTTAGATTGACCACCGTTAAATTAGTTGCTTCGCTACCGGCATTACATGGATCAGAGGTTTGTATAGTGTCGTTGCTCTCTGTAGAGTCAGTGGCTGAAGATATTATTATTGCTGCTGTTTCTTGTTGGTGCGTTTTCGATTTACCCACCGAGATGTTGTTGCACTGCCTCTGCCTCTGCCTCTTGTTCCCCCCGCCTGCTCTTCTGGTTCTCCTGCTTTTCCTGCCCCTGGGGTACTTGCATCCGGTGGCCTGTTCTTCCCGCCCCGGAGCCATGAGCTTTTTATTACCTCGTACTCCTCCTGAAAAGGGGTCTTCTTGGTTTTCTCTGGGATTCTTAACCCTCTATTGGTTCTACGTTCCTCTGCATCTGACTGATTTTCTTCTGACTCGTTCTCAGTTATGTCAGATTCTGATGTCACTTCTGCAGTTTCATTCGTAGCCCCTGCACCTTCCTTTCTGCTCTTTTGGAGGGCCTTGCGAGGAGCGTCGAACTTCTTTGCATACGTGAGGACGCGTCCTGTGTGGTAGTCATTTGCGTCTCTCTCGTATTTCTCCTGCTTTCGGAGTCGTATTTTGGCTTCATACTTCCCTAGCCTGGCTTTCATTTGTTCTTTCATTTGTCCAGTGGTTGCTATTATGCTAGGGTCAGTTTCGCTTTCCAGCTCTTTATTAATCTCAGCGATATCAGCCAATGCCCGTTCCCTATCGCTCCAAGCGTATTTGACGAGTATTTTCAATGTACCCTCACAGTATTGGGCAGTGTGTTCGAACCAGTCTGTGAGCAGTTGTGGGTCCGGATTCTCGTAAGAGGGCACAGTGTGTACCCTCAGTCCTCGGGGTACTCTCTCCTCCTCAATGTAGTTGGTCAGACTCGTGGCCTCCCACCACTTGCGGATCTCCCTCTCGTGGAGTCGCTCCAATTTCGTCATGGTGATTAACAGTGGATTACTTGGCTTTTCCGCTGTTGGCAAGTCAATTGTAGCAGGCGTTCTTTCCTGCCTTTTGAACATGTCCTTTGCCGCTGCATACCGTTCTGCATCGGAAAACATGTCGGGTTTGTGCGAGTCATACACAGTGACTACAGTTCAACTGTGTCTTGTATCTTGTAGACTCGTGCTTTTAACTAGTGCTACTTCCCCCGCATCTAACAGCGTGTCCGTCGCTCCTACCTTCTATCGCCTGGCCTCACAGTTCCAAAGTCCCTGGCATGCAGAGATGGGAGTACACGGTTACAGGCACTTATGCTCACCGGTGACGTCTTCCTCGGGAGACGCTTGGCTGCCGCTTTGCGTACTCCTCCGTACTCCGTCCTCAGGCTCGAACTCCCTTTGAGGATAAGGCGGTGCGCAGCCGTGCACTGCAAAAACGCTCCTACTCCACGAAAAACGGCTGCTCACTCGTTGGCGGGTGCTGTCGGCGTCATGTGTGGACACCGCCACACATGACGCTCAGAATCCCTCCGGTCTCTCCCAGGAAGGACAACACAGCACTCGAGGGTGGAGTTTCAAAACACGCTTAGATTTTATTCAGCGGGGGGGGGGGTGCACACAGACGCGTTTCGGCGGTCTGCCTTCGTCAGTGTGTGATGCACTGGGGTGAAACTCGACATTATTTTATATATATATATAACAGCTCCAAAACACCAGCCAGATGCACACACGGGCGGGTGCACACAAAACGGGGGTGTACCCGTTAAAGTAATCACTGCTTCCAATGTCCACGGGCTCTTAATCCATAAAGAACGTGGCACACGCAGGGGGTTGTTCCATAAAGATTTTATTGCAAGAACTTTTTACAGCAACAAGACGCGTTTCGCCATCGGGCTTTGTCAAATTGTGCAGAGAGCCGAGGCGCCCGTCTGCCTTAAAAAACGTCATTCTGAATGTGAAGAGCAACAAGGGACTATAGTACAGTAGTCAAAAGGGGTCGCCATCTTGTAACGGTGGAAATATCACTAGATAGTGATCATGCAGGCTGCCTTGGTTAAAATGCAACCGTAATTATGCAATGTAAATACATATGTATATTTCAAACATTCACCACACGATGTGCATATACCCAATATTCTACTGTGGTCCAAGAATATGGACATAAGTCAAATCAAGCCCTGAATGGGCGTATCTGAGGCGGAAAACAATCACAGAACGCGGACTGGGATACATTACATAGCGCCAAGAACAACCGCCCCCTTATGGCGTATAGTCATGCTGCAATCATTTAAACAGTATCGATACTGGTTATAAATATAACATGATTATGCATGTATACATCAGCACTCAAAAGTGTAAGACCCTAGATAGAGTCCTTCTCCTACTGTTGTCCCTCTATCCGCACATCAATACAAATGTTGCCCTGGATGGGCATATCCGTGTTAATCGCTACAAATACATGAAATGCTCCTCTTTTGTTCTGAATGACCTTACTTAATGTGAACTGTGTCAATCATAATATCAAATAGCAATTGTCAGAAAACTCAGATACAATATTTTTCAAAATTCATGAATACAAGGAAAACGCTCAAAGGTACAGTAATAGTATAAAATTCCTATAGCAAGTGAATTCATCAACCCAGATGTACTGATAACTCCTCATGCATATTGAGACCATGTGGACTTTTACTTTGCAAGTCAATTATATACCTGGATTCCAGCCGTCTCAATTTTAAGAGGCGATCCCCTCCTCTAATGTTGGCGGGTACACTGTCAAGACATGCATATGATAACAGATCCCTGTTACTTTTATGCATCCTTTCAAAATGCCTGGCTACCGGGTAGGCTTCATCTTATGGATTAAGAGCCCGTGGACATTGGAAGCAGTGATTACTTTAGCGGGTACACCCCCGTTTTGTGTGCACCCGCCCGTGTGTGCATCTGGCTGGTGTTTTGGAGCTGTTGTATCAATTACCGGCTGCACCGAGTTTGCCCTGGATTAAGCCCCGCATTGCCGAAGCCCGGAGTATTGCAGTCGCAGTCTCACGACGTTTGGACAAGCATTCCCACTATCCGGGTAAGGCGCGGTGAGCGCAGCAGAGACTTGGATATCGAAAGACTTTGTATTTGGGCATTTAACTCAGAGCGAAGGGGGACACAGCGTTTGTTATTTTGGTAGCTGCGGCTGCAGTACAATTAAAGTATGTTTTGCGAGGCAGAGAGAAGAGAAGCTGAACAAGGAATGTTCAAAAATAAGAAAAAAATCAGATAGCACACAAAAGGCAGGCACTAGCCAAGCCAGTGGGGGTTGCACGACTCTGAACACTAAACTAGTCTCATTGGAACGTTTGTATGAACGCGAGATTAGGAAATGGTGGGAGGCGACATCATTGCAGAACTATATCGATGTCGATCGTGTCCCTAGAGGCTTGAGGATTTACACCATCCCAGCATATGAAAATCCTGATCCCCAGTTACTGGATGCATGGGCAGAGCATACGGCAGCGTCATGTAAAGGAAGCCTCAAAATACTAGTTCGCTTTGCCTGGAGTGACAGGGAAAAGGCACTGGTGCAGATTAAAGATCTTGAGAATGATTTATCTAAGGAGGAGGACCAGGTGCACCTGGAAGAGAAACGTGAACAGATTAAAAAACGTCTAAAGAAATATGAACAAAAAATCAAGCAGCGCAAAGAAGAAAAATTTGAGAGAGATGAGAAAGATTATCAAATGGGAAGAGTTCTGACCTTTGCTAAAAAATATGAAAACACTAGAAAACAATTAAAAACTAAGGCAAGTGGACCAGTAACTGCTGAACTTGTAACATCTGAATCTGATGCTACCGCAGATGAAGCGGTTAGTGAGGATGGTAATGAAGACGGTTCTTCTTTTCATGTAGAGTTCAAAGTCATGCGGAAACAGTTGGAGGGAGGCAGGGGAAAGCCTCCGGACAATCATGCGGCAAGAGGAAGACGCGGCGGGGGGGGCTGCGGCAAGAAATCTAGCAGGGTCCCCACCTGTCACACGCAGCAAGAGAAACTTCTACAACAAAAAGAAGAATTAAGATTGGATGATAATCTGACGATCATTAATCTAACTGACAAAGTTTTGACTAAAGAAGAAAATTCGATATTGAAACTGGGCTTATCCTTTTGTCCACGTAGAAACTTTGAATTTGCGCAAACAAGGATTGACGTTTTTAAATTTGCCAGAAAATTGAAACTCCATAAGTTCTTTAAACTCAAACCACATTGTGACAATACAATGGTGGCTAATGACAATGGGAGCACAACATTGAGGTGCAGTGATTTAAGGGGACTCAAAGCCATTGAGGGTCTACATCAAGAAATCAACATAGGAGGTGATGGTGAGGTAACTAACACTCAAATGTTGGCAAACTCTGAAGTACAACAAAAAGGTGGAGCCAGTGGGTTCAAACCGGCTTCCACCTTTATGCCCATCATGGGCACTGATGCCATAGACCCCTTTTCAGAGGCCGTTGTGAGGGATCTCACTAGGCTTAGAAACACAAAGAAATATATGCCTTCGAAAGATAATTTTACCAAACATCAACAGATGGCTCTAAAAATTTTGTGTGAGGATTCTGGTTTGGTATGTAAGCCCTCGGATAAGGGGGGCAATATTGTCCTCCTAACTAATACTCAATATGAAACAGAGGCTTTGCGACTACTGGGAGACATTAACACCTATATGACTGTACATGAAAGAGTATACAATCAGAGTGTGATAGAGTACCATGAGATGATATTAAAGTGGTACAATGTTAACATGCTAAACACTGATGAATACTTATTTTTACGTTGTTTGAGTCCTGTCATTCCAACTTTCTATTACCTCCCGAAAGTACATAAGGACATTTGTAACCCACCTGGGAGGCCCATTGTAGCATCTAATGGGAGTCTAACAGAAAATCTTTCTATTTACGTAGATTTGTTTCTCTCTCCCCTGGTAATGTCTTTGGATTCTTATTTAAGAGACACAAAGCACTTTTTGAACTGCATTGATAAAGTTATCTGGAAAGACACTTACTGTATGCTGGTGCTTGACATCACCAGTCTATACACGTGTATAGCACATGGTGATGGTCTTAAAGCTATGGCCAGCTTTTTGGAAAAACGTCCACTTAGATTTTATGAGCACAACAAAATGTTACTAGAATTTATGACGTTCAGCCTGAACAATAACATATTTCTTTTCGGCAAACAGCTGTATAAACAGATGTCCGGAGTTGCGATGGGAGCCTGCTCCGCCCCCAGCTTCGCGAACCTTTTCGTGGGTTGGTGGGAGGAGCAGGTGGCCTGGAGCAGCGATAATCAGGAATGGAACAATCGGATTATAGGGTGGCATCGTTACATCGACAATCTTTTTATTATCTTAGAGAACCCTATTGAAACAGCTGGTACTTTTGTTGACGCTCTCAACAGAAATGATGTGAATATTAGATTTTCTGGTCACATCAGTCAAACATCTGTAAACTACTTGGATCTTACAGTATATATAGATAAGGATGGTAAAATGCAGACCAAATTGTACAGAAAAGAGACGGCGGGTAACTCCACACTTTTTGCCACGAGTAGTCATCCTCGTCCACTAATTGAAAGTATCCCTTATGGAGAATTACTAAGATTAAGAAGGAACAATTCGAATGATGATGATTTTGAGAGGGCAGCTGAGTCTAGTCTACAGAGATTCAGGATAAGGGGTTACAGTGACAGGGTTTTGGCACGCGCATATGAGAGAGCTACTAAGATGAGAAGACACGAGCTCTTACAGCCTAAAAAGGCAGCTAAAGCCAATAATGGTTCTTTTCGCCTCATCACCACTTTCTCACAGAACGCAGGGCAAATTAAGAAGATACTCAAGAAAAACTGGAATATCTTACTGACTGACAATGTCATCAAGGCTGATTTACCTTCCAACCCTTTAGTTACTTTCAGAAAGGCAAGATCGCTTAGGGACCATTTAGTCTCCAGTCATTACCGAACACAGGCAGTAACCCCTAAATTGCCTGTTCTCAGTGGTTTTTATCCTTGTGGCCGGTGCAAGGCTTGCAAATATAGTAAGCGGACGCTTACTTATAAGATACCTGGCTTGGCAATTCCTAAACGAATAATGAAATTTCTAACATGTTCCACGCAATATGCCATCTACTGCCTCACTTGCCCTTGTGGCTTGAGATACATTGGCAGTACGACCAATGCCGTGAAACTTAGAATTTTGGAGCACATGCGTGCAATTGCTAACAAAGATGAAGCCTACCCGGTAGCCAGGCATTTTGAAAGGATGCATAAAAGTAACAGGGATCTGTTATCATATGCATGTCTTGACAGTGTACCCGCCAACATTAGAGGAGGGGATCGCCTCTTAAAATTGAGACGGCTGGAATCCAGGTATATAATTGACTTGCAAAGTAAAAGTCCACATGGTCTCAATATGCATGAGGAGTTATCAGTACATCTGGGTTGATGAATTCACTTGCTATAGGAATTTTAAACTATTACTGTACCTTTGAGCGTTTTCCTTGTATTCATGAATTTTGAAAAATAATATTGTATCTATGAGTTTTCTGACAATTGCTATTTGATATTATGATTGACACAGTTCACATTAAGTAAGGTCATTCAGAACAAAAGAGGAGCATTTCATGTATTTGTAGCGATTAACACGGATATGCCCATCCAGGGCAACATTTGTATTGATGTGCGGATAGAGGGACAACAGTAGGAGAAGGACTCTATCTAGGGTCTTACACTTTTGAGTGCTGATGTATACATGCATAATCATGTTATATTTATAACCAGTATCGATACTGTTTAAATGATTGCAGCATGACTATACGCCATAAGGGGGCGGTTGTTCTTGGCGCTATGTAATGTATCCCAGTCCGCGTTCTGTGATTATGTTTTCCGCCTCAGATACGCCCATTCAGGGCTTGATTTGACTTATGTCCATATTCTTGGACCACAGTAGAATATTGGGTATATGCACATCGTGTGGTGAATGTTTGAAATATACATATGTATTTACATAGCATAATTACGGTTGCATTTTAACCAAGGCAGCCTGCATGATCACTATCTAGTGATATTTCCACCGTTACAAGATGGCGACCCCTTTTGACTACTGTACTATAGTACCTTGTTGCTCTTCACATTCAGAATGACGTTTTTTAAGGCAGACGGGCGCCTCGGCTCTCTGCACAATTTGACAAAGCCCGATGGCGAAACGAGTCTTGTTGCTGTAAAAAGTTCCTGCAATAAAATCTTTATGGAACAACCCCCTGCGTGTGCCACGTTCTTTATGGATTAAGAGCCCGTGGACATTGGAAGCAGTGATATATATATATATATATATATATATATCTATATCTATATCTATATATATATATATATAGATATATATATATATATATATATATATATATATATAAAGCAATTGCAGGCTAATAAAATCTAGAGCTGAATCATGCTGTAAGAATTTCCACCATACATGAATAACATGCATTAGAAACATGAGAAACAACAATAAAGTTTGTTTTGGAACTGTTTTAATGCTCAGAAAACAGTAGAAATTCTTATAAAACACTGAAAGCATAGGAAGCTCCCAGGCTGCATTGCAAACACCCAGTCTAAAAAGACTGAAAAGCTAATCTGTAGCTGCAAGCAATAAACTGACACCGTGCCTTTAAGGCACTCCTGACCCCCAGCTTCCCATCATGCCTCAGGGGTGACAGTTAGGTCAGTTGTTCTTTGCAGAGACTGAAAAACCATGAAACTTAGAGGTTAACAATATCTCCAACTTACAATAGTCCTTTGCCCGGAGAGGCGGGAGGGTTGCTTATGACTTTGATGAGGATACCCCTGGAAGAGAACTAGGATTACAGGTAAGTAACTAATCCTTCTCTTCCAGGGGATCCTGATCAATAGTCATAAGCATTAGAATAGAATAGCGAGCCTCACCTCATCTCCCTGCGGGCAAAGGAAAACATAGTAAATATAATCAGTAAGCTTAGTTAAAAACACCAAGCTAGGATAGCGTAAAAAACCATTATCCGAACAGATTCCTCAAGGAGGCCTGGCCTACTTGAGCATCAGCCCTGGAATCAGACTCTCTAGGCAGTAGTGCCTCGTAAAAGTATGAACTGATTTCCAGCTTGCGGCCTTGCAAATTTCTGACATAGGGACGTCATGCAAGAATGCAACAGTGGCCGCTTTCCCCCTAGTGGAATGAGCCTTGGGAGGTAAAGGTAAGGGCCTTTTCGCCAGCTGATAAGCTAAGGTAATGCATGAAACAATCCATCTCGAAATGGATCTCTTAACGGCTGGGAAGCCAGTCCTCATGGCGCCATAATTAACAAACTATTGATCTGTCTTCCTTATCTCTTTTGTACTCTGTAAGTAGAACTTAAGTACTCTTTTAACCCCTTCAGTGCTAATGACAAGGGTAACTCGTCATGGAGTTTCCATTGATTTCAATAGAAAGTGCATGCGGAGCCATAAAACACCTTAGCATCCAAGTGGTTAAGGTCTAAGGAATGTAGCGACTGCTCAGCTGGGGTCGCCGGATCAGGGAAGAAAGAGGGCAGGGAAATGGACTGATTGATGTGAAAATCAGACACCACCTTAGGGAGAAAAGAAGGATGTGCCCTCAAGACTACTCGGTTATGGTGGAAAACAGTGTAAGGCTCATTGGTACATAGCGCTTGTATCTCGCTTACTCTGCGCGCTGATGTAATCGCTACTAGAAAAGCAGCCTTTCAAGATGAGTGCTGTAAGGAAGCTCTGTGGATGGGCTCAAAGGGAGGGCCATCAACTTAGACAAAACCAGGTACAACTCCCACAGAGGAGAAGGGTTTCTAATAGGGGGAGACACTTTCTTTAACCCCTGTAAGAAGTCCTTGACCACCTGCATTTGGAAAAAGGAGGGCTGACTAGGTGACTTCCTATAAGCTGTAATGGCAGATAAATGCACTCTGATCGAAGCATATTTAAGATCAGATCTTGCTAGGTACAGAAGGTAAGGGAGAAGGACATCCTCCTGCCCCTTCGTAGGATCAAATTGATGTTGCTTACACCAAAGAAAAAACCTCTCCCACTTAAACGCATATGACGTTCTTGTGGAGGGTCTTTTCGCTTCTTTTAAAATATGCATACAATCAGGAGGCAGATTTAAATGTCGGTATTGCAGGACCTCGGGAGCCATGCTGTCAAGTTCAGTGAGGGAATTTTGGGATGAAGAATCCTCCCTCCCATCTTGGTCAGCAGGTCCGGCCTGCAAGGTAGTCTCCAGTGTGGAAGTACCGACCGATGTAGAAGGTCAGGGTACCACCACTGCCGTTGCCAGTCTGGAGCTATCAGAATCATAGTCATGCTGGATCTGAGTAGCTTGGACACCACCTTCAGGATCAGGGGCAGAGGAGGAAAGGCATAGGCAAATGTCTCTGACCAGTCCATCAAAAGAGCATTCCCCCTTGTCCCTGGACAGTGGAATCTGGACGCGAAGGCGTGGCATTTTGTGTTTTCGTCGTCTGCGACTAGATCTATTTCCGGACGACCCTAGCGATGGAAAAGGACCGCCACCACCTTGTCATGCAGCACCCAGTCTGGCTGATCTTCGAAAAGCCTGCTGAGTGCGTCTGCCTTGACATTTAGCTCTCCTGGAAGATGCACCGCCACCACCGAGAGATTTTGGGCGAACAGCCAGTGCCAGATCGCCTGTGACTCCAGGGAGAGAGGACGCGAGAGAGTTCCACCCTGCTTGTTCAGGTAGAACATGGTCGTCGTGTTGTCGGTCTGGACCAGGACTGAATCTGATTCGATTGCAGGCAGGAAAGCTTTTAGAGGCAGATGGACTGCTCTTGGTTCCAGCATGTTGATGTGGTAGGATTGTTCTTTTTCCGACCACCGTTCCTGAATCTGAAGGCACCCCATGTGTGCCACCCCCAGCCTTGCAGAGACGCGTCTGTCACCACCGATTGTATTGGTAATTGCTGGTGAAAAGGTACTCCCACCATCAGATTCCGCTGCTGAGTCCACCATGAAAGGGAGGATTTCGCCACCTGAGAGAGATCTGATCCTCCCAGCGACCTGTCGACGGATCCCACTGGTCCTCCAGAGACTGTTGCAAAGGACACATCCTCAGCCTGGCGTTGAGAATAAGAAAGATGCAGGACGCCATCGATCCTAGCAGGGATGCCACCTGCCGGACTGTCGGATACTGCACCTGAAGCAGAAGCCTGCACCTCTGTCTCATGGAAGACTGTCTCTCCTCCGAAGGAAACGCTCTTCCCACGCTTGTGTCCAGAACGGAGCTGAGGCAGTGGATGGACTGGGTGGGCTGATGCACTGACTTTTCCATGTTGACATGCAGCCTGAGGTCGTGCAGCTGTTGCAGACAAAACTGGAAGTCCTGCCTCACTTGCAGTGGGGATGGACCTTTCAGCAGCCAGTCGTCCAAGTATGGATAGACGAAGAGACCTTTTCTGTGAAGAAAAGCCGCCACCACTGCCATGCATTTGGTGAAGACTCGAGGAGCGGACTTCAGTACAAAGGGCTGGACTTTGTACTGATAATGCTTGTGGCCGACCACAAACCGCAGGTACTTCCGATGATGTTTTTCAATGGAACTGTGGAAGTACGCATCTTGGAGGTCCACTGGACACATCCAATCCCCTACTTGTAGATGTGGACATATTTGGTGAAGGGCCAACATGCGAAACTTCTCCTTGATTATGACTTTGTTTAAAAGTCGAAGGTCTAGGATTGGTCGAAACTTGCCCTCCTGATATTTTTTGGGGACAAGAAAATATCTGAAGTAAACTCCTTTTCCTCTTTGAGAGGGTGGAACCTCTTCTATAGCCTGCTTTTGGAGAAGAGCTCTCACCTCTTTTCAAAGCAGCTGTAACTGAGGACGAGACTTCTTTGGTGGAATGTCCTTTGGAAGCGCCCGGAAACGTAGCGCATATCCATTGCTCAGTATATTCAGCACCCACCGATCTTTCGTGATGCTGACCCACTCTGCTAGATGTTGAGAAGCACTTCCTCCCACTGGAGTGGGCAACGGAGGCGGAGGAAGCAACAGCTCATGACTTTCCTCCTCTCGTCGTGGTAGAGGACTGCTGCTGGTGACCACCTCTACCTCTGTTAGATTTTCCTCCTCCTCGAAACTGGGACTTGCCCTGATTCTTGTTTTGGGACCACTGAGGGGGTTGAACCCTCTGTTGAGCCCCGTTGCGCTGATTGGTTTTGTATCTGCGCTTGAACTCTTTTTTCTTCTCCAAGCCGACTGCTTTGAGAGTGTCCAGCTCAGTTTTCATTCTACTCATCTCATCGTCCGTGTGAGAGCCGAAGAGAGAGGAACCAGAGAATGGGAGGTTCACGATGCGTTGCTGTGCATCAGGTTTGAGGCCTGTCAAGCGCAACCAAGCCGACCTTCTGGCGCATATTCCATGTGCATATGAATGCGCCTTAAGCACTGCGCCGTCCGCCGCCGTGCTCATCATCTGGTTAGCCACCAGACGGCCTTCAGTCAGAGTCTCTTCAAAGTCTTTCTGTGCGAGCCAGCACCGCCTTAATGGTCGCAGGAGACAAGAAAATGTCCATGACCGGTTCCACAATTCCTGGAACCAATGGAAGAAAGGGACGAGACCCAGACTTCTGATGAAGCGTCTCAAAAATCACCGTCGTGGTGACCTGGGGGACAGACATTTCAATGTTGAGCTTCTGAGCTCCCCTCTGCAGGACATCATGGTAAGTGTTAATGTCGTCAATCGGTGAGACCCTAGAGATATGGCTATCCGAAAGTGTGGGGGAGTAGTCCCTCTTCGACGAGTGAGTAGAGGAGGAAGAAGAAGTAGACGGTGTCCTTCTACTTCTGCGATGAACACTTCTCCTATCCCTTGATCTCGAGCGACGTTCCCTTCTGGGGGAACGAGATCTAGAAGGCCTCCTCACAGGTGATCTCTCAGCTTGGACCCTGTACCTGGGGGGGCTACGCCTGTCCGCTTCTTCAACCAGTCTTTGAAGAAGAGACCTGTGCATAGGACTGGCGTATTCCTGCATCCGCCTTGTAGCCCCTGAATCTCGCCAGTGATGTAACGGCAGATTCCAGCTCGGGGACAATCGCACCTCCGTAGAAGAAGGCTCCGTCCGACGCAAAGGCGACTTGCGTGCAGGGCTTCTGGTCTCTGGAGAGGCTGTCCTTGAGGCATCTCGCCTGGACGAATGCGAGGAAGAGTGGCGGGACGCTGACTCAGTCACCAGAATCACTGATCCTTCTCTGGATCTCTCTGAAGCAGGTCTCGACGTCGGTCGGGAGTCTCTCGATGTCGATCCTGCATGCTTCCGCGATTCTTTTCGCTTCGACGTCGAGTGGTCTTTCGACGTCCAATGCCTCGACGGCGAGCGATGCCGGCAAGAGGCGGATGAAGTTCGGGAATGCCTTGACGTCCAACGGTGTGTAGCAGATGATGGAACATGCCTCTTGCTCGATGCGGAACGTCTCTGGGACGACGGCGGAGTAGCCAATCTCGGCGTCGAGGGTCTACGCGACGGCGGAGGGGTATTTGACACCCTCGACGCCGACGGAGATCTTACCCTCGACGCCGATCGACGCCTGGTTGTCGACGGCAGAGGACTCTGGGCTCTCGGCGTCGATCGCTGTATCTGCGACGACGGAGGTGAGCCTGTTCTCGACGTCGAACGTCGCTCTGACGACGGCGGAGGTCTGCTCCTCGACGCCGATCGTCGCCGGGTTGCTGACGGCAGAGGTGTCACACTTCTCGACGCCGATCGTCGCTTAGTTGACGACGGCGGAGGTGTGATGCTCCTCGACGCCGATCGTCGCTGGGTTGACGTCGGCGGAGGGCTCTTGTTCCTCGACGGCAAACGTCACCGGGTTGACGTCGGCGGAGGGGTTCGTTGTCCTCGACGCCGATCATCGCCGAGTGGACGACGGCAGAGGGTCTTGAAATCTCGACGTCGACGACGTACCTGAATCTCTTCTCGAAAGCGAGCCCGCCGTCGAAGGTTGTTTTTTAGATAAATGACCCACCGGTAGATCTTTTCTCAGCGCCGAGCCCGACGCTGAAGCTGAAGGGCGTGAAGTCTTGTCCTTAGAAGGCGTTCTAGACCTCTTGGAGCCCTTCTTTACCGGAGACCTTCCTCTGGAGGACCTAGCCAGGCCATATATGCGAATCCTCTCCCTGTCCTTCAGAGTTCTTCCTGACAGGGCTTTGCAGTGAGGACAGGTCCTTGGATCATGATCTTCAGGCAGACAAAGTATACAGACTTTATGTTTGTCGGTCTTGGCCTTCTTTTTTCCACAAGAAGGGCAGGCATCAAAAAGAGAAGGTATTTTCAAGGAGAAAAAGCCAAAAAAAGCTGTCAATAAAAGACAGATTCTTACTTGACAAGATGTAAAACGTCGAAGTAAGCCAAAAAAGTTGTGAAAATGAAGTGAATTTCTGAGAGAAATGAGTGGAGCTGTGTCACCAGGATCCTTCCTGAAGGAGCCGGAAAGAACAACTGACCTAACTGTCACCCCTGAGGCATTATGGGAAGCTGGGGGTCAGAAGTGCCTTGAAAGGCATGGTGTCAGTATTGCATGCAGCTACAGGTTAGCTTTTTCAGTCTTTTTAGACTGGGTGTTTGCAATGCAGCCTGGGAGCTTTCTATGCTTTCAGTATTTTATAAGAATTTCTACTGTTTTCTAAGCATTAAAACAGTTCCAAAACAAACATTATTGTTGTTTCTCATGTTTCTAATGCATGTTATTCATGTATGGTGGACATTCTTACAGCATGATTCAGCTCTAGTGTTTATTAGGCTGCAATTGCTTATTTATATATCTATATATCTATATATCTATATATCTATATATCTATATATCTATATATCTATATATCTATATATCTATATATCTATATATCTATATCTATATATCTATATATCTATATATCTCTATATCTATATATCTATATATCTATATATATCTATCTATATCTATATCTATCTATATCTATATATCTATCTATATCTATATATCTATCTATCTATATATCTATATATCTATCTATCTATATCTATATATCTATCTATATATATCTATATATCTATCTATATATCTATCTATATCTATATCTATATCTATATATCTATCTATATCTATATCTATATCTATATCTATATATATATATCTATGGGTATATATATATGTGGGGCACATATAATAGTGTTTCAGGGGTCCCGCGCATAGGCGGGAATATTCTAATGCTTATGACTATTGATGAGGATCCCCTGGAAGAAAAATGCTAATACGTCACCTTTAAATCGTAAAGATTTGGATATGTTGTAACCAAGAGACCAGGAAAAATATTCATTTTAGCAAGTATATGTTCAATCCTTTTCAAATATTTAATTTTTACATCTGAAGTGTGGCGCACACAAAAGTCTGATAGAAATTATCATTAACACAATTCTATTGTAGAAAGGATGATGTTACTTACCCTGTACGTAGCTTTTCTTGGCACGCAGTGTGGTAGATTCACATGCTTTGCATAATCCTGCATTCTAGTGTTGGGTCCGGATTTGTGAAAGTTGTTTTTCTTCGAAGCAGTCTTTCAAGTCATAAGGTAAAGTGGCTCCTTCTCTTGGTGATAATGCGAATCTAAATCCATTGTTAGATTGTTTCCCCGCAGGTGGGAGAGAATGGAGTGTGAATAATGAATAGTAAAGAGATGTCGATGCGCATGAAAAGGAAAAACCTTCAATGGCCTCAGGTGTCTGGGAGGGTGGAGACCGCATGTGAATCTACAGCAGTACACACCAAGAACAGATGCTTACAGGGCAAGAACCTAATATGTTTGAGGCATGCATGGCTGCAGATACACATGCTTTGCATAGACTATAAAGCCAGTGCTCCCCAAAAAACGGTGGCCAACCTGTGGGTTTTGCATTTGTTTGGAAAAGTGTATATAACACCGACTGACCTTCATTAGCTTGTTGGCATACTAGAACATCCTCACACTGTTCGGTAAAAGTGTGTGGAGTAGACCATGAAGCTGCCTTACTTATGTCAGCTATTGGGATACTACCCAGGAAAGCCATGAAAGACACTATTTTAAAAGAAGTGTGTGCTCTAGGGGGTGTAGGTAAAGTTTTTTTTAGCTTTGAGCTAACATGTCTGAATACATTTAATTAAACATTTAGAAATGCCCGATTTAGACGGTCTTTCCTTTGTTAGGGGCGCTAAAGCAACAAAGAGTTGCTTGGTATTATGGAAATCTTTGGTCTGTCACTGTAATACACTAGAGCCCTTTTAACATCCAGTGTATAAAGAACGCTTTCCACTACTGAATCTGCTTGAGGGAAGGGAACGGATTTGTTAAGGTGGAAAGGGGAAACCACCTTTGGAAGGAATTTTGGGTTGGTGGGAAGGACCATCCTATCTGTGTGTAGTAGGAAGAAAAGTTCTTCCAACTACACAGACTGAGAATAATATTGAGATTCCATGTGGGTGCATTCATTAAAGGCCTTACTAACAGACACTTTAAACAAAGATAAGTGCTACCTGTTTTGTAGATAGGCAGCCACTGCAGCAAGATGCAAGCATTTTGAGTGTAAGCAAGGGCAGAGAGCAGTAATCGAAGAAGGTAGCAAACAGTGTTTAGCATAGTTGCATTAAATGGATAAATGTGTTTATTAGGTCAGTAAAAGACTAATCTTGTCCACTTAACAGAATAATATGCTCTAGTGGCAGGCCTACAAGCGTCTTTAAGAATGGTCATACATTCAGGTGGGAGATTCAGGTAACCAAATTCTATGACCTCAGGAGCCAAATTGCAAGGTTGAGTTCCTTTGGATTTGGATGCCTAATTTCTCCATGGTTCTGAGTGAGAAGGTCCGGACTGAGGTGGAGCTTCTCGTGGGGAACTACTAAGAGTTTGAGTAGTGTTGTGAACCAGGATGTGCAAGCTCAAGTGGGAGCTGCTAACATGAGGCTGAAAGGTGTGCCTGAACTTTCGAACCAGAGGCTGAAAAGCATAGGCAAATTTCCCTGACCAGTTCATCCACAGAGCATTGCTTTTGGATAGAGGGTGTGGGAACCTGGAGGCGAAGTTTGGGCACTTTGTGTTGTCTGCAGTTGCGAACAGGTCTATCTGTGCAAATCCCCACCTGTGGAAGTAAGGGAGGAAGACTTGGGGTGGAGTTCCCACTCGTGTACTTTTTGCCGCATCCTGCTGAGGAGGTTGGCAAAGTCGTTGTCTGTGCCCGGGAAGTGTTCCGCTAACAGATGGAAGTTGCGATGTATTTCCAAACGCCAAATGGTTTGAGAAAGGAGTGATAACTGTAGAGAGTGTGTCCCACTGTTTTTTGTACAAAGTACATGGTTGTCATATTGTCCATCCGGGCTAAGATAATCTTGCCTATTAGATGAGGTAGGAACGCTTTCAACGCTAGGTGAACAGCTTGAAGCTTGAGGTAGTTGATGTGGAGACCTTGGTATTTGGTGTCCCAGAGACTCAGAAATGCCAGAACCTGTAGGGGAGCACACCATCTTGTGAGGGATGCGTGGAACAGGTTCGAGGGACGGCCGCCCTTTTGACAGGTTTTATGTATTCCAAAATTGCAGAGACCGAGAAGTGCAGCTGTCTATAAACACTAGATCCTCTAACTGACTGAGACCACTGTGGTGCTAAACATTTTTGCAGCGGACGCAAATGTAATTGTGCATGTGACACTATGGCGATGCAGAAGGGTTTTGACTGTTAATTGTTGATTGGCTTGAAATTGTGGCAGCAGTATTTGGAAATTTTGAATTTGTGCTTTATTGGGATATGCTAACCCTACTTGTGTGTTGAGAATAGCCCCCAAATACATCTGAACATGTAAGGGTTGAAGATGGGATTTTTGGGACATTGATGTTAACCCTAGCTGATGGAGCAGATCTATAGTAGTGTGTGTTGGTGACAGAGGGAGGGTACTGGCTTTGATAAGCCAGTCGTCCAGATATGGGAAGACATGGATGTTTTGTCGGCATAGATGTGCTGCTACCACCGCCAAGCATTTGGTGAATCCCCATGCGAGCAGTTGTAACACTGAATGGGAGGACTTTGAACTGGTAATGTTTGCCAGCAATGACAAACCGTAGGTATTTGCAGTAAGCTTGATGGATCGGGATGTAAAAGTAAGCGTCCTTTAAGTCTAGTGCTGACAAAGTCACCTTGCTGGAGAAGTGGGATCACTTGTTGAAGGGTGACCATATGGAAATTCTCTGACAGAATGTAATGATTTAAAGGTCTGAGATCTAAGATTGGGCGTAGTGAGCTGTCCATTTTGGGAAGGAGATATGGAGTACACCCCTGACCCTTAACATTGAAGAGGAACAGGCTCTATAGCTCCTTTGAGCGAGAGAGCTTTTACTTCCTGTTTGAGCAGTTGTCGATGTTCCAGAGACCGTTTCTATGTGTAAGTTGGAATGTTTGGAGGCGTGCTATAGAGCTCCAGGCAATAACCACGTTGGATAATGTCAAACACCCACTGATCCAATGTTACGGATTGCCAGGTGGGGAAAAACTGCTATCGACCCCTAACAGGAGTGACATGATCGGGGGTAAGTAGGGAGTCACTGCTTAGTGTTGGTTGGGGATTTATGTGAGGAAGCACCTTGCCCCAACCTTTGGAGTGGTTACCTCTGTACGTGCCTCTAAAATACCCTCAAGGAAAAGTTGCGAGTATGTGATCTGTAGGAGGAGAATTAGGCATCAGAAGGTGCTGCTTTGGAGGCTGCCCTATATGAGGAATGAATAAAGGAACCACAGGAGGTGGGTGTCTGGAGCGCACCCAAGGACTTAGCAACCTCCGTGCCCTTCAGATTCTCTAGCACTTAGTCCAACTGTGGGCCAAACAGGTGTTCCTTGTCAAAGGGGACATTGAAAAGTGTCTTCTGTACTTCTGACTTAAAGCCAGCGATGCGCAGCCAAGCATGTCTGCGTATAAGCCACAACTAATGGAGGAATTAGAGATGAATTTGCCCTCTAAGACAAGTTCTTGCCTTCTCTTTCTATGCTCCTCTGGAAGGTACTGGAGGAGTTCCTCCAGCTCGTTACAGTGGGTGTGTTCGTATCTGGCTAAGATGCCTTATGGATTTGCAATCTGCCAGTAATTGGCAGACTGGGCAGCCATACATTTCCTTGAACCATTAACGAGTTAAGACTATCAGGAGTTGGAGCGTCAGCAGTGGTTTGCGAATTTGCCCTTTTACGGGCATTGTAGACGACCAACGAGTCAGGGGGAAGTGTTCCTTCAATATAAATAAGGACTGAGGGTGCGCTTTGTATTTCTTATCGACCCTGTGAGTGATGATATGTGCTAGTGCAGGGTTTTTAAAGACGTCATCTGTGTGACGCATCACGCCCTTCAACAAAGGGAGGTATTGGGAAGCCCTCTGTGTAGTAGAAAGGTTTTCAAAAAGAAAATCCTTCTCTAAGGGCTCTTTATGAAGTGAGACCCCTATGGTACGCTGCAACTCTACTGACGAATGCTTGGTATGAGGTAGTGTCATCAGGAGGTGAGGGTTTAGCAGGGTAGAGGTCTGGATCAGTGTTTGCTGGGGGATCCACATCATAATCCGATCAGGTGTCTGTGGTTCTTCATTGAAATCATCCACCCCCCTTCTGCCCACCCGGGAAGGTGTGTTGGGATCTCTGTGGAGTAATGTCTAGGGGATCACCCTGACAATGAGGCGGAGAGGGTGTAGGGGGAGGAAGGAAGGGTGGAGGTAGTGGTAATGGTGGCGGAGAAGCAGGTGGATCAGGGTGCAAGGGTCTAGTGGCATTGTCGAACAAGTTACTTACCTTTGGTAACGATACGTTACAAACATTAGTTGGTGATAGATTCCTTATCTTAGAATTACCCCCAGGCGTCAGACTGGATCTGGAAAGTTTTCGCCAGCAGTACCCCTGCGCGTTGGAAGGTGGCGTCGTGCAGCTCTGCGTCCGTCATCGGCAGCTACTTAGAGGCCGTCCTCAAGCGTGGATGTCAGTTCTGTACATGACTTTCCGCGCCAGGAACACAGAGCCATGCAAAATACTGACCACTGGTGCATTGAAACTAGGGCCCTGAAAGGGATGACCGTAACCCTAGAAATCAGTTCGCAAAACGTGGAGGATGGGTGGGATGTTAAGGAATCTATCATTAACTAATGTTTCTTACAGATATATCGGTACCAAAGGTAAGTAACTTGTTCTTCTGAAAGAAACACGTAGTGATGCACAAGTTACTTACCTTCGGTAACGATATATCTGTAAGAAGGAATATGCTACTTACCAGTATGCATCTGTTCTTGGCATATAGGGCTGCTGACATTCATATCTGTGCATAGATCGCCGCCAAGTGTTGGGTCCGGATGATTGCACTTTGTTGTCTTGGAAGAGTCTTCGAAGTATCACGAGATAGGTGACTCCTCCCCTGGACTACAGTACGCATGGGCATCTTCTCCATCCTCAGATTTCTTTTTGTCATTGTGGCAGAGATGGCGATAGTAAAGTAAGAGATGGCCATGCCAGAGATAATGCTGCAGCTGCGACAGGCACCGGGGAGGAGGGCGGGCGATATGAATGTCAGCAGCCCTATATGCCAAGAACAGATGCATACTGGTAAGTAGCATATTCCGTTCGAGGGATGTGGGCTGCTGAATTCGTATCTGTGCATAGACTGTATAGCAGTATCTCCTCTAGCGGTGGTTACCTGTGCCAGCTGCAGCAGTTTGAAAAAGAGTTTTGGGGACAGCCTGGCCTACAGCAGCTTGCGGTTTTGCTCGCAAGTCTACACAGTAGTGTTTGTGAAAGTGTGTATGGTGGTCCATGTGGCTGCCTTACAGATGTCTTCAAGAGGAATATTTCCTAGGAAAGCCATGGATGCCCCCATTTTCCTTGTAGAGTGTGCTCTTGGGGGGACGGTTAAAGTGCGTTTTGCCTTTTGATAACATATTTGAATGCATTTAACTATCCATCTGGCTATTCCTGACTTTGAAATAGGATTTCCTTTGTGTTGTGGTGCAAAAGCAACAAATAGTTGTTTTGTCTTTCTAAATGATTTAGTTCTGTCCACATAATAAAGTAGAGCTCTTTTTACATCCAGTGTGTGTAGGGCTCTCTCAGCTACCGACTGTAGATTTTGAAAGAATACTGGCAGTTCTATTGATTGATTGATATGGAAATTGGATACAACTTTAGGCATGAATTTAGGGTTGGTTTTAAGAACCACCCTGGTTGGCATGTACCTGCATGAAAGGTTCTTGAATTGTTAGTGCTTGTAATTCGCTCACTCTTCTGAGTGAGGTAATGGCACCTAAGAATGCAACCTTCCACGTTAAGAATTGTAGTTCGCATGAGTGTAGAGGTTCGAAAGGAGGTCCCATAAGTCTGGTAAGCACTATATTTAGATTCCAGACTGGGGAAGGGGGGTGTCTCGGAGGGATCACCCTTTTCAAACCCTCCATGAAGGCTTTGATTGCTGGTACTTTAAACAGTGAAAGGTGTTGCCTGTTTTGAAGGTATGCTGCTATAGCAGCAAGGTGTAGTCGTATAGAAGAGTATGCTAAGTTACATCTTTGTAAATGCAGCAGGTAACATATAATGTTTTGTATGGAAGCGTCTAATGGGTTGATTTGGTTATTGTTGCAGTAAATAACAAATCTCTTCCATTTAGCTGCATAGCACGCTCGTGTGGTTGGTCGTCTTGCCTCCCTAATGATGTTCATGCAGTCTGGGGGCAAGTTAAGGTATCCGAACTCTAAGACCTCAGGAGCCAGTTCGCTAGGTTAATCAGATTGGGATCTGGGTGTCTGATTTCTCCATGGTTCTGAGTTAGAAGATGGGGAGCAAGGCTCAGTCTTTGATGAGGAACTACTGAAAGTTCTAGGAACGTTGTATACCACGGTTTTCTCGCCCATGTGGGAGCAACTAGGATTAGCGTGAGTGAGTGTTGCCGCAGTTTGAGTGCCACCAGCGGGATCAGCGGTGCTGGGGGAAAAGCGTACGCAAATCTGCCTGAGCAGTTCATCCATATCGCATTGCCCTGTGACAACGGAT
The DNA here is from genome assembly GCF_964261635.1 of Lissotriton helveticus. Lineage (NCBI taxonomy): Eukaryota > Metazoa > Chordata > Amphibia > Caudata > Salamandridae > Lissotriton > Lissotriton helveticus. The sequence goes on along the minus strand of NC_136068.1, from coordinate 966,310,025 downwards.
GTGGGAACCTGGCGGCAAAGTACTGGCATTTGGAGTTTTCTTTTGTGGCAAACAGGTCTACCTCTGGGTGACCCCACTCTTCGAAGAATGGCTGGAGAACTTGGGGGTGAATCTCCCATTCGTGTAGTTGTTGGCTGTGCCTGCTGAGCAGGTCGGCAATCTGATTGTCCTTCCCTGGAAGGTGTTCTGATAGGAGAAAAATGTTTTTTGGAATCGCCCACTTCCATATGCTTTGTGCCAGATGGGACAGCTGTGGAGAGTGCGTTCCTCCCGGTTTCTGGATATAGTACATTGCGGTCATGTTGTCCGTCCGGATCAACACTGTCTTGCTGTACAAGTATTTTTGAAATGCTTTCAGGGCTAGGAATATCGCTAGCAACTCTAGTTGGTTGATATGCAGCTTTTTCTGTTTGTTTGTCCAGAGCCCTTGTACTGTGTATTGAAGGAGATGGGCTCCCCAGCCTGTCAGTGATGCGTCCGCTGTTAGTACTAGGTGTGGAACCGGCTCTTGGAACAGTCGCCCCTTGGAAAGGTTTTGTGGGTTCCACCACTGCAGAGTGTTGTGAGCGCGACTGTCTACCAACACTAGGTCTTTTAGTTGTTCTCGAGCCTGGTTCCATTGCCGTGCTAGGCATTCCTGTAATGCGTGCATTTGGAGTCTGGCTTGGGGGACAATAAATATGCAGGAGGCCATCATGCCTATGAGCTGCATAAAGATTCGAGCTGGCAGAGAGTGTTGTGGCAGAAATTTGCGAATGAGTATCTGCATGCTGGCTATCCTTGCTGAGTTTGGATATGCCTTTGCCACTGAGGTATTTATAGTGGCTCCCAGGTATTGCTGTGTGTGGGATGGTTGCAGATGCGATTTTGGGTAGATTGAAAACCCTAGGCTCTGTAGCAACTGAAGTGTTTGAGACGTGTGTGTTGCACATTGTTGGTACGATTTTGCTTGTATTAGCCAATCGTCCAGATAAGGGTACACATGGATGTGTTGCCTTCTGAGATGTGCTGCTACTGTCGCTAAGCATTTTGTAAACACTCTTGGAGCCGTGGTAACCCCGAAGGGCAAAACCTTGAATTGGTAGTGTTGACCTTCTATTGTGAACTTGAGATATTTTCTGTGGGCTGGATGGATGGGTATGTGAAAGTACGCATCTTTGAGGTCTAGTGTTGCTTGGAAATCTCCTTGTTGTAGCAACGGGAGCACTTGCTGTAGTGTGATCATATGGAAGTGCTCCGATAGTATATATTGATTTAGGGGTCTGAGGTCCAATATTGGTCTGAGGGAACCGTCCTTGGGAATAAGTAAGTATAGGGAGTATACTCCTGTCCCTTGCTGGTGGAAAGGGACTTGCTCTATGGCCCCCTTTTCCAGCATGCATTTCACCTCTTGTTGGAGCAGGGTGATGTGTTCCGTGGACATAGGACGATGTCTGGGTGGTATGTTTGGTGGTGTAGAAGTCAGTTCTAGGCAATAACCAAACTGGATAATTTCTCTCACCCACCTATCTGTGGTAATTGCGTGCCAGACAGGTAGGAACTGTTGGAGTCTGCCTCCGACCGGTGTTAGGTGGTCTGGAGGTAGCGTAATGAAGTCACTGTTTTGTGGCAGTGGAGGCTCTGGTGTTATTGCCTCCACGTCCTCTTCCCTTATTATTGTTGCCCCTATAACCTCCTCTGTTTGTGTTCTTGTTGAAGGAACCTTGTGTGTTACTTTTGTATGAGGCAGATGTTTGCGAGGTATTTCCTCGTGTAGTTGCTCTGTATGAGGAGCGTCGAAAGGAGCCTCTATGTTGCTGAAATTGCAATGCCCCCATTGATTTTGCGGTTTCTGTGTCTTTTTTCATTTTATCCAAAATGGTGTCGACAGCAGGCCCAAATAGAAAGTCCTGATTGACTGGTTGGTTAAGAATGGTGGACAGCACCTCATTCTTAAAACCGGAAATACGCAGCCATGCATGTCTGCGTAGTAAGATGCTAGTGTTAATTGATCTAGCTGCGGTTTCTGCTGCGTCAAGCGCGCATTTGATGGAGGCGTTTGTTATGAATTTTCCCTCTTGTATGAGGTCATCAGCTTGTGCTTTAAAAGGCTCAGGTAGATGTTGCATTAGGCTTTCGAGCTGATCATAATGCGCCCTGTCGTAACGAGCCAGTAGGGCCTGTGTATTAGCAATCCTCCATGAGTTGGAGGCTTGTGCTGCTACCCTTTTGCCTGATGCCTCTCGTATTTTTGATTCTTTATCAGGGGGAGGTGCTTCCCCTGTTTGGGAGTTGGCCCTTTTACGTGCATTAGCCACTACCAGTGAGTCTAGTGGTAACTGCCCTCTGATGTAAGTAGGGTCTGTAGGAGCTGCCCTATACTTTTTTCTATTCTGGGATGGATTACCCGTGCCCTGGCTGTATCCTTAAATATGTCAGGTGCATGTTTTAGAACTCCGTTTAACATGGGAAGTGTTCTGACACTTTTTTCTGAAGTAGGGAAGGTGTCAAATAAGAAGTCTTCTTCAACAGGGTCATTATGCATGTCTACGTTGTGGTATTGTGCTGCCCTGTCTATGAGTTGATTGAAGACTATGGTGTCATCAGTAGGTGACGGCTTAGTTGGATAAGAGGGTACATCAGGGATGGGATGGGTGTTGTAAGGGTCTGTTGGCCCCTCCCATGGTTCCTCTTGTGGTTGAGGATCTTGTGGGAAATCATATTGAGGCTGTGGCTCGTCCCCGTGGTGAGAAGGAGACTAAGGAGAGTAAGGAGCAAAAGGTGTGGGAGGCATGATAGGCTAAAAAGGGATGAAGGGTCTAGAGGGAGAAGTCCCAAAGTCCTTTTTCTTTAAAGGAATAGGGGAATGAGAGCCAGTGTCCAATGGCCTCTTCTTCCTGTGCAGGATGGTAACTTTACCAGTTTCTGGATTTATATATATTTTTGCCTGGTCATCTGATGGATCTGGGTGGAAGAGTTCTTCCTCTACAGTCCTAGGTTTAGTGTTAGACTTTTTTGGCTCGGTAACACCTGGTTTGTCGACGACTTTTGGTGTTTTCTTCGGCTCTGGCCCTTCTTTCGGGTCGACGAGTGATTTGGGGTCGACCGGAACTTTCGGATCAACGTTTTTTGTGCTCTGCAGGTTTTTTGGGTTGAGTGTCCTTTTCCGAGTCGATGTTCTTTTTCGAATCGACTGGTGTCTTCGGAGCACTTGCCTTTGGGTCGGCAGGTTTTTCCGGCTGTGCTACGGGCTTTGGTACGGCACCCTTTTTGTCGGCGACCTTTGCCGGGTCGACGGTTTTTGGAGCAGTAGGCTTGTTCCGGTCGGCGACCTTTTTGGTTCGGCGCCCCTTTGGCTGCGTGCCCTTGTTCGGTTCGACTACCTTTTTGGGGTCAACAGTTTTTGGCTGAGCGGCCTTCTTGTGGTTGACAGTCTTCTTTGGCTCGACGCTTTTGGGCTGTATGGCCTTTTTCGGTTCGACGCCCTTCGGGTCGATGACCTTTTTTGGCTCTGGAACCTTCTTCGGGGTGATGGTAATTGGCCCGGGGGTCTCTGAAGGTTTCGTTTTCAGTTTTGTAGCCGAGCCGGATGGCGGGGCTGGCGAAACTTTTTTAGGATCTTGGCTAAGGCCTTTTGGCGATGCCTCAACCTGAGCCTTTGGTAACGGGCTAATTGGTGTCGGGGGCAGAGTACTCACGATTTGCCCCGGTGGGATCTTGTCATCTGAGTCCGAGTAGTCCTTGACGGTGACGATCTCTAGGTCCGAGTCTGGAGCTTCCGGTAGTTCCTGGTCATCATCGAAGATGTTGTCCGGTTCCGGTGCCTGTCGCTGCATTTCTTGCCTGGCGGCCCGTCGGATCCGTATGGTTTTCTTCGACCGAAACTGGACGCAGGCTGGGCAGGTTTCTTCCCTATGGTCTGGGGAAAGGCAATTGTTGCATACTGAGTGTTTGTCAGTATGTGGGAACTTGGAGTGGCATTGTGGGCACCTTTTAAACGGGCTTCTTTCCATCGACGGTAGGCTCACGTGGTGTCGAAAAGGCCCAACGGCCCACGTTGACGACCGAGTCGAGATGGAAAGGTGGATCGAGTAGAGAGGTACTGAACAAGAACAATACCGTCGAAGTCGAAGGCCTTTTGGCCTTTAGAAAAGTTTTGTTTTCGATTTCGAGTTGGAGAATAGGAGTTAGCATCCGAACCCAATGGCGGAAAAAAACAACCTGAGTATGGAGAAGATGCCCATGCACACTGTAGTACAGGGGAGGAGTCACTTATCTCGTGATACTTCGAAGACTCTTCCAAGACAACAAAGTGCAATCATCCGGACCCAACACTAGGCGGCGATCTATGCACAGATATGAATGTCAGCAGCCCACATGCCTCGAACACATTAGTTAGTGTTAGATTCCTTACCTTAGAATATCCCCAGGCATCAGACTGGATCCGGAAAGTTTTCATCAGCAGTACCCCTGCACGTTGCTAGGCGTCGCCTGCGGCTCCGCGTCCGGTGGCGGCGTGATCGCCGGGATGACGTCGGAGTACTTAGACGCCACCCTCGCGCGCTGACGTCAGTTCTGTACATAGCTTTCCGCACCAGTAACGCAGAGCCATGATAGAAACCGACACTGGTGTCATGAAACTAGGGCCCTGAAAGGGATGTCCTTAACCCTAGATGTCGGTTCGCAAAACGGGGAGGATGGGTGGGGCGGTAAGGAATCTAACACCAACTAATGTTTCTTACAGATATATCGTTACCGTAGGTAAGTACCATGTGCATCTGAAAGAAACACGTTAGTGTTAGATTCCTTATCTTAGAATAGATACCCCAGCAATAGCAACCCGGCGGTGGGTCTTCGAACCAAGATCACACCAGAAAGTCCTGGAGAACAGAACGGCCGAAGAAGCCATCTCTCCGGATTTGGCTGTCCAGGCAGTAGTGCCTAGCAAAAGTGTGCAGCGAGGCCCACGTAGCTGCCTGACAGATGTCCTGCAAGGGGTCTCCCCGACCTAGGGCAGTAGTAGCCGCCGTGGCCCGAGTGGAATGGGCGCGCAACCCAACAGGAATCTCCTTTTTCACCAAGGAGTAGCAAACCTTGATGCACAAGACGATCCACCGGGAGATGGTCCGCTTGTGCACCGTGCGTCCCTTCTTAGTGCCCACGTAACCAACAAAGAGCTGGTCGTCCACCCAGAACTGACGTGTGCGATCTAGATAGAAAGAGCGCGCACGTTTTAGGTCCAGAAGGTGGAGCCTCTCTTCCTCCTTCGAGGGATGCGGAGGCGGAAAGAAGGTGGGCAAGTTGTTGGACTGCCCGATGTGAAAGGCTGTGACTACCTTGGGCAGGAAAGGAGGATGAGTCCTCAGACCAACTTTGTCCGAATGGACAGAGAGGAAAGGAGCTTTGAAGAAAGATCCTGGAGCTCACTCACTCTCCTGGCAGAGGTGAATGCAACCAGGAATGCAGTTTTAAGAGTCAGAAGACGAAGAGGACAGTTATGAAGTGGCTCAAAGGGAGCGCACATCAGAAAAGTCAGAACAAGATTCAAGCCCCACTGGGGCATCACGAAGGGAACAGGAGGAAACGTGTGTGTGATGCCTTTCAAAAATGTATTTACAACAGGGGATATGAAAAGAGAAGGCTGATCTGGAAGCCTTAAGAAGGCTGAAATGGCCGAGAGTTAGCCCTTAAGAGTGCCCAGAGCATAGCCCTGCTGGGCAAGAGACAGAAGGAAGAGGAGAACCTCTGAAATGGGGGCAGAGTGTGGATCCACAGCCTTTGCTGTGCACCATGCCACAAATTTGTTCCACCTGCAGGCGTATACTGTTTTTGTGGAGCGACACCTGGCTGCCAGAATCACATCACAGACTTCAGGCAGAAGGCAAGTCAAATGGCCTCAACTGTCGCCGCTCAATCTCCACGCATGGAGGTGGAGACTGGACAGGTTCGGGTGGAGGACCGTCCCCTGCTGCAGCGACAGAAGGTCCTCCTGAAGAGGCAGGCGAATCGGGGGATCGACTGACATGCTGAGTAGCTCGGGATACCAGCATCTTCGTGCCCAGACCGGATCCACAAGGATGACTTGGGCCCGGTCTCGCCTGGTCTTCTTCAGCACTCTGGGCAGAAGTGGTATAGGCGGAAAGGCGTACAACAGACCGCAGCTCCACTCACAACGAAAAGCGTCTCCAAGCAAGTGCCGTCTTGGAAATTCCAACGTGCAGAACTGATGACATTGCGCGTTCTCTTCGGTGGCGAATAGATCTAACCAAGGCTCTCCCCACTGCAGAAAGAGACCTTGCGCCACGTCAGAGTTCAGACGCCATTCGTGATCCATCATGCACCCGCGGCTGAGTTCATCCGCCCTGGCGTTCAGGGAACCTGCCAGGTGTTGAACCACCAGGGTGACGCCCTGGTGTTCCAGCCATGTCCAGAGGCGCAGAGCCTCCTGACAGAGGGTCCACAACCCCACCCCGCCCTGTTTGTTGCAGTACCACATGGCGGTGGTGTTGTCCGTGAACACCTGCACTACACTTCCCCGGACAGAGGGAAGAAATGCCTTCAGTGCAAGACGAATCGCCCGCAGCTCCAGAAGGTTGACATGGAGCCAGGACACCGCCGGAGACCAGAGGCCTCTGATCTCCCTCTCTCCCATGTGGCCCCCCCATCCCAGGAGGGACACATCTGTCACCACTATATGCTCCGGCTGGGGAAGGGAGAGAGATCTGCTGCTGACCCAATCACGGTCCGTGAGCCACCACTGCAACTGACTCACAGTGCCCTCCGAGATCAGGACATGGTCAGACAGGTTGCCCTGATGCTGTGCCCACTGAAACTTCAGGTCCCACTGCAGAGCCCGCATCCGCCACCTGGCATGATGCACCAGAAGGATGCAGGAGGCCATCAGCCCGAGGAGCCGCAGCGTCAACCTGACCGAGACTCGGAATTAGAGCCTGAATATCCCAAACCCGAAACTGCGCTGAGTCCAGAACCGCTCCGATGAAAAGGAGCTTCTGAGAGGGGCACAGGTGTGACTTCGGCACGTTGATGGAGAACCCCAGCGAGTGCAGGAGGTCGGCCGTAGTCTGAAGGTGGGAGACGACTGTCTGGGGCGAGCCCACCTTAAACAACCAATCGTAGAGATAGGGGAAGACTGAAACCCCTAATCTGCGCAGATGAGCTGCAACCACCGCCATCACTTTCGTGAACACCCGTGGGGCGCTGGTAAGGCGGAAGGGGAGCACAGTAAACTGAAAGTGCTTGTGGCCTACAGTGAACCGCAGGTAACGCCGGTGGGCTGGCAGGAAGGGGATGTGGAAATACACGTCCTGCAAGTCTAACGCTACCACGCAGTCTTATGGGTCCAGGGCAGCTAGAACCTGAGCCAAAGTCAGCATCTTGAACTTCTCCTTCCGGAGGAAGCGTTGACGCTCCGTAGGTCCAAGATAGGGCGTAGGCCTCCTTTGCCCTTCTTGGGTACCAGAAAGTAGTGGGAATAACAACCACGTCCTACTTCTGGCTCAGGAACGCGTTTGATGGCCCCCTTGGCCAAGACGGCCATAACTTCATCCTGCAGAAGTTGCAAGTGATCCCCCGACATGCGGTGGTACTGCAGTGGCATGGCTGGAGGGGTTGCCTCGAGGGGGAGTAGCTCCTTCGGACGATTTTCAGCACCCACCTGTCCGACATGATGGTACACCAGTGGAGGAGGGATGGCGGACCCTACCCCCCACTGGCGACGAATGGGCCTGAAATGCCGGACTAGGAATGCTTAGAGGCAGATGCTGCAGGGGCGGGTGTGAACTGACCCTGCAGGTGTCCCCCGGTACCGCCACGGCGGTAACCACATCTGCGACCGCGTTGAGCCTGGGTCTGTGGCTGGCTGGACGTGTGGGGGCACCCCTTCCCTTGCCACAAAAGGAGCAAAAAGCGGAAGTTTGCTGGCGTTGGCCGAGGCCCAAGGCCAGGGCCGTAGCCATGGAGTCCATGAAACGCTCCAGCGCACTATTCGCCTTGTCGCCAAAGAGGCGACGGCCATCAAAGGGCATGTCCATGAGGGTGGACTGGACATCCCCCGAAAGCCGCCACTGTCGTTGCAATCGCCCTACCCAGCCGTGTCTAGTCCACACCGTATGGAATAGCGTGCTGCATCCCCGCCCTTCCGCAAGGGCTTGGGCGAGCTTTTGTCCGGGCCTCCTCCAGGCACTGTGGCAGCACCTCCGTAACCGTATCTCACAGAGAGTGGGTGTAACGGCCCAAAAGGCAGGCGGTGTTAACAGACCGCAGCCCCAAACTCAAGGAGGAGAGCAGTTTCTTCCCAAACTGATCGTACCTTTTGGATTCCCGATCTGGAGGAGCGGTGGGGAATGCGGTCTGGGATGTAGAGGCCTGGATCACCAGGCTCTCGGGTGGGGTGAATGGACAGGAAGCTAGGGTCGCCCTGAGCCGTGCGATGGCGTCGTGCCACGTTCCGATTCACAGGGAGGCCTGTGGAGAGCTTGGACCATGTGCCCAACAGAACGTCGGTGAGGGCTTCGTTGAACGGCAGTAGAGGCTTCGAGGGGCTTGCCTGCGGTTTGAGCACCTCAGTGAGGAGGTTAGTCTTCAGGGCCGCGACATGGAGCTCAACAGCCAAGGCCTTGTCCACCCTGGTCAACACCACGCTGTAAGCAGCCCCCTCCTCCGTAGCCACGGAAGGAGGAGAGACGAATCCAGTGTGGGGTGAAGTGTCCAGACCACTGGCCTCCCCTAGCTAGTCTGCCCAGTCCTGGCTCAACTGGCACTGCAGGGCCAGAGGGTCCTCAGACCCCTCTAAGTCCTCCCTGTCATCCATCTCCTGATAGTCAGGGAAAAATGATGGAGCCGGGTAGTAGGTGAATTGCTCACCTGTCCGACGCCGGACCCAGACCGGGGCTGGGGACGACGTTGTCCGGGGCCGATGCACCCAACTGCGCTGGAGCACCAGACGGCGCGGAGGCCGGAGCCGCCGGCCCTCTAGGGCTCCCAGACAGATCCGTGTGTAGCCCAGGGACCGTCGGGTGTGAAGCTAGACGCGGCGCTTGCAGCTCCGGCGGAGCGGGGTGGGTGGTGTCGCCTGAACCCCCGGCTGCATCGCGCAAGCGTCGGGGGAGTTGGAAGAGCGATGACTGCAGCTACTCGTCTGGGACCTCAAGTGGCGCGGAGCCGACTGCTGGAGCTCGAGCCGCTTACGGGACCGATCCAGTCTAGCCTGTCTGGGCACGACTTGTCAGCGTGGTCAGCCCCGAGACAGTAAAGGCACCGACGGTGGGGGTCGGTCACCGACATCAAGCGGTGACCATCCTCGCAAGGTTTAAAATCAGGCATTCCTACCGGCACCGCGAGTCGAAGGTCGACTCGAGAAGTGATCAAAAATGATCAAAAAAGTTAGTCAAAAATTACTAAGAGTACTGCTCTTCCCGGATTTGCACTTCCTGGCGTGGAAAAAAGATGAACTGACGTCAGCACGCGAGGATGGCATCTAAGTACTCCGACAACGTCATCCCGGCGATCACAACGACGGACGCGGAGCCGCAGACGACGCCTAGTGAAGCGCAGGGGGTACTGCTGACAAAAACTTTCCGGATCCAGTCTGACGGCTGGGGATATTCTGAGGTAAGGAATCTAACACTAACGTGTTTCTTTCAGATAGATTCCTTACCTTAGAACAGATACCCCAGCAATACCAACCCCAGTGGTGGGTCTGCGAACCAAGATCACACTAGGAAGTCCCAGAGAACAGAACGGCCGAAGAAGCTGTCTCTGCGGACTTGGCTGTCCAGGCAACCGTGCTTAGTAAAAGTGTGCAACAAGGCACACGTAGCTGCCTGACAGATGTCTTTTAAGGGGACACCACGTCCCAATGCCGTAGTGGCAGCCATCACCCTGGTGGAATCGGCACGCAGTCCCACCGGAGCCTCCTTCTTCGCCAGAGAATAGCAGGCTTTTATACACAAGACGACCCATCGGGAAATAGTCCGCTTGTGTATGTCCAGACCTTTCTTGGCGCCTACGTAGCCAACAAAGAGCTGGTCATCCACCCGGAACTGTTGTGTGCAATGGAGCTAAAATGAGAGCGCACATTCGGGGTCCAGACGGCAGAGCCTCTCTTCCTCTCTGGAAGGGAGCTGAGGCGAGAAGAAGGTGGGCAAAGTGATGGTCTGCCCGATGTGAAAGGCAGTGACAACTTTTGGCAGAACACGTTGCCGCGTTCCTGATGACCATGTTGTAGGCCCCAATGTAATATGGCGGCGAAGGCCTCGAAGGGTACGTCTCCACGGGCTCTTCCGGGTTTTCGGCGTCGAGGTCCTGCCACTCCAGGTCCTGTGCCATCGAGGATGCAGAGTCGAAACTCGTTCGCTGGTCATCGTCGCCTTCTTCCTCGTAGTATAGGCCCTCTTCCTCTAGGTGTTCCTGGGGCTCGGGAGTTTTCAGCAGTTTTTTGGCGTCAAACTCTTCCTCCTCTTCTATTTTGACGATCGTTGTCAGTATTCGACAGAATCGTGAACCTTTTCATTTTCTTGCCTAACTCTCTCTTCCTTTGCAGGATGTTATCCATTTCGGCCTCGAGCCTTCTCTTCTTTCTCTCCAGCTCGGCGGCCTGTTCAGCGTCAATCGTTTCGACCACTCTCTTAGACGTAGTCGTTGAAGCAACCTTCGGGTCCTTCTCCTTCGATGTCGAGCGGTCCTTTTCGGGGACATGCTTCGACGACCTTGGCTTTTCGCCAGTCTTCGCCGCCTGGGAGTCATTTTCAAAGGATCCGTTGGGCTGTTTGTCCTTGGATGCAGCTGCGGCCGCCGAGATTTTCGGGGCCAGCTCTCCCTTCGAGGACTTAGACTCTGTTTTTCGAGAGTCTGACTCCGGTTTTCGAGAGTCTGTCGGGGTTTAGGGGTCAACGTCTCTCCTACCTCTTTAGATGTTTTCTTATCGTGTAGTCATCTGGTCCCTCGGCAAGGTTGTCCTTGTCGTCACTGGAGAGGCCCAAGTCTCGAAGCAACGGGGTTGGCCTTGCATGCTGTAGTTGGCTCTTCTCTGTCTCTCTCTAACCCAGAGGGTCTTCGGGGGAAGACTGAGCAGGCGTTGCAGTCCTTGCTCTCGTGGTTGACCAGTAGGCAGAGGTTGCAAACCGGGTGCTGGTCCTTCTGCTCGTATTTGTGGTGGAAGTTACGGCAGAATTGAAAAGGTGTCTTGTCCATTCCTGTGCTCAGCGGGCCCCGTGTGCGCGCATTCTCCGTTGGACGTCGAAGTTCTCGAAGTTCTCCTTCTTCGTCCTCGTCCCGGCTTGGTGATCTTGTTCCTCGGTGTCTTCTCCAATCTTTTCCGTGTTAAATTAGTCTTTTTCGTCTTCTTTCCTCCAAAAATTCTGGAGCCTCTCGGTGACGATGCAGACCCAACGGCGGAAAAAAGAATCTGAAGATGGTTCCCAAAGGTGGGAGCTTCCGCAGGAAGCGTGCCGACGTCACAGGAAGTACACCAGAAGGTGGGACGTCGATGCCCACCTGGGCCACAAAAAAAAAAAAGAAGAAAGAAAAGACTACGATTCCGGACCCAACCACTAGACCGGTGAATAATGCACAGCATAGTGAATCCAGAAAGATTCCCGCTGCAAAAGATGAGTAATGCCTTTGAGGACTTAAAAAAAGAGGGCTGATCAGGGAGCCTGAGAAAGGCCGAAATAGCAGAAAGATAGCCCTCGATAGCGCCCAAAGAATGGAGGAACAGTAGGACTTCTGAATGAGGGGCAGAAAGGGGATCCACAGCCTTTGCTGTGCACCATGCCACAAATTTGTTCCACCTGAGGGCGTATACCAACTTAGTGGAGGGACGCCTGGCTGCCAGAATGACATCACAGACTTCAGGAGGCAAGTCGAAAGGAATCAACTGCTGCTGCTGCTCAATCTCCACATGCAGAGGTGGAGACTGGACAGGTTTGGGTGGCGGACCGTCCCCCGCAACAGAAGATCTTCCCGAAGAGGCAGTCGAATCGGGGGATCAATGGTAGCTCGGGATACCAAACTCTTCGATCCCAGTCCGGAACCACAATAATGACTTGGGCCCGGTCATGCTAGATCTTCTTCAGCACTCGGGCAGAAGTGGTATAGGCGAAAAGGCGTTCAACAGACTGCAACTCCACTCGCGACGAAAAGCGTCGCCTAGGAAATTCAAACACTCAGAACTGCTGACATTGCGCGTTCTCTTCGGTGGCAAATAGATCTAACAAAGGCTCTCCTACTATTGAAAAAGACCTTGCGCCACGTCAGAGTGAACACGCCATTCGTGCTCCCTCATGCACCTGTGGCAGAGTTCGCCCGCCCTGGCGTTCAGTGAACCTGCAAGGTGTTGAACCACCAGGGAAATGCCCTGATGTTCCAGCCATGTCCAGAGGTGGAGGGCCTCCTGAAGTGTCCACGACCCCGCCCTGTTTGTTGCAGTACCATATGGCGGTGGTGTTATCTGTGAACACCTGCACTACTCTCTCTTTGACAGAGGGAAGGAATGCCTTCAATGCAAGTCATATTGACCGAAGCTCCAGAAGGTTGATATGAAGCCTGGACTCCGCCAGAGGCCTATGATCTCCGCCTCTCCCATGTGCCTCCCCCCCCCCATCTCAGGAGGGACGCATCCATCACCACTGTGTGCTCCGGTTTGGATCTGCCATTGACCCAATGCCGGTTCGTGAGCCACCACTGCAGTGCCCTCCGGGATCTGGACGTAATCGGACAGGTTCCCCCGATGCTGCGCCCACTGGAACTTCAGGTCCCACTGCAAAGCCCACATATGCCATCTATTTACAACTGTTCCCATCATGCACTGGGCCAGGGACAGACTAATTTGCATATAGCCAGGTTCTGAACTGGGATGGTGCAGTGAGCTAAAAAACGGTGATGGATCAAGCCCTGATCTGTTGACTGGGTAGGAGTGTTCTGATTAACTCAGATACTCTGTCCATCACCACCCCCTTTTTGTAATTATTTTGGCCACCATGAGTGTGGAAGGGTATGCTCAGACATGAGTCCCTTGCTCATTGCACCATCAGGATTCAAGCAAGCCGGGCCGAAGACGGCTGTAATGCCAGAAACCGGTCCCCGGAAGCTTGTTTCCTTTCCAGTGAAGAATTGGCTTGGTAGTTTGGTCTGCCCTGTTCCCATGATGCACTGGGCCAGGGACAGACTAATTTGCATATAGCCAGGTTCTGAACTGGGATGGTGCAGTGAGCTAAAAAACGGTGATGGATCAAGCCCTGATCTGTTGACTGGGTAGGAGTGTTCTGATTAACTCAGATACTCTGTCCATCACCACCCCCTTTTTGTAATCACATATGCCATCTGGCATGAGTGACCAGCAGGATGCAGGAGGCCATGAGGCCCAGCAGCCTCAGGGTCATCCTGACCGAAACCAGTATAGAGACTGAAAGATCGGAATCATAGCCTGAATATCCTGGACTCGCCGTTCGGGAGGATAGGCCCGAAAGTGCATTGTATCCAGAACCGCTCCGATGAAGAGGAGCTTCTGAGAGGGAATCGGGTGCGACTTCGGCACATTGATGGAGAACCCCAGCAAATGCAGGAGGGCGGCAGTAGTCTGGAGGTGGGACACGACTGTCCGGGGCAAGCCCGCCTTCAACAGCCAGTCGTCGAGATAGGGGAAGACTGGATCCCCTGATCTGATCTGACTTTAGTGGAGAAGTGTGGCTCACTGGTTAGAAGCGGCAGACCCTGAAGCAGAGGTCAGGCCCGGGACCAGGGTTCAATTCCTGACGCGGCAGGGTCTTGGGCTCAATGTCCGCTGACTCGATAATTCTCGCCTCGGTGCCTACTCTAATCATGGGTCTCACTCTGCAACTCTGGGCAATAGCTTGCTTAATCTTCACAACGGCCCCAACAGCGCTGGGATGCCTGGCTTCACCTTGGAGGTGCCCTGGAGGGGGCATCTCACAGGGAAAGCCAAGATGGGTTCCACAGCGGTACACAGCGCCTGGATGCCCCGAGATGGGGCGGCAGTGCGCTTTACAAGTATACACACATTTACATTTACATCTGCGCAGATGAGCTGCGACCACCGCCATCACTTTCGTGAACACCCGAGGGGCAATGCTAAGGCCAAAGGGGAGCACGGTAAACTAAAAGTGCTTGTGGCCTACCGTAAACCACAGATAACGTCTGTGGGCAGGCAGGATGGGAATGTGGAAATATGCGTCCTGCAGGTCTAACGCTACCATCCAGTCTCCCGGGTTGAAGGCAGACAAGACCTGAGCCAGAGTTAACATCTTGAACTTCTCCTTCTGGAGGAAGCGATTGATGTCCCTGAGGTCCAAGATAGGACGCAGGCCCTTGTCCTTCTTGGGCACTAGAAAGTAGTGGGAATAACTACCACGTCCTACTTCTGGCGCAGGAACGCGCTCGCTGGCCCCCTTGGCCAAGAGGGCAGTGACTTCCTGTTGAAGTGCCAAGTGATCCCCCGACATGCGTTGGTACTAGGGTGCATTGGCTGGAGGGGTAGCCTCCAAGGGGAGGGAGTAGCCCCTTTGGACTATTTGTAAAACCCATCTGTCTGAGGTGATGGTGTGCCAGTGGGGGAGGTGATGGTGAATCCTGCTGCCCACTGGCGTTTGATGGGCCTGAAAGACTGGACTAGGAAGGTTTGGAGACGGTGGTGGCCGGGGTGGAGGTGGACTGACCCGCCCGCTGGCACCCTGACCCGCCTCGGCGGGTTCCACGTCCGCTCTGAGACTGTTGCTGTGCAAGCCTGTGGCTCTGAAGCGAACGTGTCGGGCGCCCCTTCTGTGGCCACGAAAGCAGCGAAAAGCAGATGGTGGAGGAGGGTGCGTGGCGGAAAGGCCCAAGGACTAGGCCGTAGCCCGCAAGTCCTTAAAGCGCGTCAACGCACTGTCTGCTTTGTTGCCAAAAAGGTGAATGCCATCAAAGGGCATGTCCATCAGGGAAACCAGTAGTCCTCAGCCAGGCGTCGCGACGGATCGCCACGGTCGTGGAAAATCGCCCTGCCCAGCTTGTCGGCGGTGTCAAGGTCACATCGAATCGTGAACTTTGCTGCATCTCTCCCTTCAGCAATAGTTTGAGATCGCACTGTCTGGGCCTCCTCCGGACACTGAGGCAACACTTGCGCCACTGTATCCCACACAGAGGGGGAATAACGGCCCAAGAAGCATGCAGTGTTCACAGACCGCAGCCCTGTACGGACAGAAAAAAAAAAATCTTCTTACTGAACGGCTCCAGTTTCTTGGATTCCCTGTCCAGGGATGCGGAAGGGAATGCGCTTGGAGACTCAGAGGCTTGGACAAACAAGCTCTCAGGGGTGGGGTGTTGGGAAAGGAAAATGGCGTCGCCCAGGGCCGGGCGATAGCGTCGGGCCACGTTCCTATCCACAGGAGCCCTTGTGTTGGGCCTGGACCAGGTGCCCAAAAGAACGTCTGAAAGTGCATCATTAAAAGGCAGCAGTGGCTCCGCAGATGTAGCTTCTGGCTGAAGCACTTCTGTCAGGAGCTTAGTCCGGACGGCCACTGTAGGGAGTTCGAGGTGGAGAGCCTCGGCCGCCCTATGCAACACCACTGTGTAACTTGCACACTCCTCCGTAGCCACGGTAGGAGGAGTTAACATGCCATGGTCAGGAGAGGTGTCAAGACCACTGGCATCTCCCGGTTCC
Organism: Lissotriton helveticus; assembly: GCF_964261635.1. Classification (NCBI taxonomy): domain Eukaryota; kingdom Metazoa; phylum Chordata; class Amphibia; order Caudata; family Salamandridae; genus Lissotriton; species Lissotriton helveticus. Next base: position 966,294,370 of record NC_136068.1, on the reverse strand, counting down.
TCTACCCAGTCCGGGTCAAACTCGCACTGTGATGTGAGAGGGTCCTCAGACCCCTCCCAGTCCTCCCCTTCCTACGAAGGCTAAAGACGGAAGTCTTCTGGTGGCGGCTGGGAGAGAGTTCCATATTCTTGGAGCGGCCCCAGGGAAGGCTAGTTTTTTCCCCGGAAGCGTATGGCTGGAGAAAAAAGTCTGTCAGATCGGGAGTTTCTGGCTCCTCCGGATATCACGAGTTTCTGGGCGAGAAATGCAGGGGAATTGGAGTAAAGAGACTTGTGAGTAATGGAGGCCAGTTTAAGTTGGATTCTGGCCTCAAGGGGAAGCCAGTTCAGAGTTTTTAAGGTGGGGAGAGATGTGGTCGAATTTATTTGAGCCAGTTAGGAGTCTGCTGGTGGCATTGAGGCAGGCTTTCAAAGGGGCCAGAGAGTTAGAGCATCCATTTTTGTTTAAATCTTTTTATTAGCATTTTGCACATTTTTAGGTACAATCCGAGCAATGCCCATTCATTGTGAATAAATGTTTGGCAGTAGCACAGAATCAAGCTCTCAACAGGAGAGGATGTAGCAGGTAAATTGCATAACAATGACTACAAGGAGTCCAAAGACCGCGCTTATCAGGGGGCACATCGGAGTCAAAAAAAAGAAAGAAACTGGTCATACCACTGCTAGATGTGTAGATAAGTCAGACTTGGTACAAATTGCATCAACTGTGAACATAGGGTGCAACAAAAGGAGGACAACATAAAACAAGAGAGGTTAAGAGAATCGCTGGAGACCTGCCGCCACATTTAGTGCACACGAGGGGGGGGGGGGGGGGGGGGGGGAGGCTGGATCCATCAGGACTCAGCGATGAGGTTCTATAACCAAAAGGTCAGGGTGTCTTGGAAGTCAGCGCTACTCAGAGCCCAAATGGGCAGAGGATAACCGCCTCGGCTAGTACATGTGGGCACCCTATGTTACTGACCGATTCCCGGAGCTTCAATACCATGTCATCCCACTGAGGCGCTATGGGAAATTTGCAGAGACCAAGTAGGTCTTCCCAAGAGAGTGCCATCCCTTCTGCTTCAGCTCAGTTAAGCAGGGATCGACGCCAGGCGACCATGTGGGGTAGCAGAGGGGATTTCCATAGCTTGGTAGAGAGTAGAGCATCCATATTTGAGTATGTAAAGGACTGGTTCCTGGATTGCCGTTTTTTGGTCGCAAGTGTTGAGGAAGGGTTTCAGGTGTCTTAGGTAACTCAGGTGAAATCTGGCGGTTTTGGCCATCGAGTTGATAGGACACTGCATGTTCAAGCTGCCGTCAAGGTTTATTCCAAGGGATTTCGCAGAGTCTACAATGGTAGGAGGGCAGTTTAGCGGTGTGATAGCCTTGATACATTCTTCGATGTCTGGATTGGTTTTGGGTGGGGAGATTAAGTTTGAGCTGGTTCGCGGGGAGCCAGTGAACAGTCAGCTTCAAGGCCTCATTCAGGGAGTGAATATCCCCAGAGGAAGAGATTTTAATGTAGATCTGTGTGTCGCCCGCATACATGAGGTAGGAGATATTGGTGGTGCGTAGCACCTCTGAGCGTTTCAAGAGGGTAGGGGAAAGGGTTGATCCTTGGGGGACCCCAACGGTGATCGGAGAGAGGGAGCGAATAGGTTACCGTTGATGAGGGGACTCTGTGAGCGATTTTGGAGGAAGAACCTAAACCATTCGAGGACGGTGCCATCCAGACCCATCCTGAGTTTGAGGCGTTCTAGGCATAGGCATAGGCATAGGCATAGATATAGATATAGATATACATACATATATATATATATATACTGGCTCCACCAGAGTGCTGGGAGCCGATTTCGGTGCTGGTGGTTTGGGTGCCGAAGGGGTCGATGCAGACATGGCTGGAGCAGAGGGAGTGGATGGCGGTTTGGTACAGAACCAGACAGCTTTGTATGTACTTTCGGTGCGGAGCCCGATGGCGGGCAGCCAGAGCCGTTGTTCGATGCAGACCACGGCCTGTTGGCACTGGTTGCCGGAAGCCTTATGTTCGGTTGAAACAAACACGTTTCTGAGGTGGCAGGATGGGGACGTGAGTACTCAGTATGGTGACCCAGTGGAAGATCCTGCATTTGGAGATCGATCTCCAAGTCGGAGTCCTGCATGGAAAAACTCTCTTCCTCAGCCGCAGAGGCTTCGTGGAGTTCCTCCTCCTTGATATCCTGCTGCCCGTAGATGTCAGGTATCTACCTCCTGACACTGCATCTCCATGCGACGTGCCCTTCGGTCCTGTAAGTTCTTCTTGATTAAAAAATGATTGGCGGTCCTCGAAGTCTCCGTCCTTGTGATCGGGAGACAAGCACAGGTTGCAGAACTGGTGAAGGTTGGTCTGCGGGTACTTAGCGTGATACCTTGGGCAGAAACGGAAAAAAGGCCATTCCATCAGCAGGGCATTCTAGACGAAGTCAAAGAAATGGAAAGGTAGGCCCGAAAGAGCGACGAACGAAGGCCACAGTTGGAGCGCATCAATCTGACAAGCGAAAGTCTTCCAAATTTTGAAATGCAGAGATGGGAACATATTCGATAACAATACAGACAAGAGTAAGGGTGGATTACTAACTAAAAGGAATCTGAAACTGTCTTGATCCGGAGCACCGCAATAAACGCCCAAACCCCACAGTGGAAAGAAAATCTAACAATGGAGTAGATACCCATGCTCATTATCACCAAGAGGAGAAGTTACTTTACCTCATGACTCGAAAGACTTCTTTGAAGCAAAACAACTTGCACACATCTGGACCCCAACACTAGATGGCAGGAGTAAGTAAAAGCATGTGTATTTACAGCCACACATGCCACAAACATAATGTTACAAACTTTCCAAGTTATTTTATTTATCAAATTCTGAAAAACTTCTATTAAATGGCAGGTGTAGGAAGCTGGCTCAGTGTATACCATACCAAAGTAAGTATAGTGTGCACAGAGTCCAGTGGATCCCCAGAGGCATAGCAGCTATGACCTTACTCGCTTTTGTTGTAGTGTGGTTGAGCAGTCAGGCTTATCAGAGTGTAGTGTTAAGCATTTGTTGTACACACTCGGGCAAGAAATTATGTCACACACTCAAAGACTGAATCCAGACCAACTGTTTGTAAAAAAAAAAAAAAGGTATTTTGTTGTTTTATTTCTATAACCTAGATTTACTTAGTAGCAGGTAAGTGAAACTGTTCATAAAATGTTACTTTTCAAAATACAGTTAACACTGGTTTTTGTAGGGACATCTAGATTACTTTTGCAGTTGAGAAAACGATTTGTAAACTGTTCAAAAACACTTCAAATTACTTTTAGACTACTTTTCTAGTTTGGCCTGAACCACACTCCTAGCACAGTTTAAGCAACACAGGACATTGCAAAACAGGCTAACTCTTGAGTCAAGGCACTAAGTTACTTTTTGATGCAGTTTAACACTTAAAAGAATTTTCAGAGAAAGCCCACCATTCAGTCATGGAGAAATGCGAAGTGTTTAGTTTACAGGTAAGTAGAAGGTTTTACGATTGGAGTTTTGGGGGCAGAAACAAAGTTCCCCAAGGTTCAGGTTGGCACTCAAAGGGCACCACAAGGGTGTCCAGGTGCAGGGTGCCAACGTTAGTCAATGGGGCACCTTGGTTGGGGGCTGCTCTCAGACAGGCCACGTGGTCTTGGGAGTCAAGCTCGTAGGCTTATTTTAGGCATACGTTTTTTGTTGTGTCAAATGTATGGATGCAATAGCAGAAAACTCACAAAAAGGTGCTTAAAGATTGGTCTGGCAGCATGCTTTGCGTAAAGCACAGGGCTGTAATTAATGTTTTAAGACACACCCTTATTTACTCTGGTCATTCCCCTTTTAGAAACTCCATCTTTTTCATCGTACTTAAAGCACTGTGATCCACAACAGCCTTTTGACTACAGACTACTAAAAGCTGTCTAGTCGGCAAAGACAAAAAATTGTTATGATGCAAAACTGTGGAGTTTTTGGAGTCCAATTTAAAGCTTGTGCAGCAGAAAGAAGTAGCAAATACTTAGCTCCTCTGCAGCACTCACTTTTAGCATCTCTGGGATGGCGAAAGCACAGTTGAATTATGGGTGGCGGGGGACATGGGGGTTGTGCACTTAACTGAAAGAAAGCAGAGGGCCTGACATTCTCCACTGTGACACCCTAGGCTGTGATTGTAGGTCTCGGCGCTCTTGGCCCCGATTAGCTGTGGAGCGGCAGTATTTGTTCCCTGGGAAAGTTGATCCAAAAAAATGAGTTGTGACGGTCGTTTGCTCACTGGCATAGCAAATCCAAATATCCTCAGCTTCTTAGGGACTCGAGCGCAAAGAGAGAAACATGGGCGAGAGAAAGCAACGTGGAGCCGGGTGGGTCAATAGAAGCAATACAGAGGGAGGGGAACTCAAGATGGATGCAGTGGCAGAAGCAACATGCAAGGTAGGTTTAAACAACACGGAGGTTGTGGGAGGGAGACAAAGAAAGGGGACATAAAATAACGTTGAACAGGGGAGGAAAGGTAAACAGGTGAGAGGGCAACAGGAGTGGGCAGGGGAGAAGCACACAGGCACAAGAGGGAGAGCAACACAGAGGGAAAGAGAAGAAAACAAGGGAGATGGGAGGAAAACATGCACCGTTGTGAAATGCTTAAACAAAAAGATAAAGGAGCACTTGAAAAATGACCAATGGAAGTGCTCTTTGAGTCAAATGTATAGAGAGAGAAACACGGGCCAGAGACCGTAATGTGGAGTAGGAGGGAAGGGGGCCATGAGAAACAATACAGTGGGTGGGGCAAATCTTGGAAGATAGGGTGTGGAAAAGCAATAGGAGGGCGGGTGGAGCAAAGCAGAGCACGAGTGGGGAAGAACACAGCATTTTTCTTTAGCAAAGCATACCTACATACACTTTACTTTTCATTGTGCAAGGTCCAACTCTGGGGTTTTCCAAACAGGGTTTTGACAATGCAAGATAGTTGCTTGGTCTTGAGAATGGATTTGGTATTGCCAATCTAAAACATTAGATTTCTCTGTCCATCTAATATATGCAATGCTCTTTTTGACGCTGACTGAGGATGTTAAAAAAAAAAAAAACAATGGTCTGAGTGACGCAGAATGGGTAAACAACTATAGGCAGGAATCATGCATTTCTCCATTGGGTGACCTGCTCTCTAGGAACCAGGATGAAAAAACCTCCAAATCACTAACTAGTCATTCACTAGTGATTGCTACCAGACATTCTAATTTCGAGAAGAGGAACTTCATCTGGAAAGACAGTAATGGTTCAAAGGGCTGTCCCACAAGTCTAGTGTGCACTACAATAAAGATTATAATATGCTTTACATGCCATGTAGACTGCCGTCATGTTTAAGAAATTGATATGCACTTTTGTTGATGGGTATGTCCACAAGGCCTGCACAGTCAGGCTGTGCAGCTGTGCTCTCCACCCTGCAACTGAGGAATCTATGGAAATGGTTACCTGTTTTTCAGGTCAATAAATGTTCTGCCCGGGATTTTGTTTTGTTTTTCCACCATATGAAAATATGCTGACTGAACTCTGGGCTCTACCAACACTAGATCCCCCAACTGACCCATTGCTTGTGACCATTTGGATGCTCCAAGAAAGTTTTTTTTTTTTTTTTTTAACACACGTAATGTGTTGCTGGTCTTTATCAGCCAGTAGTCCAGATACGGGTAGGCATGAATAGCAGAGCAGATGACCTGCTAACACTGATAAACATTTGGTGATTATCCTTGGGGCTGTTGTGATCCGGCATGGTAATCCTATAAATTGATAGTGTTGTCCACTTACAACCAATTTAAGGTGGTGATGTGCCGGATGGATGAGGATAGGAAAGTAGGCACTCTTGAGATCTGTGCAGGGCACATGTTCTACATTGAGACCATCTTAAATTGCTCAAACAGCATCATTTACCAGCTTGAGGTCAAGGATAGGCTTTAGTCTGCTGTGCTACCATTACCATAGGGCCTTAGGGTGACAGAGGATAGATTTAAATATCGGGAAGATCTTTCAATTCGTCGGACTCTGGGACAGTTGTTGTCTAACTTTCAGACTGATGTTGCCAGGTGGAGTGGTCTCTACCTCTTGTTGATGGTGCAGGCTGCTCTCTTTAAAATGATTACACTTCCGAAATTGTTATACACACTCAAATGCACATTTTCCAATTTCCCAAACAGTATTCACCAGAATTAATGAGGGATTGAGGACACTGTTGTGGGATGTGGGCCAGCCCAGGATATCACTCCGGACACTACAATGCTCTCAATACAATGGGGGGCTGGCACTTTGACATTTAAGGTTATTACTTAGTGGCGCACATCATTAATATCAATGATTGGGTCAATGCCCCTCAAGAGCATCCAACGTTCAGACTTGAACAGCATTCTTACCTACACTACCTTTATGGAGGGAGGAGCTGCCATAGGCTAGCACCAGAGACAAAGGTGACATTTGCATGGGGGAAGGCGAACAAGATATTGGGATGGGCACACACAATCACAAAGGAAACACCCTATTGGAAAGGAACATGTTTGAAGGAGGTGGCGAAGTTGCAGGGCTTTAAGGCATGGGACATTATTGACCTCTCTAAAGTCAGGGATGTACTGGAGGAGGGAGACATTATGCCCTTTACCTTGGCACCGAGGGTTTACCATTACCACCCAACCCAATTCTTGAAACACACTCAACTCCGCCAGGAGTGATGAGCGGAGAGCCTTGGGGAGAGGGAAATGCCAGAATCTGCCCCTCTCGAGGGACGCATCTTAATGGGGGTACTGGACAGAGATGCCATATCCCAGACGTATAAAACAATAGACAATAACATGCCTGATTTCCCGGCCCCCTCAAGGAGAGATGGCAGCGGGACTTGGGTGAGTTTGAGGCTACTGATTGGGAGGTGGCACTGATGCACCCACGTGAGGTTTCAATTGGGGCTCGTCTGCTCCTCATACCGTTTAAAATCCTTCCCAGTGTATTATGTCGGTAGCAGACTGCATGCCATGGGCAGGGCACCAATGGCGAGCAGTCTATGCTGCAATATGGTCTTTTTTGCACACAATATGGGCATGCCACTAACCCAGAATTAATGGTCAACTATCACTTGGGAGCTCTCCTGTGTATTAGACACAAAAATTCAACTTGACCCGAAATATATACTATTGGGTGTCCCGAATGATGTTGCCTCCCTTGCTTCAGGCTCCTGTTCAGCGCTTTAGGCTTAGTGGTGGCCAAGAGAGGAGCACAGAGAGGCATTGGGGTGCATCTGAAGCCCCCTCCAGACAGGAATGGAGACAGGGAATAGATCTCTACATGGCAGCTGAAAAGGTGACATACCGTAGGTGTCACCGTAACTTTTATACGGTCTGGGGCTGGCGGAGGACATACTACGGGATGAATATTATTGAAAGGTCTTCTAGAACGATGAATGGCACACCAGTAGTACAGGTTCTACCGGAATGAGGGGTTTATCATTGTACCACATATATGCTGTCCAGGGTCTATCTTTCAGTCTGTGTGGCCGGAAGGTAATGATACACCTTCTACGATGCCTGCATGGTGGCACCAGTTGCTCGATTGTTTTGTTTTCACTGGCTATTTGTAGAAAGCATAAACATTTATAAAAAAGGAAAAAAACACAGATAGCCTTTAGTGTTCAGGCATTTTGCAATGAGGAAGTACACGTAGCATGCCCTTGGACATCTTTGGTGTGGAAAAACCGTTTCTACAGCACCCTTGTTGAGAAATACTTGAACCTTCTCTTTCAGCAAACTTTGATGTTCCAGACTGAATATGTGAGGTGGGATGTTTGGTGATGTGTTTTGCAACTCCAACCATCCTGGACAACTGACAGGACCCATTTCACCTAAATTAATTCCTGCAGTTGAGGGAAAGAATACCCTGAACCATCTACCGAAAGGTTTTGTTTGATAGGGGTGGGGCAGGGCTGAGGATGGGTAATGGTAGGAAAGTCATTGCCTGGAGGCGGAGGTGTCCTTCCCATAGTCGCCTCTCAAGTTTCCTCTGGATAAGGTTTTCTGAGCCCGTCAATGCCAAGTGGTCTCATGGAAAGTGGATGGATGAACCTGTCAGGGTCTCTTTGGCATAGTGTTGGAGATCCAACAAAATTGTGCACTTTTTAAAGTAGCTGGACTTTTTTGATCTTCACAAGGGCTTATTCAAGGGGTACTAAGAATAAGTTACTTACCTTCTGTAAGTATATTTCTGGTAACAATCTTTTCTATCTAAGCGTAATGTCCTCAGCTTGTGGCCTCTAAGCTCCTAGGGACTATGCACATTAACCTATGATTAGAAAAACAGTGTAATAAGAAGGCAAAATGTATCAAATTCTGTACTCATCCTACCTGGGAATTGGCCAACCTGCTGCTGTGGATATGAGTTTTGTGCCTGGTCCTGGTATTGAGGAGGAGGTCTGGTCAGATGCCGTTGCAGCTGCTGTTCTTGCTGATGGCGCTGCTTCTCCTGCAAACACATTTAAAAGATTTACTCCTCAAAATGTGGGGAGAGGAACATGTCGAACGTACAACATAATTTATTCAGTCAAATTCCCATCACTAACACCACCCCACAATAACCCATTTTGGTTCTTGCTAGCAATGATGTGGTTAGTCAAAGGATACAACAAACAAACTTAAGGGTATAAACTCGAAATCCTTTGGTGATTTCTTACAAGTTATCCTGATGCCTCAGAGTGCACAGGAAGAAAACAGATTAAACTAACAGACCAAATCACCAAAATGTGAGACACCTGTGATTGTCAGTCAACCTCATTGAGGATTCCCATCAATGTCTTGTATCGATCAATATTCTCATCTGGTAATCCTATCAGGGTATTGTGTCTCTTGATCATTGAGACAGCCAGCATACCCCTATGGTCGGCTTGGGGTAACGACCCACAATCACTCAGTTCTACCACATGATGTTGATATGATGGGAAGGGGCAGTGCAAAAATTATACAAGTGGTGATTAAAAAAAGGATAGGGAGCTAAACGAAAGATTATTTATTGGCCGTAAGCCCCTTCCGGTTTAAAAACAAGAACAGTGCATCTCAATAATCGCAGTTCAAACAAATAGCTGCGAAAGTGCCAACATGTTTCAGCCTGTAGCGGTAAGTAACCATAGGCTTTCTTCAGGGCCTCTGTTCTACATTCATGCTACTGCCTGCAAGTGACTAAATGTGTGAAAAAATAATACAAAAAAACACACAAGTGAAACATCAGCAGTAAAGGATATATTGTTCCTTCAACTGTCTGAAATCCTCTTCGGCACCTGGTGTCTTAGTAACATCCAGTGTGTCCGGGGAAAGGACCTCACCTCTTCTGGGACCTGGATCAGGATATGAGACACCCCGCTCTGTCCCATCACTAAAAACACCCCACAATAACCCATTTTGGTTCTTGCTAGCAATGATGTGGTTAGTCAAAGGATAACAAGGAGTTTTGGCCAAGGCCCTTTTATGCTCAAAGAGGGAAGCTGCCACTAGGATGTCCAACCCCCAGTCTGTAAATGCTTTGGGGTTGGATGCCCTGGGCAACATAAACCAAAACCCATGGCCTTGCCCCATGTGATATTCAAATGGGTCTGGCTAGCCAAACACAATACACCATCTTTTGTATTGTAATTGTATTTATATAGCGCTTACTACCCCTGACAAGGCTTCTAAGCACGCTACTCTGGATCCCAAAAAGGATTAGTGGTGGATTAGTATAGGGAAACAGGAGTTCATTTGAGCAGTGGACATGCAAGTCTGTTAACTGAATAGGATAGTGGAGGGCTGGAAGAGGGAAGAGTCGAGAAAGTGTTATTGGGGAGAGCGTAGTAGTTAGATCAGGTTCGGCATAAGTAAAAGGAGAGCTAGAGGAAGGAAAAGTTTCTAGAAATAGATTAGGCAGATCATAGTGGTAAAATGAGGTTTAGGATGAGTCAGAGTGGAGGTAGAGGATATATTGAGAGAGGTCTAGGGTGAGAGTAGTGCATTAGAGAGAGTCAAATGTTTTTTTTCTTCTGCAGTAGGAGTAAAGTAATAAATATTTAGATACATCAGTACATAGAGAGGGTATATATGTACAAGCAAGATAATATATCGAGATTTAAAGTTGTATTTTATATACTCAGACTTTCAAATGTTGCTGTACTTTAAGCTAATTTATTTGTGCATTTTTTTCTTTTAAATTTCATATTTTCCTCAGTTTTCAAATAATGAAGCATTTGTAGATAATAAATTATGAAATTTACATATTGTGATCGATAAATAAAATGGACCCGTAAGCATCTATTTAAGTAACGTATATAAAAACTATGCAGTAACCTATATGCATGTTAAGCATAGAGTAATATATATATATATATATATTTGACTGTGTTAAGTCGACCTAAGGATATCTATAGAATATAAAAACCATAATTATACACATTTGTACAAAGAAATGCACATATCTACATACATACATATAATCAAATTATAAATATTTATATACATAGGGACATGCTATACATTAGTATTTGAGTATGGTGGTAATGTAGGAAAAAGCCAATTACTGACTAGTCTTCTGAAGAGAAGATAGTTATCCGTGGATCTTATGTTTGGGGGTAATGAATGCCATAATGTGGCTGCATGAAGAGAGAAAGATGCACCATCTATGGTTTTTTCCTTGCATAGAGGGATTTTGAGCCGAGGTGCCAATGTAGAGCGGAGGCTTCATTTATGAATGCATTTGGTGATTTTACTCCTGATGAAAAGCCGCCCTTTCATGTATTTCTTTGTGGGTGATACAAAGCAGCTTGAAGGTGGATCTTCTGACAACCGGTAACCAATGTAGGGCCCTCAAGTCAGAGGAGAAGTGGGCTTGTGGCTTTATAGGTAGGAGTAATCCAGCAGCAGAGTTCTGATTCCATTTTAGTCTTTTCATAGTTGATAAAGATGATCCGTGGTAGAGCCACTGGCGTAATCCAGTCATTACAGTACAAGAGAGATACAAGCCTCAACCTTGTGTGGAAATCCCAGTTTGGGGGAAGATGCATTGCAGAGTTTTCATTGTGATGAAGAATGATCTTGCTAATTTGTCCCCTTGGGCATTCATTGATAAATTTGGGAGTCCATGGTAATATCAAGGTTTCTTACTTCCTTAGATACTTCAAGAGGTGGTCCCAGATCATATGGTCAGAGGAAAACTGGAGTATAATTTTTCTAATCGCAACCTGTGAGTATTTCAGTTTTGGAAGCATTTAATTTCAGACGGATCCATGTAATCCACTGATCGACTGCACTGAGGCAACTGAAGATTTTGGAACATGTTGACACTAGGTCATAGGACCATAATACTCCGTGTGACCGGCGTAGCTTTTTTGTATTTTAATATCCCCTGCGGCTCCACTAATAAAGGGATATCGGGATCTACAGGAGAATTTGTATCTTTATACCCTCTAGCCATTCCTTCCTAAGTGCTCCCTGAAACATGGTCGAGCCCACCCTGACCTTTAGGAGTCGGGGTGAACCAGATGATGAAGCATGACACTACTAGAGCGTGTGAGGGCTATATTCACAAAAGGAATTGATTCCTTTCCCACAATCTAGCGGGCAACAGTTGAAAGGTCACTTGCATTTTTCCCATTTCATTCTTGGAGCTATTAGACTGTGTCTATAAGCCCGTGTGGTACTATTTGTGGCCGAAGATTTAGTACGGGAGGATGTATCCCCACCAGGAGTATCCTCTCCGCTTTTGAGGCTCTGGAGGAGGTTCCTTTTCTCTTGGTAGCTGTAGTTTATGCTCATTGTTAGATACCTTTTTGATCTGGAGTCTTTTTTCCCTTTGCTCCATTTGTTCCAACTTGAGTAGGTTATGTCACAAAGATCTGCTTTATGCCTTACGTTTGGGACACTAAAATTCTGCAGCAGCTAACTTGCGTATCCTCTAACATGAAGATATGGTTATATGGGTCAAGCCAGTGTGCTACATCGGAATAAGTTCCAACTGAAACCCTAGCTTTCTTAGAAAGGAATAATATAACTTTTCCACAGGAGATGCTAGACTACATCAGGACGGTGAAGCACAATGTTTCTGACAATCCATATATCCCAGACTTCTTTCCGGCCTGTGAGACAGCCAACAGCTCTTCTATGTGGAGGTCACTCTCACCAGCTTAGCCAGGATTAAAGAACCAAGTCGCAAGACTAGCTTTCCTACATACGACACAACCAAGATCTGTACATCTTATTAAGATAAGATGTGTTGTGAACCCGGGAGCAGAGCAGTCTTTGGGGAATATAGTCATCTACTCTAGAGACCAGTTTGTACTGCCCGGGTAAGCCCGGTTACTGTAGTAGGTGGCGAGATCTGAAAGGTCGCCAAACACAAGTTTCAAGGTTACGTTAAGGCAAGAACTGTTGGATTATTTTGTTCGGTTGTGCCAGTAGAACAAAGGGTTAAAAATAGAAAAAGGCTTGGGGTGCTAGGTAACTTAGGATCCCTCCCTCACTGCCTTATATTGGTTGACATATTTCAGTCTTACCTATGTAGTAAACGTATCCAGGGGCTTTATTTGTAACCACTGGGATACCCCATTTCTTCGTTAAGTGCTTTCTACTTAGTGTGAAAATGAGTGATTGAACATATGAGTGATCAATGGACATTCTCTCACTGTATGTAGCCTAACTTCCTTTACAGAATTATTACTGGAATTAGGAGGACACACCATCTGGGTTTATCATGTGCTAAACAGAAAATGCTCACTCAAGGCGTTTGTGGACAACCTATTGCGTTCCTCCTGGAACAGAGCCCAGGGAACTGGAATATGTTAAAGGACTACAATAGAGAAAACCTCCTCTTCTATTTACAAGAAAAGGAAGGCATCTCTGACAACAGGATACATTTGAGGCACTCTCAGTGAAGCAAGTTGAAGGGCTTGGGTTAAAATGATTTGTCAGCTGCTCCTACTTAGCTGTTTAGACAAATATAATATCTGTCATAAAACCTTTACCCGTCATTAATCTAAGGATGCCTCAATGTACTTTAGATTTTACCAATAAAGAGCTAACAACTCTGTGCGTATTAGATTCAAATTCATTTACTTTCAGACATCAAGAGGCATTTATGCCAGTAAAGTCTAAAACGTTATTTTATTTAAAATACAAGGTTATAGACAACTTCCAAAAAAACAGCTTTCTTATGATAATTTAAAAGTTGCCACCATGGAACCTAAATAAAACAAAAATGAGATTTACAACTCGATACTGGATATACCTAAACCGCTCTATATTTGCATGTCATCTATATGCAGAAGCAAGGCTAATCTCTGTACAGTTCTTATTTTAGTACAAGTGATCTTAAAAGAGTACGAGACAAACTGGTAACAGATGTTTGACCTAAACATTATATTTCATGTCATCAGAAATTATTTTTTTTTAAAACATGGTCCTCAAAGCATGCAAGGGTAAAGTCAAGTAGTGGCAGATGCTACTTCACTGGTTTCCATCTGATATTGAAGACGTTTGTCAAGTTTGCCACTTTTGGGCAAACCTGTGAATTTGGAACTATGACCTGCCTCAAGATAAAAACTCCTGTTGTTTAGGGGTTTAACCAATCCCCTTAGGCTGTGAGAAGTTGGATGAGAAAGGGTGTACATGAAAGGCTCAAAGAATGTCCCAGTCAGCTTGACACTAAATTTGTAAGATAGACAACTAAGGTCTATTAATTTTTTTTTAAAAACACCCCTTCTTTAAAAGCCCTGACCAACCCAAGCTTCTTTTAAAAGAAAAAGAACACACTGCCATTCAAGACAGTAGTTAGCCATGCCAGGGAAACCAAGCCTTGGAATTTTTTTTTTATTCTATTTTAGTGAACCCTACATTTATCAGCCATTTGCATCAAGTGTTCCCTTAGAGGACGTTTGATGTTTAAACTATTCGACTCAGGCTTTGCAGGAAATGTAACACTTAAAATACAAACCTTTAGGCCCTACAACTTATGAAGAAATATGATATAAACTAGGCCTTGAGAGTGCAAAGGAAAACCCTAAGAAAAATATGCCACTCCTACAAACATGGCAGCATGGTGTCTTCTAAAAATAGATAGCCCACCCAGCTAATTGAGGACACTCTCTGAAGACTATATTTAGATGACAGTCTAACCTCACTTTCCACTGTCAACTCCTGCTTATTTGGGTTTATTGGCTACTTTTATGATGTACAGAAAATCTGAGTAGTGGTGAAAATCACTGCATAATACCACATATTGTCAGACTTAAAAATCAACAAAGCAAAAGACAAGCATACCGTATGTCAAGGAAGTAGAGAATGAAGGCCTGCATGCAGTTTTTAAAGGTGAAGAGATACTTTACAGTAAGAGTAATACCCACCTCCCAGCGGTGTTGGTCACCACCCCTCACACTCCCACTTTACAATGTATCCTCCTGACACAGAGAGGAACATCCGGTGCTCAAGGAAAGAAGGAAAACCATCGCTAGGAGATCTCTTCTGCGGGATGGTGTCAGAAAGGATTAGGTAGAAGCATATCTAATTCATAGCTCCTTTACTGCACTGACCCTTAATCCAATTGAGACACAACCGCTCTGAAAGGTCATTTACTCTCTGTACGACAATGTCCATTACATTTTTCCCCTCAAAAGTCCTAGGTCTGTGATGAAAAGTAATCCTTTTCTCCTGAAAAAAGCCTTGAAATAATCATTACGAGAACATGAGCATTCACTACTAAAAGCACTATAGGGACTAACCTTGACTGCAAAAGGGGAGCCTCTACTAACACAAAAGATGTGAAAATCAATGCTGGTCATAAAACAAAGTCTACATAACCTAACAAGAACAAGATGTCACATGAGGCAAAAATAATTGTGAACAAAAGGCGGTCCCTACCTTGAGTGACCCGTCGATTCCCTCGAGGTCCCGAGCCTCGCGGACCGACCCGACGGCGTCCCTGGCAACCCGGACTCCATTTTCTCCTCCCTCATTGCAGGACCCAATCCGGAAGGACGAGAAACCGGAAGGACTCCCGAGTGACCCCGGAAGTCCCTCCCTCTACCCGCGGACGGAAGACGAAAAAGCAGGAAACGAAGACGGGGGGGTGTGCAGAGAATCCGGCTCGTGGCAGAAGACGGACGGCAGCGCCCCTGTGAAGCAGAACGAAGAAGAGAGAGAAGACAACGAAGTCTGGACGGAGGACTGGTGGAGTCCGGTGGAGGACGCTGGAGAGCGGCCGTAACTCGAGGCAGAGTGACGACGGGGCATGTGAGTACCCTGTCTCCTGGCTCCCAGGTTGATCTGTATATTAATGTGAATAGTGTATCCCCTCACCGTGTAGCACCCCTAGGAGCACTGTATATATTTATATACCACGGCCCGAGTCACGTAGAGCAGTGAACCCCACAGCGGAACCCTCACCCAGTCCACCTTCTTCCTTCCCGCTCGTACCCCCTCCCATCTTCGGCCCTACCGTCCCTTTCCTCACTCTCGCTTTGCCCTCCACACAACCCTGGTGTAGGTGACAGCACTCTGATAGTCCTGTGTTTGACTAACCGCCCTGTTCTCTCTCTCCCCTTTAACTCCGAGGACCACCGGACCGGCAAGGAGAAGAAGAATCACCCCTACCCAGAGACGCTCAAGAAGACTCTTCCTGGACCTTCCCTCACCCGAAGACGACAACCCGGAACACCACCTTCATCCCTACCCCCTGCTTCTTTACCTTCCACGACCCTAACTTTGTGTACTACAATAAAGACTGCTAAGACATAGCACACTATATCCAGCCTCCACGCCTGTTATTCCGGCCCGCACCCCCCCCCACGACTACAATAATGTTTTAAGCGTTTCTGATAAATGAACGGAAAAAAAAGCGTTGCGCGTGTGGTTCTCGGATTCTTCTCCAAGATTATTATTATATATTATGATTTACGATACAGGAAAACAAACTGAAGGACTGTCACTGTGTGCATGCTGGATTGTGGTGGCCCAATGGCAGCCTTAAAGTGACAGTATAGTTTTTTTCCAATCTGGTAAGCCATAGGACAACAATTTTTCACTGTTAAAAGTGAAAATAGAAGGTCTGTTTTAGAACAGCATTGCGGCCATATGTTTTCAATCAATTTTTTAAACTTTAACCTCTTCCGTGTGTCAGACAGGCCCTGGCCGTCTGACCTCACGGTGGGCGTGTGCGTCTGATTTGCACACGCGTAGAATTTACCCGCACAGCGGCAAAATGTGCGCCATATTGAAGCGGATATAATGGGATCTTGAACTTTTTATATTTGTTTGGCTTTAAAAGTTTAGATAAGTAAAGCAAGTGTTGCATTATGAGGAAATTGAATCAGTCGGAGATTTTTCCCCCCTCACTTTTGAACATTTTCAGTACCCTGCACCAATGCAGGACTATTCAATATTCATGTGTTTTAATAAATGTCTCCACGCCTGACAGAAAGGAAAATGTTACTTATCCAGTAAGCATCTGTTCTTGGCATGTAGAGCTGTGGATTCACATGCTTTGCATACTCCTGCCATCTAGTGTTGGGTCCGGATGTTTTCAAGTTGTTTTACGTCGAAGAAGTCTTTCCAGTCACGAGGTAGGTGACTCCTCCTTTCGGTGATAGAGCGCATGGGCATCAACTCTATTGTTATATTGTTTTCCCACGGAGGGCGAGAATGGAGTTAGTAAAGGTACAATAGAGATGTCCATGCGTATATAAGATAAGAAAGAACTGCAACAGGTATAGGTACCCGGGGAGGCGGGTGGGCGCATGTGAATCTACATGCCAAGAAAAGATGCTTACTGGGTAAGTAACATTTTCCATTCGAGGCATGCGAGCTGTAGATCACATGCTTTGCATAGACTATACGGTGAAAATACAAAAAATAATGCGGCGGAATAGATCAGAAAAAGGATTATTTTTAGAAGGAAAATTAAATTAGTCCCTCACATGGAAATTGATATCCAAAAACTTCTTTTTTTTTTTAAAACCAACACCAGAACGTGGTCCAAAGGGGTATTTATATTTATATAGATTTTTTTTAAAACCAACACCAGAACGTGGTCCAAAGGGGTATTTATATTTATATAGATTTTTTTTAAAACCAACACCAGAACGTGGTCCAAAGGGGTATTTATATTTATATAGATTTTTGAATGGGACAATACACACAAATATACATACATAAATTATATATACAAAAAACAACACATCTGTACATCAACATCAATCCTGGTTACCCTATTTGCTATTACGGATGCAAAAAAAATTCAGAAACAATAATCATCAATAGCAATCCGTATAAAACGAAAGAAGATAGCCTTGGAATAAAGCACAACCGAGGGAAATTTTTTAACACTCTTTTGAAATTTGACTGTGCAATAATTTCTTTACAATTAATTCAAACTATTGAAGGGCTTCTCCAAACTGTGAAGTAGACTAAATAAGACGTTTTCGGATATTAATTTCCATGTGAGGGACTAATTTAATTTTCCTTAAAAAATAATCCTTTTTCTGATCCATTCCGCCACATTTTTTGTATTTTCAGGGTCTTTCTGCCGAGATGCCGTCGGAATATTAGGGCAAACCCCCTTCATATTAATAGTTTGCATAGACTATACAGCAGTATTCTCCCAAAGCAGTGGCTAACCTGTAGCTGTTGCAGTGGTTTGAAAAAGCATTTTAAGTACTGCCTGGTCTACATTAGCTTGTTGCCTCGCTAACACATCTACACAATAGTGTTTGGTGAATGTGTGCGGTGTAGACCATGTTGCTGCCTCACAGATGTCGGCTAAGGGAATATTTCCTAAGAAGGCCACAGTAGCCCCTATTTTGCGTGTGGAATGTGCTCTAGGGGGATATTGTCAAGGTTCTTTTCGCTTTCACATAACATGATTGAATACATTTCACGATCCATCTTGCAATGCCATTTAGAGATGGGATGGCCTTTGTGTGGTGGCGAAAAAGCAACAAAAAGTGGTTTTGTTTTACCAAAATCTTTTGTTCTTTCTACATAATATAGTAGAGCTCTTTTAACATCTAGTGTGTGTAGAGCTTGTTCTGCTACAGAATCAAGTTGAGGAAAGAGCACAGGTAGCGCAACAGTTTGAAGTGAAAAGCAGAAACCACTTTAGGTAGACATCTGGGATTGGTTCGAAGAACCACCTTGTCTTTGTGAAGTTGAAAGAAAGGCTCTTGGATAGTTAGTGTCTGGAGTTCGCCAACTCTCTGTAGGGAAGTGATTGCAATAAGAAAAGCAACCTTCCATGAGAGGAATTGGAAATTAACACCTGTGCATCGGTTCAAATGGTGGACCCATTAGCCTTGTAAGGACTATGTTTAAGTTTCATACTGGTGCAGGTGGAACTCTTGGTGGTATTACTCTTTTTAGTCCTTCCATAAAGGCTTTAATCACTGGTACTCTGAATAGAGAGAGGTGTGGTCTGCTTTGTAAGTATGCAGCTACTGCTGCTAAATGCAATCTAATGGATGTACAAACTAATCCAGATTACTGCAAGTGTAAAAGATAAAATATGATGTTTTGTTCTTAAGCATCGAGGGGACTGACATTGTTAATCTTACAGTATATAACAAAACATTTCCACATTGCTGCATAACACACCTTAGTAGTAGGTCTCCTAACCTCCTTTAGGATGTTCATACAGTCTGGTGTTAATTGTAAATAACCAAACTCTACGACTTCAGGAACCAAATCGCCAGGGTGAATTCCTTGAGATTTGGATGCCAGATTTCTCCATGGCTCTGAGTGAAGAGACTGGAGTGGAGATGCAGCTTTTGGTGTGGAACTACTGAGAGCTCTAACAGGGTGGTGAACCAAGGTTGACGTGCCTAAGTGGGAGCTATGAGAATGAGTTTGAGGGATAATTGTCTGAGCTTCCGACCTACCAGCGGAATGAGTGGGAGAGGCGGAAAAGTGTAGGCAAATATCCCTGACCACTTCATCCATAGGGAATTGCCTTTGGAGAGCAGGTGTGGGAACCTGGAGGAGAAGCTTGGGCATTTTGCATTTTTATGTGTGGCAAACAGGTCTTTGCGAGGAAACCCCCATTCCTGAAAGTAGGGAAAAAGCATTTGGGGATGAAGTTCCCATTCGGGTATTTGCTGCCTCTGTCTGCTGAAAAGGTCAGCAATTTGATTGTTTACTCCTGGTAAGTGTTCTGCTAGGAGATGAATGTTGCGATGTATGGCCCATTTCCAAATGGCTTGTGCTAGTGCTGACAGTTGGAGAGTGTGTCTCCCCGTTTTTGTATGTAATAAATAGCTGTCATGTTGTCTGTGCGGATTAGGACAGATTTGCCTATTAGGTGAGTTTGAAAGGCTTTGAGTGCTAGAAACCCTGCTAGTAGTTCTAGGTGATTTATATGCAGGCTCCTGTACTTTAGAGTCCATAATCCTTGGATTGTGTGACGATGTAGGTGAGCACCCCAACCAGTGAGCGATGAGTCTGCTGTTAGCACTGTCTGTGGAGCAGGGTCTGTAAAGGCCTTCTACCAACACTTGATCGGTTAATTGACCCTGCGACTAGTTACATTGACTTGCTAAGCATTCTTGAAGGGGATACATGTGAAGTCTTGCGTGGGGACCAATTGAAATGCAAGACACCATCATGCATAGCAGTTGCATGAAGACTCTTGCTGGCAATGATTGGTTGGGCTGAAATTGAATGAGAAGGGACTGAATACTGTGAATCCTGGCTGTATTGGGAGAGGCTAGGTGTGAGAAAGTGGCTCTATATACACTGGACAATAAGGCAGTACAGTGTGTATAGAGTCCACAAACCCCAAAGGTATAACAGAGGTTAAAGTCAGAACTGACCTTACTCTCCAAAGTGGTATCTTGGTCGAGCAGTAAGGACATTGTAAAGCATTTGTTGCACACACTCAGTCAGCAAAAGGTTTCACACACTCAAGAACTGAACTCCAGGCCAATTGTTGTTATATCCTCAGATATAGTGGTTTTATTTTTAGAACCAACAGTTATAAAAATATACTTTTCAAGTTACTAGTACCCTCATGTAAATATTTTGCAGAGGAGCAATAAGTTTGTACACACAACAATTACAGGATAGCTAATAAGCAACACAGTTCTGCAACACACTCTAGCATTGAGCTCAATGGGTTTTTCACAGGAAAGTACAGTGGATTACTTTATGGATGACTTTGGTAGTTCCAGGACTAGATCTTAGATTCAGTCCTGGGGCCTAAGCTGAAACCAGATTAGCAAAAACGTTTTAGTTACTGTGATGAATTTTCCTGAATATAAAGCTGTTTTAAAAGTTCACACTTAGAAACTTTTCAATGTAAATCTGATAATGTCATTCAATGGGAAGAAATTCAGGTTACAGGTAAAGTACTATCGCGTTACTTTGGTAACCCAGCACTAGTCTCCTAGGGCCAGCACTGGGGGCTTAACTCAAAACCGGTAAGTAATTGCGTTTCAGCATTTCGTACGATTTTTAAAGAATATTTGCAGTTTTCAAAAGTAGACACTAAGAAGAAATTTCATAGAAAAGCAGACAATGGGTTCCTATGGAAAAAATACAGGTTACGAGTAAACCCGCTAGGGATTACTTTTGCGGTTCAGTACTGGGCTGAAAGGTACAGTACTGGCTTCTCTCCTGATCACAGGGGAGTATTTTCGAATTCTGACTTTGGCTGATTCTATAGGAATATTTTCCGTTTTCAAAACTTCACACTTAGAACATTTTCGAGTCAAAATGGGTCAATGTTATCCAATGGCAGGTAAGGAATTACCGGTTTCCAGGTGAGTACTTGGTTGGTGAAGTTAGGGTTCTGGGCATAGTCTCAGGGGTCCCCCAGGGTCAGGTGAGTACAGTTAGTTCATTTCCAGCGGTGCAGGGGCGGCCGGATTCAGAGGTAGGTAGGCCCAATGTTATCCAATGAGGGAAAGGGGGCCTTCGGTTGGTGGCTACTGGCTAGCAGGCCACGCGGGTCTGGGAGCTGGGCTCCTGGTCACTTGCTCAGGGCAAGGGGGGGGGGAGTAGGATAGGGCAAAGAGGTCACAGCCAGCGGCACTCGGGCGGCTGGGTGCAGGGTGCTTTTGAGCCGCCGGGCGCTCAATGTTATCCAATGAGGATCTTGAAAAAGGAACAAAGGCTGCAAGCTCGGGGACGGTGACTCTCCAGGTGCGACCAGCACTTCGAGAGGTAAGTTGGGATCTTGGAGCACAGGTAGGTACCCCAAAGGGAGGCACAGGGGGCTGTAGGGCGCCGGGGTGTCTTTGGGTGTCGGAAAAGCTTACCCTCAGCTGGTATCGGTTGGGGTGGCCCCTGGTTCAGAGTCTGCAGGCGTCAGCTGGTTCGTCGAGGTGGGTCTTTGGGCACTGGACTTTGGGTCCCAGTCCCCGGGGGGACGTCCTCGTGGTCTTGGTTCGGGTTGGCCCGGGCTCGGCTGGTGCAGAGTGGGCTGATCCAGAGCTTCCTGGTGAGCACCAAATGGGTTGTTGCAGCAGAGCGTCTGCTGATGGGAGTACCAATCTTCGAGAGGGTCAAGGCAGGCAGGTCCTCTGGGTGTCCCAAGGTTGCTGTCCGCAGAGGTCGCCGGGATTTGGCAGGAGCAGGTTCCAGGATCAGCAGGCCGGTAGGGCTGGGGTCAAGTCAGTGGTTATTGTCCTGTTAGCACCTGCACGCGGGTCTTCTTCCTCTTGATCTTCTTTCTTCTTTTGATATCGAGATCTGAGGAACGAAGGTTCAGGGAGCCCCTAAATACTAAATTTAGGGGCGTTACAGGTAAGGCAAAGGCAGGGACCAATGGGTCCCTGTCCTGGGGTGAGGACACCCCCTAGCCTGCTCCTCTCCTGTGGGAGGGGGGCAGGAGCCTAGCTGGGATTGGGCAGGGCTCCCCATCTACAAGGTGGCCGGGGTCGTGCTTCACCTTGCCTCCTCCACCTGAGGGATGGAGTTGGCAAAGGTTGGCACACTCTCCTTCCTGATGTAGTTTTTCCCGCCAGAGTGGGGGTAGAACGGGTGGGGGGGGCCAGTTGCTGGGTACAGCAAATGGTCTGGAGAAGCTCTCAGAGGCGGTATGCCTTTGAAGCTTCCCCCTGTCCATCCTGGGGGAGGAGACATAGCACCTCGCCCAGGATGTGCATTGTTGCAGGCCCAGGAGATCGGGGGCTCTCCACCCAGGGGTCCAGCAACATGTCTGCTGTGCGGCAGCCTCTGCAGCCACTCAGCCCAGACCTGGATTGTAGGTTCGGGTTTTGTAGGGCATCTCTAAGATGCCCTCTCCTGCATCTTACATTAAATCCCACACTGGCATCAGTGCGGGTTTAATGTGCTGAGAAGTTTGGTACCAAACTTGTCAGTCTTTAGTGTAGCCATTATGGTGCTGTGGAGTTCGTAATGACAACCTCCCAGCACCATATACTCTTAAATGGCATCACTGCACTTACAGTGCCCAGGAATGGCCCTGGGTACTGTAGGGGCACAGGGCTCATGCACCTGTGCCCTCACCTCTTGGCATAGGGCACCCAGCTAGAGGGGTGACTGAAGTATGCCAGGGCAGTGGGTTCTGTGAGCATGGCACACAGATGTGTGCCATGTCGACTCTTGGTTTAGTTCTGTACTTAGGCACTCAGCCTGCAAAGGCAGTGTGTGGGTGCCAGGGTACAGGGCCCCTGAGGGTGGCACAATAAGTGCTGCAGCCCTCAGGGGTCTACTCTGGTCACCATGCCCTGGGTACCTAGGGTACCATTTACTAGGGGCTGACAGGTGGCCAGAGATGTCAATTGGGTATTTTGTTTCAGCATAGCTTTTCTTTTTAGGGAAGGAACACAAGCCCTGGGTACCTGATTGGCAGGGACCCAGGGCACACTCAGTCAAAGCACATCAGCAGTTCAGAAAAAAGTGGGGGCATACCAAGGCAAGAAAGATGGCACTTTCTCACAATAGGGCTTTGTGAGTGCCTACTGTGGCTCCCAGATATGTTTCCGTGTTGGAAGGCTGTAGATGAGACTTCAACGCATTCACTGTAAACCCTAGTTGGTGAAGTAAGTGAATAGTGGTTTGAGTGTATTGGAGAGACATTTGGTTAGTACTGGCTTTGATGAGCCATTCGGCCAGGTATGGGAAGACATGGATGTGTTGTCTTCTCAGATGTGCTGCGACTACTGCCAGACATTTGGTGAATACCCAGGAAGCAGTTGTGACTCCAAAGGGTAGCACTATGAATTGGTAATGGTGACCCGCTCCTATGAATCTGAGGTATCTGGTTGAGTCGGATGAATTAGAATATGGAAATATGCATCTTTCAAGTCTAGAGTAGACATAAAATCGCCATGCTGTAGAAGCGGGAGCACTTGTTGAAGTGTTACCTTGAGGAAATGCTCTGACAGTATGTAGACGTTTAGTTCTCCGAGATCCAGAATAGGTCTCAGGGAGCCATCCTTTTTGGGAATGAGAAAGTACAGGGAGTACACACCTGTCCCTTGATGTTGTAACGGCATAGGTTCTATGGCTCCTTTGGAGAGGAGAGACTGTACTTCTTGCTGAAGTAGATGTAAATGTTCTGGTGACATTTTATGAGAACGTGGTGGTATGTTTGGAGGATTGTTGGTAAGCTCCAGGCTATAACCATGTTGGATAATTTCTAATACCCATTTGTCTGTGGTGATAGATTGACAAATGGGGAGGAATTGCAGAAGACATCCCCGACAGGTGTTAAATGATCGGGTGGAGGGAGTGTAGGCAAGTCACTACTTGTTGGGGGAGGGGGAAATACGCGGTGCGGAACCCTTGCCTCGACCTTTGTTATTGTTATCTCTATATCCTCCTCTAAATAAGCCCCTTGTAGAGGAAGATGGATTGTTGCCCTTGTAAAAGGTGGCAGTATTTCCCAAGGACATGGTTTTGGACCCCCCTGTAGAAGGAGCGTCAAAAGGAGCCCCTATTAGAGGGAGAATGCAGTGCTCCCATGGACTTGGCTACCTTTGCGTCTTTTTCCAAGGATTTATCTACATCGAAATCAGAAATCCTCAACCATGCATGTCTTCTTAATAACACACTAGTGTTGATTTCTTTAGCTGCGGTGTCTGCAGCATCTAAAGTGCATGTTATTGAGGAATTGGAAATAAGCTTTCCTTCCTAAACTAAATCTTGGGCTTTAGCTTTGTGTTCATCTGGGAGGTGTTGTAGCAACTGCCCCATTTCGTCCCAGTGTGCCCTATCATATCTAGCCAACAGGGCCTGAGTGTTGGCAATGTGCCAATGATTTGCTGCTTGTGTGGCTACCCGTTTACCAGAGGAGTCTTAAAGTTTTGACTCTTTGTCTGGAGGGGGAGCATCACCTGTAGTCTGTGAGTTGGCCCGTTTACGGGCATTAGAGACAACCAAAGAGTCTAGAGGTAGTGGGCCTTTAATAAAGACTGGATCTAAGGGAGCAGCCTTATATTTTTGTAACAATCCTGGGTGTGAGAGTGCGAGCCCGCAATGGATCTCTATAGGAGGTCATCAGCATGCCTTTAAGCATAGGCAGAGTGTGAGTAGCCCTATGTGTAGTACTGCGGGTTTCAAATAGGAAATCGTCCTCCAAATATTCATTGTGTAACTGCACCCCATGATATTCTGCAGCTCTTGCAAGTAATTCTATATGTCCTACATTGTCGTCAGGAGGAGAAGGCTTGGAGGGGAAAGATCTGGATTGTTATCTGTAGGAGAATCTGTGTGATAATCCTCCCAGAGATCTATCGGCATAATATTGTCTCCCCCCCAGTCCCCATCATCATCATCAGGTGTTGGAGAGTTAGTTGGTGTAATTAGTAAATGACCCAAAGGTGGAGTGGATGGTGTAAGGGGAAAGTGGTAAAAGAGGAGGTGGAGGAAGGTTAGTACCCACATTCTTTTTCTGGATAGGAATGAATAAAGGTTCTTCTTCTAAGGTTTGCGTTATTAAGGTGACTTAATAAGAACATGTTCTGTATTAGGATTTATGTAGAGTTCCTTCTGGTCTGGGTCTGATTTGGGTGTTGGGGCATCAAAATTCGGATCCTGTCGCTTCGGAGGCACAGATTTAGATTTCGGCGCCGAAGATTTCAGTGTCGGGGTGGAATCACTTTTCAGTGCTGATGGTTTCGATGCCGAAGGAGGCTTTGACTTCGATGGCAAGGATTGCGGCTCCGAAGCGGTTTTCGGCGTCAAGCCTAAAGTTTTCAGCTCAGTGTCAGTCTTTGGCCGACTCGATCCAGAGCCAGAAGGCTTAGAGACGTGATTCGGTGCAGAGCCGAAGGGCAGGGCGTTGGAAACATCTTGTAGGTGCTGACCGTGGCCCGAAGGAGGGGGTGGGACGGAAGCCTTTTGTTTCGGCTGAATTAGCGTTTGGTTTAAAGTGCGTTCCTACTCGAAGTACGTTGACCTTGTGGCAACTCTTCTTCCGACATGGAGTCAGATTCTGGGATGGAAGCAAGTTCCTCTTGCTCTTACTCGCCCCCTTGTGCGTCAAATTCTTTATCGGATTCTTCACCGAAGATGTCTGGCGTGTATTCCACGTTTTGACTCTGCACATTGCGATGTCGAGCCCAACGACCACAGAGCTTTTTCTTAGATCGGAAAGATCGGCATGTGTTGCAGTCTTCTTCGTTGTGCTCCGGTGACGAGCACAACTTGCACACTTTGTGTGAGTCGGTGCGCGGATACCATCGACTGCAAGGTGGACTGATGCAGTTAGGCTAAGACGGCATTCCCAAAGATCTTCGATCGAAATAGTGTTTTTTCCTCGACTGATACGATACGCTGAGAAGTGGAATAAGTGTTCGAAACAATACAGACGCGGGTAGAGTGGCTTGCGCACCGAGGAGAACCTGAAGAAACTGTCTCGAAGCAGAGAACAGCAATACAAGTCCGAAATTTATGGCAAAAGAAAACAATCTAACAATGGAGTTGATGCCCATGCGCACTATCACAGAAAGGAGGAGTCACCTTCCTTGTGCCTGGAAAGACTTCTTCAAAGAAAAACAACTAGATGGCAGGAGTATGCAAAGCATGTGATCTACAGCTCACATGCCTCGAGCCTCTAATTTTTTAAGCTAAGCAAAAAGCATGTGTTGTCTGAGCTTGCCAAGAACCATCTGCATACAGTCATTCTAAGTGTCCAGAAATTTCGACTAAATCTATATAAGCTACGACTAACTAGCCAATGTAGTTTAATAGCAACTCCTTCCCAAAACTACTGGCTAGAAGTGTTACACAACAAGCATGTGTTCACTTGATATTCATTAAACCCAAATTCGGTGAGGGACACCATCGCCATCTACTGCTTTCTCCCACCGACTATGCAATAGGCACGTCAGAATTCCAGCCTATTGAAGATCATGAACACCTTTACCTGGTCAAGCAAAACAGGAACGGAAGACAATAAACACTGGCTTCTGACTATGACCTTGTGTAAGCCAAAGTAATCCATATAAACTGACAGCTCACCACTATTCTTCGGAGAAAGAGAAAGTTAAGCAGGTGGGGTGGTGGCCTGATGAACCTTTGTGCTAGGTTCAGTCACAGGTGTTTGTTTTCTTCTATCAGGGCATAAATAATTCTATGAGGTATTGAGGCTGTGGTGCCTCAAACATCAATTTCAAGGGGCTCTTGTTGGAAGTGCATTACAAAGTTCTCTATTGAAAATGAAAAGTAAGTTTTCCCCCGTTTCTCATTAATATGTATAATTCAGAATATTTCCATTGAGCAGAATATCAGACCAGCACGTGTTTAGTTCGATTAATATCTCCGAATCACCAACACATATGCAGAATTTCATTCACTTTTGCAGAAAAAGTAACCCTGAAGAACAAGTTACTTACCTGCTGTAACGCCTTATCTGGTAGAAAGTATCTAGCCCAGATTCCTTACCATAGAATAATCTTCAGGTATCAGATTGGATCAGGGAATTTTTCTTGAGTAGAACCTCTGAGCACTGGTAGATTACATCATTTGGCTCGGTTTGGCGTCGTCCACGCCGTAAGTGACATACACGGTGCCTACATCGGTGCTGCACAAACATGCTGACGTCATTTGGATCGGTGTGGCGTCGTCCACACCGTAAGTGACATACACGGTGCCTACATAGGTGCTGCACCAACATGCGGACATCAGTTACTTTTCACGACTTTAGACGCTAGAGCCAGAAAGCACACTGACCACTTGTGTGGAATTCCAGGGCCCTGAAAGGGGAAAGCCCTGTCCTTAGAAATCTGTTCACAGAGCAGGGAGGATGGAGGGGTCTGTAAGGAATCTGCAGTTAGAGTATCTACCAGATATGGTGTTAGCAAAGGTAAGTAACTTGTTCATCTGACAGGCTTCTAGCCGCAGCTTCCTTAGTTAAGAATAGACATCCAAGCAATACCTGCCCGGAGGTGGGTCAGTGGACCAATTTCACACGAAGAAGTCCAGCAGGACCGAACAGGCAAAATGCCCATCCATATGGACTTGACCGTCGAGGCTGTAAAGCTTCGTGAATTAGTGCATAGAAACCCACATTGCTGCCTGGTAGAAATCTAGGGTTAGAACTTTGCGTGCTAACAGAGTGGTTGCAGCTTTAACTCTTGAGGAATGAGAAAACTCTCTAGGTGTTTTGCTTCTTAGCCAATGTGTAGAGAAGTTTGATACAGAGCACCATTTATCATGATATGGTCCGCTTCTGTACAGCCTGTCTTTTCTTCGCTCCAACATACACCCACAAAGAGTTGGTCGTTCACCCGGAACATCGAGTGCATCAAGGAAGAAAGACAACGCTATTTTTGGGGCCAGTCAGTGGAGTCACTCCTCATCCTTGGAGGGATGCAGTGGAGCGTAAAAAGTAGGCAGAGTGATGAATTGGCTTATGTAAAAGGGAGTGACCACTTTCAGAAGAAAGGAGGCTCTTGTAAAAAGCAGCAGTTTGTCTGGGGGCACATTCAAGTAGAGAGGCTCACATGATAAAGCCCGAAGCTCACTGCCGTTATAGCTAATAGAAAGGTTGTTTTGATTGTAAGGAGCCTGAGTGGACATATGTGAACAGGCTCGAATGGAGTGCACATAAGAAAGGGAAAGACAAGATTGAGGTACCACTGGGGCATAATGAAAGGAGAAGGAGGAAACAAATATTTTAAACATTTCATAAATCTATGTACTCTAGGGAATTTGAAGAGGGATGACTGATCAGGCAACCACCAAAAACCTGAGAGCAGAGAGATAGCCCTTTAGAGTGCATAAAGCTGAGCCCTGCTGGGCAAGAGAAAGGATAAAATGCAGAACTTAAGAAAGGCGGGGGCAGAAAGGTTACCAATGCGTCTTTCTGTAAACCATGTCACAACTTTTCCCCAACAACAGGCGTATACCATCTTGGTGGAGGGACACTTTGCTGCTAAGATGACTTTACAGACTTCGGGGGGACGTTTGAAAGCGGTCAACTACTGCCGCTCAATCTTCATGCAAAAAGGCGAAGAGATGACAGGTTCGGGTGGAGGACCCACCCCTGCTGCTTTGACAGAAGATCCTTCCTAAGATGCAGCCTGATTAGAGGATCGATGGCCATGCTCAACAGCTCGGGATACCAAACTCTGTCTTGTCCAGAGCCACAAGGAATACTTGGGCCTAGTCGTTCCTGATCTTCTTGAGAACTCAGAGGTCGAACAGGTTGATGTGAAGTCCAGATTCCGTCAAAGACCAGAGACCTCTGATCTCCACGTCTCCCAGCTGGCCTCCACAGATGAGCTGCAACCACCACCATTACCTTGATGAACACCGATGGAAAGCTGGTAAGGCTGACCGCTGGCTACCCGATCCACAGGGTTTGCGGATTTGCACCCTCCACCACGCAGAGGCTGAGAAGCATGCGCGCCGCAATGGCTTGGCAGGTGCAGACATAGATGGAAGCCCCTTCTGTGTCACCGAAAGGAGCGAAAGGCAGATTGTGGGCGACATGGGGTTATGGAGCGGTCCAAAGACCTGGTCGTAGCCCTGCTGTCCTTAAAGCGCTCTAACTCAGTGTCCGTCTGGTCTCCGAAGAGATGGGAGCCATGAAAGGACGTCCATGAGTGATGATTGGACATCCCCAGAAAAACTAGTAGTCCTTGGGCCATAGGGCCACCGTCAACGAATCCTGCTCTGCCCAGTGAGTCAGTGGTATCTACTTCACATCTAATGGTGAACTTAGCTGCATCTTTCCCGTCAACAACAGCCTGGAAGAGCACGGCCAAGGGCTCCTCCGGAACAGTTGGTAGGACCTGCGCAACCGCATCTCAAAGAGCGTGGGCATAGCGGTCCAAAACGCATGCAGTGTTCACTGACCCCCAACCGCAAGTTGGTGGAAGAAAACATTTTCTTGCAGAATGTCCAGCCTCTTGGATTCCGGATCTGGTGGTGCAGTTGGGATTGCACCAGGATTTTTGTGTGAATTAAGGCTTGGACCACCAAGCTCTTTAGGGTGTGGTGTTGTGTGAGGAAGCTTGGGTCCCCTGAAGAGGGACGGTCACGGTGGGTCCTGTTGACAGGAACCTCTGTGCTGGGCTTTGACCAAGTCCCAAGCAGACGTCAGTAAATGCCTCATTAAAAGGGAGAAGCAGTACTGATGGGGACACTCCAGGCTGAAGGACTTCTGTGAAGACATTCACATTGACTGCCACCGAGAACAAGCAGAGGACAAGAACCGCTGCTGTTCTAGTCAACACCACGGCCAAAGACGCTCCCTCCTCCATAGCCTTGGTAGGGGGAGATAGCAAACCAGTATCTGGAGAAGTGCCCAGTCTACTGGCATCACCCAGATCCTCACACCAGTCCAAGGAGTAATAAGGCCGGCATTCCTCAGAGTGCAGCAATCCCTCCCATTCCACCCAGAGTCCTAGCTCATAAGAATTGGGTTCAGGCTCCCAGTCTGGAAGGCGTAGCTCCAGTCGGCGTCAGGCAACGCCCCTACGGATCCGTGTCCGAGGTGTAAATGGGGATGGAGCTGATGGCACCGGGGCCAGGGAAGGTAGAGACCGGCACTGAATCGGATCCATCTGTGGATCCCTGGGGCACGACTGGCGCAGGACTGCTGGCGTGGATCCAGTAGAGGCTCCTTCCGAACCCCTGGAGCCGGAAGGCGCACCAGAGGGAACACGCTGTCTAAGTATAAGGTACACAGCCTCATAAAATTCTTTTAAGTGGGTTGGGGTGGCTCTGGTTACCGGAACCTCCGAGAGGTGTGGAGAGGGCCAAGGCACTGACTCAACTGCGGAGCAGGGCCTTGAGTGACTTTCCTCCCTTATCTCGTTGACTGACAGACAAGGTGAAGTCGAAGCATGCGGCGACAACTACTTCTTGTGGGAGCGGGACTTATCCGAATGACCAGACAACAAGTGCGATGAGGATCTCGACTCTGCAACCTTTCCCGGGACCTTCCTCTCGATCGTGATCTGGATGGTCACGCATAGCACATTGAGCAGTCAAGTGCTTGAAGGATTGCTCCCTCAAAGCCTGCAGGTGCTCGACACAGCACTCAGAGTAGGTCTTCAGGTTGTGGTCATCCTTGAAGCACACTGGGTCACACACTGAGCAGTGACCGGTGCCGCAGGGCTTGAAGCCGGCCTCATTGGATGACATTCCTGCCACACCAGGAGGAAAAAACCTCAAAACACTTCAACAAAACGTCAAAAAAAGCTACTTAAAAATTGACTAAGGGGTAGCTCTTCCCAGAGAAGTGCTGACTGGCATGGAAAGAAAAGAACTGAAATCAACGCGCTGGAGTGGCACCTATATGGCCAACGCACACGTCACTTCAGGCGTGGACGGCGCCCTGCGGAGCCGAACGACAACACCTACTGGAGCCCAACGGTACTGCTCCCCCTCTCTCTCGGTCTGGATATAATTCTAAGATAAGGAATCTGGGGATAGATGTCTATCAGATACTAATTCTATATATTTGGCACATATATGGCATTTGTTGTCCACGGTGGAAGACCATTTAGATGTAAAGCACTTCAGGGGCAAGGATTCTGGTCTAAATTAGAAACAGAGTTTTCGGTCCAGAGGCTTTTTAATGATATCCCAATAGGGCTCGAGCAAGGTTTTATCTGACGAAAAAGCCCCGAGAGTGAGGTGGCGCCTAAACTCTTCTTGTGCAACCATTTCTCCAATAGGTTTCTTTATGGACGTTTTTTGACAGGAAAGTTGAGGTAGAAGGAGAACCCCACAGAAGTGATAAGCCCATTTTGTTAATCAGACTTCTCAAATCTCGCAGCCAGCTAATTTTTTGGAAACAATCCGAATTGATGATTTCCCTTAAGCCCTATGTATATGCTGCCAGTTCCGGCGTACACCATATTCTACGCCAGTATAGAATTGGCCATAGCCTGGCTAGAGCCGTCAACGCTTTCCTGACTAAGTGATTCCTTAAGGGGAGGGTAGGTGTACTCTGTGGCAGACTGGTGATCGCAAGCAGAAACGCGTTCTCGGCGATTGTTAGCTGGGACAGGTTCTCTAGGCCACACAGCTCAGCCCCATAGAGGCTGCTATGCTGTTATATATTTGAAGTACCAGACTAAAGGGCTTTGTCAGAGAGGTTTTACGTTCCTTTCTAAGGGTACCAGCTAACTGCTGATGCTTTAGCTCAATGACTGAGAAGTGTGGCTTCCACCTCATGTCCTCCTGCAGTTTGATGCCCAGATAAACAAAAGAATCAACCCGCACCAGGGGAGGCAATCGATCATCATTTTCCCCTTAAAGGATCGATGCTGGTTAAAGACCATGAACTTTGTCTTCGCTGCATTAATTTTAAGACCTTGCAGGAGACAAAACTCGTCATAACGATGGAGGGCACGCTGCAGTCTGCTCAGAGTTTTGGAGATTATCAGCGTGTCATCAGCAAACATTAGAATGGGGATTTTATTTCCAGCTAAGATAGGAGCATCAGTGTGGGTGGCATCAAGAAAGTTAGCGACTCCATTTAGGAAAAGAGAAAACAATGTGGAGTCAACACACATCTTTGACGGACACCCTTTTGCACAGGGAAGGAATCAGTCTTATTTCCTGCCACCCCCCGCATAGTTTTCCTCATGGAGACGGGCAATCAAGGAAAGTAAGTCAAGTGGCATCTCCATCTCCTTCAATTGTCTCCTTGAGACACCCCCGTACTAGAATCAAATTCTATTGAGGTGCAGAAAGGTTCACAAAGGAAGAGTTTTAGCCCCTTTCATAAAACAGCTGATGACCTGTATAGCGAATAACGGTCTTGTGTGTTCTCCTGCCAGGTCAACAGCAAACACTGATTAGAAAACCCTTAAATATGTGCAAGATGAACAGCAATCCTCTAGGTGTGTGAAGTATCTTACTATTAAAGTCTCATCTGACATTTTGAGAAGGAAATTCTTTTTATGGCATCACAATAGATATCTTTGTTATTTCTTAGCGTGCCTGTGTCCCTCCCTGATCATTTTTAACGTTTTCCCAGACAGCTGGAGGTGACTGGAACGTTCTATTTCAATAGCCAAACCATTAATTTTAGTTTCTCCCTCGAGTTTGGGTGAAAACCTTTGTTCTCCTGCATTCTGGGCATCCTGTGCAATGGTCCCTTCATGCATGTGCCTTGTGTTTTCTGTACTGGACAGGAGAACCAGGCCCGACATGGTCACCAGGCTAACACTGTCATTTTGGATGTTCTGAACTTCTCTACTACCTGTGAAATCATAAGTGCTGGGGGAATTGAGTATGTATAAATCCCGTACGAGCTTAGCAACAGTGCGTTCCCTATTCACTGTGGATGTTAGTGTCTGAATGTAGAGGATTCAAATGTTTTTGTTTAGACTGATTTAGGCTGTGCAAAGCGGTCTACCTGAGCAACTCCATAGAGTTGTAATATTGAGTGTACTTCAGACTGTTGAAACTTCCATTTGTGTGCCATGTGCTTCTGCTTAGTTCGTCTACATTGGTGTTTTCAACCCCTCGAATATGGTTTGCAATTAGATGCATGTCCCTTGCTATTGTCCACTTGCAGATGGTGTGGAGACCGCCCCCCTTTGCTTGTTAAGGAAAAGACAGCAGTTGTGTGGTCCAATAAGATCTGCACCCTCCTGTTCGTTTTCTGGATCTAGAAGGCTATAGCCAGGAAAATGCTTTTTAAATAAGAATTGATATGTTTTTATGTCCCTGGGCAGATGATGTTGAAGGGGAGTGTTTTTGCTTCATCCCTCCTTAAGATCATCAAAACAACAGACTCATCACAGCTGGGCACAGACGTGGCACAGCTGAAGAAAAGAGGGCTGTGGCTACAGCCCTCTTTTCTTCAGCTGTGCCACATGTGCTCCCAGATGTAATGAGTCTGTTGTTCTGATGATCTGGAGGAGGGATGAAGCAAAACCACTCCCCTTCAACATCATCTACTTGTTACACTAACTCATATGTCTTTGCTGACGGTCGGCTACAACCTCTGGCTCCTGCCATTTTCTAAAGTTTGTGAATATTAGTTGTTAAGCCACTTCTGAAAATGTCTCAAAAAAAGGTCTTGAGTTATGGTATTAGGTAGATGCAAAAGGCCATCATATCCAGCATTTTTATCACTGTCCCAGGTCGAGACCTCTGGTAAAGGCGAGTGTCCCCTCTTGCAATACTTGAACGTTCAGACAGGTTTTCTGCAATTCTAGATTTGGGGGGGATTTTTCCAAAACGCCGTGATACCTAGCTGGCAAAGCAGTTTTACCACTCGCATAATGCTTGTTGTTTATTGCCTGAACATTCTTATCCTTACCAGTCAGTCATCGAGGTAAGGATATATTGCACCTGAGGTGTTAATGCCCCAACCACCCCCAGTCACACCCATGGCAAAGGGGGTATCTAGATGTGGAAGTAAGCGTCTTTTTAGGTCTCTTGCCATCAGATAATTCTTCCTATTCAGCAACATAAGGCCTCCAGCCCTTTCTTATGCCTTGAAAAAAAAGCCTTGGGACTCCTTTGATTGCAGACATGGGATGTGTGTGAGTATTTGGTTCCTGACATCAGTCTCTGTATTTTTGGGGAATAAAGTGTCTGCTTCCTGCCACTCTTAACGTTGTTCTGTAGAGCTGCAGAGCCCCCATAACCCACCAGTCTCGCTGGCCTTCGCAGACTCAGAGTTTGGTCTATCTCTGGGATAAAGAGATGATGAACAGTCAGGGGAATGCACAATATGTTAGTCTGCACCTCTAGCTTGAAACTCAAGATACACTGCCATGCATGTCTCATCGTCACTGGACCAGTGGCCAGTTGCCTGCTAGCTGTATCATTTGAGCACGAGCTAGCAAGTAACCCTCCTCCATAACTGCTGTTGCCCTCTTCTAATACTCCTTCGGCAAACAGGACATAAGGTTGTCTGTATCCTTCCAATGTTGGTGGGCATACCCATTTAGGAGAATGATGGAACGGACTATACATCACTGTGTAAACCCTGCTCTCTTTTCTTCTCACCACCTTAGGTGTCTTTCCATTCTTATGTGGAAGAGGTCTTACTGAAGCTGGTAACATAGCTCTCTCCCTTACGGTGGTTACTATTTAGAACCCAAGTGCCACATTGGCTTGTATGCATTGAGAGCAGAGGTCTTCAAACTTAGATGTTTTAGCAGGGAGGGGTGGGGGCTTAAAGTAATTTGCAATTACTTGTAAATAAAGATACCCTGGAAGCACGACCGGCATAGTAGTAAAAGTAAGTTTATTAGACCCTTGGTCTCCAAACAGAATACATATTACAATAGATAGATTAAAACATATATAAAAATTTCCACGAATACTTTAAAAAGGTTCAATTCCTTCAAGGGGCAGTTCCTGCCTCTCACCCGCAATGTAAGAAAAAATTCGTACAGCAATACTCCTTATATTGCAATCAACAACACAGTCAAGCTATAACGTAACAATAGCATTCCAACCTAAACACAATTTTCTTGAGCGTGACCTACTGAAACTCCATGCCAATTTCTATCCAATCATATTTGGTTCCAACATAGTCCTTTTTACCGCATTCATGTATTTTGGCATGGTGATTGCTATATCAAGATTTGGCATGTCAGTAAGTAGATTAATTGCTAAGAGGTGCTCAGTTATGCCATATTTTAAAAACAAAGGTCGTAAAAACAGTTTCCTCTGTGA
This sequence comes from Lissotriton helveticus, assembly GCF_964261635.1. Lineage (NCBI taxonomy): Eukaryota > Metazoa > Chordata > Amphibia > Caudata > Salamandridae > Lissotriton > Lissotriton helveticus. The sequence continues at coordinate 966,259,268 of NC_136068.1, read as the reverse complement.
CACAAATTTTTGACAGTCTAGTAAAATATGTAGGTTGTCGCACTTGGTACCTAATCCACAGCGGCATTTACCATCCGGTTGTACCAATTCTGCTTTTCTATTTCCCTGAGATACCCAACAGTTAATCCCTATTCTCCATCGGAGCACTTCGGCTCTTAATCCAGCATTAGGTAGTGTATCCAAATAGGGGTACCATGTATCATTCTCCCAGCTATTTATCATATAATGGACAGACACTGTCTTTCTCAGGTATATCATATCATGCCTGGATATTTCTCTTCCTGTTGTTCTAAGCTCCGCATTTGAGGCTTCAACCGACAGTGTCACCTGGTCAAATTTTACATTTAGGCTTTTGCACAATTTTATTCTAATCACATTGGCCCAATTTAAGTTGCTGTGCAAAATCTCCTCTTTACACCATTTTAACACTTTTGTGACTTCCTTAGATCCCAATCTTTTCCAAAATCGTAAAAGGGCCACTTGTACCTGTATGTTCCATGAAGTCACGCCTAATTCCAATCAGATTGCCTGAATCATAGAGGAGCCAGGCAGTGACATCAACGGTTTTAAACATTTCCCCTCCTCAAGGTCCCAATTATTCTTCCCGCTCAAACATAAAACTTCGGCCCCGTACTACACTTGTGGGGGTATCATTGCCTTATAGGCTTTCAGTAATGGTCTATGTGACATGTCCCCAAAGATTTGGCTAAATTTCCTTAGCCCGCATCCTGATGTATGGGCTTTGGCAGTCTGGGCTACCAGATGGATATCCCATTTTAAAGACTTTTCAAACCAAATATCGAGGTATCTGTATTCATTCACGATTTCTAGTTTGGTAGATCCCAGGTACCAATAAAATTCTGGATTTTCTTCCCAAAACATAGGATTTTAGTTTTATCCATATTTACCGTCAGGCGTTTAGCCAAGCAGTATTCATTGAAAGCAGCTAACTTCTTTTGCAATCCGATTTCTGTTTGGTCAAAGATTACCAAATCGTCGGCGTACAGCAGACAGGACAGATGTTTCCCATGCATTTTGGGGCTGGAACTTCTACTCACTTCTAGGATGGATGGGAGTTCAGCCAGATATATTGCAAATAGTAAGGGGGCTAATACGCATCCCTGCCTTAGCCCATTCTTAATCAATATTCTAGGTGTCAAGGCTCTGTCTGCGTCTTTGATGACTTGCGCCCAGTTTTGTTTATGTAGGTCCTGGATAATTTTCAAGAGCCCCTCGGGGATATTAAGTTTTCTTAAGGACTCCCACAGGCATCTCCTATCTACTAGGTCGAATGCCGCGCAGAGGTCTACGAAGCAGCAGCATAACTTCCCCTGCTTTTCCACAGACTTCCTTGCCACAGCCCACAGTGCAAAGCAGTGATTGATCGTGGAATGCCCCTTCTTAAAACCTCCTTGCTCCACTGGCACGATTGACCACCGTTCCGCCCAGTCATTTAAACTGCCCAAAATTATTTTGGAGAATACCTTTTCCCCAATATCCAGCAAATTAATAAGTCTATAGTTTTTGGGCGCTTTTCTGTCACCCTTCTTGTGGATGGGTCTAATTACTGCTCCCTTCCACTTTTCGGGGATCTTGCCTGACTCCAATACAGCCAAAAACATACAGGAGAAGAATTCCGCCCACCAATCTTGCTGGGATTTTATAATAATTGCTGACAGATTATCAGGACCTGCAGCACGGGTTAGGTTTAAGTTTCCTATGATCGAATGTACCTTTTCTGTTGTGAATAAAGGTTTTAGATCTACCACCGCCTCCATCCAGGGACAAATATCCCCACCTGCTTCTACAGCAGATATTCCATATAACTCACCTAGATATTCTTCCCAAGCGGCTTACTCTACACTACACAGGGCATAGCCCCGTTAGCCTGTCCAGATGCTTCCTTTATCAAATTCCAAAACTTACGCAAGTTTTTAGATTCAATAGTTTCCAGCAAGTTAGCCCAGCATTTCTCTGACTGCCCTCTTCAGGTTTCTAACTAACGTTTTATACTTCTTCCTCATATCACTTAGATTGTTATGCCTTATTGGATCATATTTTTTCCTCAGGCTCCTTTCTTCTCTTCTTATTTCTCTTTTCTTGTTTAGACACTCCTCGTTAAACCAACTTGGCTGTTTGCCTTGCTTTGATTGTTTGGTAGTAGTACATGAGTTCTTGCTTTTTAGGTCTGCTTTAAGGCACTGTGCCATTTCTTTGATCTTTTTCTCGAACCAAGGCACTTTCTTAGTCCTAGCATCTTCCAAACCCACTTTATGTTGAAATCCTGCTAGCTTTTCAATATATTGCTCGGTTAGTCTTGTGGTCAGCCGTTTAGGGTACTCTACTTGTTGAGGGAGCACCAATTCTCTAGAGCTTAGGGGTCCCCATGCTAAGGCAAATTGCAAAATATTGTGGTCACTACAGTCAAAGGGGTTATCTGAAACCCCTTGATAAGGTCAAAATTCCACGCATGAATGAATACGTAATAAATCGGGCAAAGTTGGGAACCAAACATGAAGGTGTGTTTTGCCGGGCAGTCTGTTTCCCATCTGCAGTTTAAGCAGAACAATCCTTTTTGCCCCAGAAATTTTCCCAACTTCATGTCTTGTTTAGAGATTATACACTTTGGAAACGTCGCTGGAGGAATATTATTTGAACTCAAGAGGTCTTTAAACCATTGATCATTTCTCAAGGGGTTCAATTTATGATTGAAATCACCCATCACAATTATTGCATAATTTCCAAACTTTTCACAAAATATATCTAGGTCATTTTCAAAGCATCTCATTTCACTCTCATAGTCTTCATTTGATCCCCATTGATTGTAAACATTTACAATTATCATGTGATCATACAACCCTTCCGAGCCCAGCAGAGATACATCACGGACATGTAACCATTTGCAAGTCGCATTTACAATCATGACCCTTTTTGCTATCTTAGTCGAGACAAGCGTCATAATGCCCCCAGCGGGATGACCAAATCTTTTCCTTCTTGCTGGCTTATGTAGTTGTACAAAACCTTCAAAGACGGGGGTATTGTCGCATAGCCAGGTTTCCTGCAGCCCTACTATTTCAGCACCTCGAGCTAGGGTCTTTATACTTTCTACTTGCATCTCCCCTCCTAGCCCATTTACATTCCAAGATAACAGGTTCATGCTATGCGACACCCCTCCTCCCTAATCGACATCGCTGAGATGGTCATCTGCGGATTTGTGCCCATATTGGGCGCCTGGCCAGCTACCATTAAAGGACCAATCGCCCCACGGGTTACCTGTCCCATGGTTCTCAACTACCATTCTCATGTTTTCTCCTGCCCTTCCCTCGCCTAAAATCAGACTGATCTGTCTTCTTCCCAAGCCTGAGAGGCAAGCTAAAAAGGTTCTATCCTGCTGGTTCCTCTTCTCTATTTCCCTGGCTGGTACCAACCTTATACCTTCCTTTGTTATCTCGTTTTCCACCCTCACAATTGCTGTTTTTACCAAGCTGGAGTACAATAATACCATAGTAAGTTCTTTTCCGTCAATATCATTACTAAAACCTGCTTGTTTTATATCCTTTGATCCCAACCCCCTCAAGATAGGGCATTTAGAGAAGGAGTATACGAGTTGGGAGCGATTTAGGGGTATAACCGTCCTACCTTTTTTTCTCCCTATCTCTAATTCAACAGGTTCGAAATACAGCCACAGATTATCCACATCCTTTACAGGAATGGTACCAGATTGCATCCCCTCCATTCCATTCCCTTCCTCTTTTTACTGAGGGCTCTCCCCTGTCTACTACTCTATTCATGTTCATTTGCCCCGGAGATAAATTCCATGAGTTAACCTCTCCTTTATTTGATGGCGCTAGTTTTGTTTGCTCCTTTCTTACCATTGCTACATCCCCCATCCTTCCACTATTTTTAGGGATCCTTATTGATCTCCTTTTTAGGGCTCGCCTGCTGATGCGCTTCAGCGCATAGCTGGCGAAGCTCTATAGGGGCTTATCCAGTGTTTATCCACTGGCGATTCCACTGGCGATTCCTTCAAGTGCATGTGCTTTTTAGGTCATTGCGCTTGCGCAAGCCCTAAAAAGCGCGTGCACAATGCCACCAGCCGCCTGCCTGCCTGCCTCGCATTACCACATCAAAGGCAGCCCTCCGAGCGCATTTCTCACCCCCTAATTATTCACGGCCGGCCGGCAGGCACATCAAAGGCTGCTGCTGCCGTGACTCGCATTTCTCCTCCCTCCTCCCCTATCACTGCCCAGGCCGGCCGTACTTTCTCTTTACAAGGGCGCCCATTCCTGAATCACTTGAAATCTCTCCACATTATTTGCATTTTGTTAATTAAAAAAATTAACTTCAACACAGCGTTGCACATTTTTCTCGACTTCGGAAGGATGAGTCCCAATCTCATTTGTACAAAGTGTTGTAATGGGATTATTGGAGAGTTAGAGAAACGTGCTCACAAGTTACATTTTTATGCAAATCATCTGAGTAAATAAACAATAGCATGGTGCCGTTTGCGTCCTTGACTTGATCTGGTTTTTATTTTTATTTTGCTATTATTCTCACAAAGGCTAAGAAGGTCTGCCTACTTTAGTATTAAGTGCTATACGTCGCATAAGCAACAGCTAACCATTCACTCACCCACGCAACGCCACTCACCCATGCAACGCCACACACCCACGCAACGCCACTCACCCACGCAACGCCACTCACCCACGCAACGCCACTCACCCACGCAACGCCACTCACCCACCCAACACCACTCACCCACCCAACACCACTCACACACCCAACGCCACTCACACACGCAACGCCACTCACACACGCAACGCCACACACGCAACGCCACACACACACGCAACGCCACACACACACGCAACGCCACACACACATGCAACGCCACTCACACATGCAACGCCACTCACACATGCAACGCCACTCACACATGCAACGCCACTCAACCACGCAACGCCACTCAACCACGCAACGCCACTCAACCACGCAACGCCACTCACACACGCAACGCCACTCACCCACGCAACGCCACTCAGCCACGCAACGCCACTCAGCCACGCAACGCCACTCACACACGCAACGCCACTCACACACGCAACGCCACTCACACACGCAACGCCACTCACACACGCAACGCCACTCACACACGCAACGCCACTCACACACGCAACGCCACACACACACGCAACGCCACACACACACGCAACGCCACACACACACGCAACGCCACTCACACACGCAACGCCACTCACACACGCAACGCCACTCACACATGCAACGCCACTCACACATGCAACGCCACTCACACACGCAACGCCACTCACACACGCAACGCCACTCAACCACGCAACGCCACTCACCCACGCAACGCCACTCACCCACGCAACGCCACTCACCCACGCAACGCCACTCACCCACGCAACGCCACTCACCCACGCAACGCCACTCAGCCACGCAACGCCACTCAGCCACGCAACGCCACTCAGCCACGCAACGCCACTCAGCCACGCAACGCCACACACACACGCAACGCCACACACACACGCAACGCCACACACACACGCAACGCCACACACACACGCAACGCCACACACACACGCAACGCCACACACACACGCAACGCCACACACACACGCAACGCCACACACACACGCAACGCCACTCACACACGCAACGCCACTCACACACGCAACGCCACTCACACATGCAACGCCACTCACACATGCAACGCCACTCACACACGCAACGCCACTCACACACGCAACGCCACTCACCCACGCAACGCCACTCACCCACGCAACGCCACTCACCCACGCAACGCCACTCACCCACGCAACGCCACTCACCCACGCAACGCCACTCACCCACGCAACGCCACTCACCCACGCAACGCCACACACACACGCAACGCCACACACACACGCAACGCCACACACACACGCAACGCCACACACACACGCAACGCCACACACACACGCAACGCCACACACACACGCAACGCCACACACCCACGCAACGCCACTCACCCACGCAACGCCACTCACCCACGCAACGCCACTCACCCACGCAACGCCACTCACCCACGCAACGCCACTCAGCCACGCAACGCCACTCAGCCACGCAACGCCACTCAGCCACGCAACGCCACTCAGCCACGCAACGCCGCTCAGCCACGCAACGCCGCTCATCCACGCAACGCCGCTCACCCACGCAACGCCACTCACCCACGCAACGCCACTCACCCACGCAACGCCACTCACCCACGCAACGCCACTCATCCACGCAACGCCACTCATCCACGCAACGCCACTCATCTATATGCAAAACGAAAAATGTCAAACTCTTCTATTGCGAGACCTATTGCATTTTCAATGCTTGTTCTTACTATAACTGTTTTCTTGGGGGATTACTGATTCTTCACTCCCTTTCTCCACAGTGTTTGGGATTCCTTTCAGCCTTTTTCCACTGCCCTTAACTTCTTTTTTAAGGGTGCTGTTCTTCTCTTTGCTCTTTGTACCTTATATCGCCTATAGCCAAATAGGTCCTTCCATCTATTTACCAACATCGAGCGTCTCAGTATTGTGGGCATCAGCCCCCTAATACCTTGCAATTCCCCTACCATCTTCTGAAATTGGACTTCATGGGTTTTTAGAATGCTATTATTTAACATCGCCACTTCCAGCAGCCCTTGCAAGGTTTTTTGTAGCATTAACATTATATCTAGCATTGACGCTGAAGCAGTCGCTGATATACCTATACCCAAAGTATTGCTGCGCGCTGAATTTTCTATAAGTCCTACTCCTTGCATTTCATGTTGCTCCATGCTCTTTGTGGTCGCCGGTGTTCTTATCTGATCCAAGTCACTCCTCTGTTCTCTTCTAGAGTTGGTTAAGTTCATCCCTTCACATGACAGATCATTGCCATCTATCAGAGAAAAAATCCGAGGTGAAGAGGATAGTCTAGGTTCCGAAATGGCCTCAATAGGACTTTGATTCAGTTGGTTACTGAAGGGTACATCTGGGCTGCTTACACAGTCCTCCAGGTCCATTTGTTCATACGATAGTTCTTTATTCAAATCTTTATTCAAATCCAGGGTTTTCACTGGAGTTTGCAATTTTTTAAAATGCTTCCCTACAAAGTCTTTAATTGACTTGGATATGTGTGCGCCTCCCTTTAATCCACCTTGGGTGCCTTCGCTTGTGTCTTTATTTCTTTTAGAAGACCTTTTTGGCACACTTCTAGGTGATTCCACACTCACTCCCTGGGACTCATTTTCTGGTGCCGTTTCCTTAATGGTGTTATCCAGCTCTTTCTGACCTTTAAGGTTTTTAATCTTTTTTGGTGCCATAATACAATGTCTTTGGCTTCCTACTTAAATAAAAATACTTATTTACTTGGACTGTATTGTATTTAGACCCCTTTCCACCAGGGTATAGTGCTGCCTACTTATTTGCTCTGACCCCACCCTTCTTGTATGCGTAGTTGGGGGTATCAGTTTTCTGATAGTTAATGAGCCTCACCTCAGCTCCCAACCATGGCTCACCTCCTGCAGTATACTTCTACTTCGGGGCCTTGGCCCTCCTGTGAGCTCACCCGTGGGGCTCCGGCAGATTCAGATTCAGGCTGGGTCCCGCGGGTCTCCCGCGGCTCTCCGCGACTCACGCTGGTCCCCTGTGGCTCTCACTGGTCTCCCGTGGCTCTACTGCGACTCTCGCTGGACTCGCGGGTCTCCCGCGGGTCTCTCGCGGCTCTTACTGGACTCTATGATCTCGCAGGTCTCCCGCGGCTCTTACTGGACTCGATCTCCCGCGGCTCTCGCTGGGCTCGCGGGTCTCTTGCGGCCGCCTAACCTCTCTGGGCAACACGCTCTCAGCAGCACAGCACAGCACTGCCTGCCTCTCGCTCGCTTGCTCTCTTGACCGGAAGTCTACACAGTTGCTCTGTCTGCTCAGTCTCCTCTGTGTGCTCCGACCGGCGTGTTTCCAGACAGTCTTCATTTGCATGTAGCAAGTTAAGGTGCATAACAACTGTGGGAACTGTTTTGCTGAGTGCCATGGAGCAGGGAGTGTGGAGATGTGGCTAAAGAAGAAAATATTTTGCAATTTACTGTTTTTTTTCACCTTCAGGTAATTGCTTACAAAATAGCATGCACACACCTAAAATTAAAAATAAATGTTAGTTAAACTAATCAAAGGGAATATATTCTTTGCCATTATGAAACCAAAATTGCCTAATGCAGGCTTTTCCAACCAGTAGCTCAAGATCGACTTGTATCTCTCCAGCTACCTCTAAGTAGCTCTCCTGTCTGCAGCCCAGCCTACGGATTTAGAAGCTTTTGTTTGGTTCAAATAATATACCAAAATTGAAAAGCATATAATTGAGATGAAAATGCATGCATTCTCAGAACTCATAAACCGTTGAATTTCAGTTTAAATATATTTAAAGCTGATATTTCAGTCATAAGTTGTGGCATTGGGGAAATTTAGTATTAATATGAGATTGGTACCAGGGACAATACAACTATGGCTGTTTTGTATTCTATAGGTAGAGCTTTTCCACATTGATAAAGTTTTTTTAACATCACTCCTGGCAACCAAGCTTGTTGAACTGAGGTGATCATTGCTGGTAATCTTGCATATGTTAGTCACTAATGTAATTGTGTCTGATGTGGTCGCCATTATAACACTAATTATATCAGTAGCTCGGGATGATTTTCATTCATCATAAATTAGCTTCTAACACAAAAAAGGTTGGAGAATCCTGGACTAATGCGATCACTGAAGCTATTTGTGTGTGTCACAGAATTAAATACAGATTCGTGCAGTGAAGAATAGAGACTTGTCTTTTTAGGTCGCGGCCTGCGATGGCTGCGCTTGCGCAGTCTCGCTGGCGAGATTTAATGAGATAGAGGAGAACATCACTAGCGAGGTTAAGCTCCGTCCCTCTTCTCCATTGGCTGGCCTCCTAAACGGTGGCCAGCCATTGGAGAAGAGGTCCTAGTGACGTTCTTCTTTCTATCTAAGCCTCGTCCTTTTCAGACTGGGGGAAGTGTTTTTGACTGTTGTTTACAAACGACGCGCAGAGGTTAGGGGGTGTGTTTTTGACTGTTTACAAACGACGCGCAGAGGTTATGCCTAGATCGCGGCTGATCGAGCGAGACTCTGGCAAGATGGCGCATCGCACTGGCCTCGGGAGACGCTACATGCAGCTGAACAGCCGCCGGTTCACAAGAGCGGACTGACCGCCTGAGGCCTATTCCAATGCCTGCAATGCTACAGCAGAGTGGGGCGCTACTGGGGACCTGCACCTCCTCCCCTAGAGTAGATCCGAGAGGCCCGGACGTTGGAGGAGGGGCAGCCCTGCCGACATTGCACTGAGTACAACCTAGTGGTCGAAGACACAGGCTATCCCCCTCAGGTGAATTGCCAGAGTGAACAGTTGGGCCCTGCGGCAATGGTACCATTCTCCCCCCCCCCCCATGTGGCCAGCTATGCTTGCTCCTGGTGCCCGGCTCACCCAAGCTTTTAATCTGCGATCCGTCGTGTGTGCGGTGAAGGCCTGTGAGTGACTGCCCCCCACCCCTGCCCTGCTATGCTTGCTCCTGGCGCCCGGCTCCCCCACGCTTTGACTCTGCGATCTCCCGTGGGTGCGGTGAAGACCTGTGAGTGACTGCCCTCCCCGTGGCCTGCTATGCTTGCTCCTGGCGCCCAGCTCCCCCACGCTTTGACTCTACGATAACCGTGTGTGCGGTGAAGGCCTGTGAGTGACTGCCCCCCTCTCCCCTGTGGCCTACTATGCTTGCTCCTGGCGCCCAGCTCCCCCACGCTTTGGCTCTGCGATCCCCCGTGTGTGCGGTGAAGGCCTGTGAGTGACTGCCCCCCCGCCCTGCTATGCTTGCTCCTGGCGCCCTGCTCCCCCATGCTTTGAATCTGCGACTGCCACTCTCCCCTACTGTGGCACCCCCAGTATGCACAAATGACCCCTAAACACACCATCCACTTAGCTGCCCATAAGTAGGGGGAGAAAACACAATGCCCGAGTTGTGGACCCAGAGCGCAGGGTGGACGGGCAGGTCTCTCTCAGCACAATGTGCCTGCTTAGAGTGAGACACTGCACTGGGTACAATGTGGTGGTCGAAGACACGGGCTATCCCCCTCATGTGAATTGTTTGCCAGAGTGAACGGTTGGGCCCTGCAGGTATGGTACTCCCCATGGCCTGCTATGCTTGCTCCTGGCGCCCGGCTCCCCCGCGCTTTGACTCTGCGATACCCGTGTGTGCGGTGAAGGCCTGTGAGTGACTGCCCTCCCCCCGTGGCCTGCTATGCTTGTTCCTGGCGGCCAGCTCCCCCACGCTTTGACTCTGCGATGCCCAGTGTGTGCATAAGCCCGCCCACCATTGTCCGTGTGTATAACCCCACCCGCCATTGTCTTGTGCGCGTAACTGCACAATTACCCCCACCACACTCCCGTGGAGGATACGCGCACCTCTTCCTCTACCCCCTCACACTTAGTGAAGTCAAACCCCAGCACTATTGCTTTTCTTGTTAGAGGAATATGCATGCATCCTGTTGTAACTCATCCTGCAACCCACACTTTTCTTGCACAGGCAGCGAAATGCAATAGGTCTCACAGTTGCGAGAGATTAAGCTATTGGCATTGTAAATGACAATGCCATTTATTTATCTGTTTTCAAAACAAACACATAAATAAAAACTTTGACATTTACAATGCCGATAGCTCTAACTTTTGCAAAGGCGAGACCGTTGCATTGTAAATGCTTGTTTTATAGAGCTATGAGATCCCAGCCAGTGACCGAGAAATGTGAAGGTCATTATTTTAGAACTGCATTCAACAGTATAAAACAGGCTGCTTCAAAATAGAGTAGGAAACACCTTGATTTGGGCATCAGATGGCAGGGAAGGACATGATGAGAGCTGGGAGAGAAAGGGATGGTGTGAGATTGGAGCGCATGTTGTTAAGAAAAGGCAGAGGAAACACCTTGCTTTGCAAGGCATTAGTTCTCATTATTGAAACAGGTGCAGTAGGATTTTTGCTCAAGGGCCTGAGGGGCCCACTGAATCACAATCATTAATGTTTTACTTTAAACAACCATTGGTAAATGCATTAGGTTGCCTGTGTGATTAATAATGAGCTGTTTGTGTAGGCGAAACTTAAAAACAAAGTTATCCGTCTTGATATCCAAGTTGACTGGCGGTACTCGGTTAAGTATTTGAGCAACATAAAACCTGAAAAGAAAACGTGTGCAAGAGAAATTTTATATTCAATTAACCCCTTGACCATGGCGTTGGGGGGGAAGGGGAGAGGAAGGGGGGGTGGCGCCACCATGCTTGTGACGGGACCACTCCGTCACAAGCGTGCTGTGCTTATGATGGAGTGGTTCCGTTACGGCTCCGCCCACTCACTAATTCGCCCGCACAGGCGGGGAATCAGTGCCGCGGAGTGACGGAACCACTCCGTCATGAGCACAGCGCGCCCGTGGCTCGTAATGGAGTGGTTCCGTCACTAGCACGGAAGATGTTAAAAAAATAACCAGTAGATGGCAGTGTTGTTCAATTCTTCCAGTAAGGGGAGAGAGGGACGTGAGATCTTCATACAGGCTTGTGCAGGCACATTAATATAACTGCCGCAAACAAAGTCATAAAACCGAGGTCAAGAACTTAAGCCCACACAAAATATAGAGTGAAATCAAATCAATACTCTGCTGTGGTGTCACAATGAAAATATCAGAAATGTAAGCTGTTTCAATGCATGCAGACAGAGAAAGTAAACCCCCAAAAATGTTCCACAGAACAGCAGATGGACACAGTAATTCAGCAACGGAAACTGATAAGTGCCCCTTTTAAGATATATTAAATACAATACATTTCATAAGCACAGCGCAAGAGCTCTGCAGGCGAAACCTGAAAGTGGGCATGGGAGCTCATTTTCCTTGCTAGTATTAATACAGATGGCACTCGCTGCAAAAAGGGAGGCAACATGTAGGAGGTTTTTTTCTTTCAGAAAGGGACAGAGCTGGTGTCAGGAGTGAAGTGGTAGTCAGGCATTGTGAGGAAGGTGTGAAAGAAAGAGTCCAACTTAAATTTTTTTACTATAGGGGGAGGGAGCCCAGAGCAAAAACCTTTGAAGGCCTCTGATTTAGAGGCCTTGAAAGATGCTACGTTATTCTCAATTCTAGTGGTCAATGGCCTTCGAGGAAGCACGTTTAGCAAACACTTTCCTGCCTTGCTGAAGGATACTGGGAAACATTGGTAGATGCATGTTCCTTTTACTTAAAAAAAAAAAAAAAAAAAAAGGATTTGGTGTCTAAAAGAAATAGGGTATCCTTTTTTTAAATTCCCATTTGCATTCCAAAATTATCTGCTGCCCTCTTGACTATGCCTGGGTACATGGAAATATCAACTGATGTGGAAGGTTTTGAAGGATATGCATCCAATTATTCTTTGGAGGAGAGTGAGGCTATATTCGCCAATATTCTGAATTCTTTCCCTATGTGCCTCCATCTCTTGTGTCAGGTGTACAGTATTTCCTCCTTCATCACGTCCACATCTTACTCTACAAGTAGTGTTTCTAGGGTGGTTTCCGATTACTGTCTTAAGTATCTTTAACCTTAAAGGGCTTTTCATTTGAAGGTGTCCGCCCTCATCCAATTTCAAGGTCGACTGTCCCTGGAAGCAGAGCCAACGTCTTTCAGGAGATCCTTACAGATGGCTTTTTCTATTGACCTGGTAGGATGGAAGAATTTGAATCTTTTTTGGAGTCCAGGGCTTGCATTTGTGCACATCAGATTTTTTGCTCCTAGACATTGGCATCCTTACCAGCTCCTAATTTCTTCTAATTTTTTCTATCTTGAGGTATTGTGGTCTTAGGAAGGACTCTATGCACCAAACCGCTCACTGCTGGAATAACGTCCACAAGGGATGGTTAATTTTTGTGTTCTTCCCTCAGCCTTCTTGGAATTGAACTCTGAAATCAACTGAGCATTTCTCTTATGCATTTCTGGCTCCGAGTGTCCGGTCATATCTGTCGACACCCAATGTGGAGGTAAAACTTTGTGCCTATGTATCAGCCTTGGACTTAAAGTGTACCGACATAGAGACTACGTTACGCAACTGCTTCAAAGTCCCTTTTTGGAATTCTTCAGTGGCTACTACAGTACGCCAATTAGTCAAGTCAAGTCATTAAATTTATATAGCGCACTACATACCCAGAGGGTCTCAAGGCGCTTGAGGAAGGGTGGGGAATTACTTGTCGAATAACCAGGTTTTAAGTTGCTTTCTGAAGGCTAGGTGGTTTTGAGTAAGGCGGAGGTGAATGGGAAGGGAGTTCCAGGTTTTAGCCGCTAAATAGGAGAAGGATCTTCCTCCCATGGTGGTTTTGTTGATGCGTGGAACAGCAGCGAGTGCCTGGTTGGAAGAGCGTAATTGGCGGGAGGGGGTGTAGAAGGATAGTCGCGTGTTGAGGCACTCGGGTCCAAGTTCGTAGAGTGCTTTGTGTGCGTGGGTGAGGAGGCGGAACGTTATCCTCTGATTAACGGGGAGCCAGTGGAGGTCTTTCAGGTGACCGGAAATGTGGTCTCTACGCGGGATGTCTAGTATGAGTCTGGCTGAGGCGTTTTGGATGCGTTGGAGTTTTTTCTGAAGTTTTGCGGTGGTACCGGCGGAAAGGGCGTTTCCGTAGTCCAGGCGGCTGGTGACCAGTGCGTGGGTGACCGTTTTTCTGGTTTCGGAGGGGATCCAGCGAAATGTTTTTTTGAGCATGCGGAGAATGTTGAAGCAAGAAGATGAAACGGCGTTGACTTGTCTGGTCATCGAGAGTGAGGAGTCCAGGATGACGCCCAGGTTCCGTGCGTGGTCTGTTGGGATGGGTGCTTTTCCTAGGGCCGTTGGACACCAGGAGTCATCCCATGCGGAAGGGGAAGTACCTAAGATGAGGACTTCTGTTTTGTCTGAGTTCAGTTTAAGACGGCTGTGCTTCATCCACTCGGCTACTTCTTTCATTCCTTCGTGTAGGTTGGTTTTGGCGGTGTTCGGGTCTTTGGTGAGTGAGAGGATTAGTTGAGTGTCATCAGCGTAGGAGATGATGTTGAGGTTGTGTTGGCGTGCGATGCTCGCGAGGGGACTCATGTATACGTTGAAGAGGGTGGGACTGAGTGAAGATCCTTGTGGTACGCCGCAGATGACTTTGGTGGCTTTTGACTTAAACGGTGGGAGGCGGACTCTCTGAGTTCTTCCGGCAAGGAACGAGGTGATCCAGTCCAGTGCTTTTCCTTGTATTCCGACGTTGTTGAGGCGTTGTATAAGGGTGCTGTGACAGACTGTGTCGAAGGCTGCAGAGAGGTCAAGGAGGATGAGGGCGACTGTGTCTCCGTTGTCCAGTAGTGTTCGAATGTCATCTGTTGCTGCGATGAGAGCGGTTCCGGTGCTGTGTTTGGCTCGGAAGCCGGACTGTGAGGAGTCGAGGGATTTGTTTGTTTCGAGAAAGGCGGCAAGCTGGTTGTTGACGGCTTTCTCGATGACTTTGGAGTCCACCATCTTCTACAGCAATATTAATCGCTCAAATGTGTTAACATGGGCAACAGAAAAGTCACACATGCACCCCTTTAAAGTTTTGCAGTCTGAATACTTTAATGCTGCACGTCAGATATCCAGGGTGTGTACCTAAATGGATGTGCTATGCAAGAGTAGCCGGGGTGCACACAGATCATAACATTACTTGGGTGTTCTTTATGTCCTGTAATAAATGTAAATGTAAATGTAGTTGAGCTTATATAGCGCACAGCTACCCGCAGTGGGTTTCCCGGCGCTTGCTTAGGGAACCCTTCCTGGTATTCCCCTGTGAGATAGCAGGGTATCCACAAGGTGAAAGTCAGGCATCCCACCGCGAGGGGCCGTTGTGGAGATTAAGCAAGCTATTGCCCAGAGTCGCAGAGTGTGAACCCGTGAGTCGAGGAGGCACCGGGGCGAGAATTATCGAGTCCGTGGAATTTTTTGGCCCAAGACCCGCCGAGGCAGGGAAGTGAACCCTGGTCCAGGACCGATCTCAGCTTCCGGGTCTGCTGCCTCTAACCCCTGAGCCACACTTCTCCACTAAGATACAGGTAGTTTACATCCATACTCCAATTACAATCAACTAGGGAAGTAATGGTCAGCTGCAGTACCCATGAGAATTCGCAGTAAGTAGAAACAAATGTTTTCATACAGAAACTTGTGTCTGTCAACACAGATGGCAGGGATAAAGTTCTTATAAGCAAATCGGAAACCTCTGGTCTTCAGAGGTGTGGAGTGCTGCAGTCGGGCCAGAGCTGAATTTTAATCAGGGGGACTGCAGTGTGTCTGCAGTTATACAGACGGCATAAATCACGGCGAGCCAGACTCTGCGCCCGCAGGCACCAGCTCCCAACTGTCAGGGCGGTCGAGAGGCAGCGGGAAAGGTCGGAGGTGCCAGGGAGATGGGGCTGGACACGGAGAGGAACGGAGGAACCGAGAAAGCAAAGAAGAGAGGAGAAGACGAGGGAAGAAAAGAGAAGAGGAAGAAAATAAGATGAGAAGAAAGGAGGAGGGGCGACGAGAGAAGAGTGGGATATAAGGAGGAAGGGGTTTAGAGGGAGAACATAAAAGGAGTGACAATAAACTAAGGAAATAAAGCATAAAAGCCAGCGCAAATGAAGGAAGCAGTAGAGGCAAGAATGGAGGGTAGAAGGAATAGAGGGGAAAGATCGACAGGGAAGAAAGAAGAGAATGGAAGGAATAACAAGAGGAAGATCAAAAGGCAAGGGAGAGCGGTGGCTGGTAAAACAAGCGCTGCCCCCTCGGGTAACATGCTGCTTCTTCTCAGTGTTGGAAGCAGGGAAACATAAGGGGTGCACGCTGATTTAAAAAAAAAAAGTGGGATGTGTGGGGGAGTGCGACAGCACACACAGCGTTTCCCTTGAAGGCGCGAGCAGGGGTACCATCTGTTTGAAAGTTAATTACAAACAGATGGTTTCAAAGATCCTGCAAGGGAATTGCCAAACGTGCTAGCGTTGCAATTAAAAGCAATGCAAAGCGTGCAAGTTTTTGGTCGAAAAAGTGAATCGATTCCTAAAGGTCTCCTCCTAGGCAGCGCATGCGTGATGAGTAGGCGAGACCTAAAAAGGAATCTAAAATGGTGTTCACATAATGGGGCATTGTGTGCTTGTCACTATCAGGCTCTATGTCAACACCCACTTTTAGAAGAAAAGAAAATGTTTCTCCCTAAACTAACAATTCCAAACCCAATCAATAGAAAGTGGGATTATGTCCAGCATGTGAATCAAGAAAAGATTTCACCCAGCAAAAGGAAAATGCTACTTACCCAGTATGCATCTGTCCTTGGCATATAGAGCTGTAGAGTCATATGCTTTAGCATAGATTGCCATCTGGTGTTGGGTCCGGATGTTTGCACTTTGTTTTGTGTGAAGGAGTCTTGTAGGTGACTTCTCCTTTCGGTGACAGTGCGCATGGGCATCAACTCCATCCTTGGATTGTTTTCCCATAAAGAGTGATGATGGAGTTAGTAAAGTAGTAAAGATAGATGTCTATGTAAATTGTATCAAAGTAAGATATCACTGCAACAGGTATCCAGGGAGGTGGGTGGGTACATATGACTACAGCTCGATATGCCAAGAACAGATGCATACTGCGTAAGTAGCATTTCCCGTTTGAGGCATATGAGCTGTAGATCATATGCTTTAGCATAGACTATAAAGTAGTTCTTTCTGAAGCGGTGCCTAACCTGTAACTGTTGCAGTTGTTTGAAATAGTGTTCGTAAAACTGCCTGACCCACATAGCTTGTTGATTTGCTAACACATCAACACAATAATATTTTGTGAATGTGAGTGGTGTAGACCATGTTGTAGCTTTGCAGAGGTCTTCTATGGGTATGTTTCCTAAGAATGCCATATTAGTCCATAGTTTGCATGTAAAGTGCACTCCAGGGGGAATTGTTAATGTGCGTTTAGCTTTAATGTAGCATATTTGAATGCACTTAACTATCCACCTTGCAATGCCTGATTATGATAAGGGATTGCCTTTATATGGTGAAGCAAAAGCAACACAAAGTTGTTTGGTTTTCCTGAAAGATTTTGTTCTATGTAGTATAGTAATGCTCTCTTGACATCTAGTGTGTGAAGGGCACATTCTGCCACTGAATCTCGTTGCGGGAGAGAGGACTTTTGGTAAAAATTTGGAGTTAGTCCTAAGAACCACTTGTTTTGGTGTATTTGTAATATGGTTAGTGCCTGAAGCTCACCGACTCTTCTTAAAGAAGTGATGGCTATAAGAAAGGCTACCTTCCAGGTGAGAAATTGTATTTCACATTCGTGCAATGGCTCAAAGGGTGGACCCATGAGTCTTGTAAGGACTATGTTGAGATTCCACACTGGAGAAGGTGGAAGTCTGGGGGGAATGAGTCTTAACGTTGTAGGTGTAATAGATAGCAATGATGTCTTGAATTGAAGCATCTAGTGGATCAATGTGATTGTTGTTACAGTAAACGACAAACCTCTTCCACTTTGCTGCGTAGCATGCTCTTGTGGTAGGGCGTCTAGCCTCTTTGATAACATTTATACAGTCTAGCGGAAGATTAAGGTAGCCAATCTCTAGGCTTTCAGGTGTCAGATCGCAAGGTTGAGCTGATTGGGATCTGGCTGTCTTATCGCTCCATGGTTCTGAGTAAGAAACCTGGGGGAAAGGTGTAGTTTTTGGTGAGGAACTACTGATAGCTCCAACAGAATTGTGAACCAGAGTTGTCGGGCCCATGTGGGAGCAACTAGGATAAGCGTCAGGGAGTGTTTGCATTTCCGAACCACTATCGGAATGAGCGGGAGAGGTGGAAAAGTGTAAGCAAATTTCCCTGACCAATTCATCCATAGTGCATTGCCTTTGGACAATGGGTGTGGATGCCTGGACGCGAAGTTTGGGCATTTTGCGTTTAGGTGGGTGGCAAACAGATCTATCTCTGGGAAGCCCCCCATTTGGAAGAATAGGAGGAGAACTTGAGGGTGGAGTTCCCATTCTTGGATCTATTGTCGTTGACGACTGAGCGCATCTGCAATTTGGTTGTCTACTCCTGGATGATGTTCTGCAAGGAGCTATATCTTTTGAGGTATGGGCCATCTCCAGATGCTCTGTGCTAGCTGTGAGAGCTGGAGCGAGTGCGTCCTCCCTTGCTTTTGTATGTAGTACATCACTGTCATGTTGATTTGCAAACCAGGACAGCTTTGCCTACAAGATTTAATTGAAAGTCTTTCAATGCTAGAAAAATTGCAAGCAGTTCAAGATGGTTTATGTGGAGTTGTTTTTGTTCACCTGCCCTAAATGATGTTTTTCCAGATTAGCTCCCCAACCAGTAAGGATGCGTTTGTCGTTAGCACTATCTGTGGGACCGGTTCGAGAAATGGCCACCCCTTGGAAAGGTTTTGTATGTTCCACCACTGCAGGGAGCGAGGAGTAACACCAGATCTGATAACTGACCTTGAGCCTGGTTCCACTGCCGTGCTGAGCATTCCTGTAGGGGACACATTTGAAGTCTTGCATAAGGAACGATTAGAATGCAAGAAGCCATCATCCCGATCAATTGCATGAACGCTCGGCCTGGTAATGAGTGTTGAGGTTGAAACTGATATATTAGAGCTTGCATGTTGCAAATTCTGACTGGGTTGGGGTACGCTAGAGCTTTGAGAGTGTCTATTGTGACTCCTAGATACACTTGTGTGTTGGATGGTTGGAGGTGAGACTTGGTGAGATTTACGGTGAACCCCAAATCGTGAAGCAGTTGGACTGTCTTTTGAGTGTGATGTAGGCAGCTTTGTTGTGATCTGGCTTTTATCAACCACTCCTAAAGGTAAGGGAAGACATTAATGTGCTGTCTTCTTAGATGAGCTGAGAATACTGCCAGGCACTTAGTGAAAACACTGGGTGCTGTAGTTACTCTGAATGGGAGAACTTTGAACTGGTAATGTTGTCCGTCTACCACAAACCTGAGTTATTTTCTGTGAGCAGGGTGAATGGGAATATGGAAATAGGCGTCCTTTAAGTCTAGAGTGGACAGAAAGTCGCATTGCAGAAGTAGTGGGAGCACCTGTTGGAGTGTGACCATGTGATCCCTGACGCAGAGTCTGCGTGATTGGGCGATCCCATTCAAATTGGGTTCCTCGTTGCAAGGTAAAAATATATAAAAAATGTACCTCTGTTTAGGTATAATTCAGTTTGCGGTTGTTCGAACGATCCTTAAATTTGCGAGGGAAGTTACCGATGCAGCCTGACCCTAAGATGGCGGCCGTTCGACGGGATACTGCAAACGCCTCAACCTGCACCAAAAGACTCTTGCCGTTGATTTAAACATCGTATCACTGACTTTTAAAGTGGCGACCGATGTGGGACACAGAGCATCCTCATATACAACTTGTTTTGTCAGCAGGTGTCCTCTCGCTGCATGTGGCTTGACCCTAATATGGCGCCCAAGTTTACTTGTAGATGCAGCCTGTTTTGCACTGTTCCGGTGCCAACTGCAATTTAATACCACCCGAGTCAGTCTCCAACCGCTGTTAACTGAACCTATCCACCAGATAACCAGCATTATCTGAAGGTCTTTACTGCCATTTGTTTTGGTGACAGCATTGCTGGTCATATAGTCACTTCTGCATGCCAATTCAGTGGGAGGAGCCTAATGTAGATGGCCGCAAGAGCTCTGAGCACGACCTCGCAATACCACATGAATCTTGGGTGGCCAATCAAATGCCTGAGCACATGATTCATCAGATATACAGCAGATGCGCTTTGGATTCGGGGAGTGGGGGAGCACAGAGTGGCCTCTAATGATCACAATGAGAGCTTGGTGGACTTGCTGGCGCCCAGTTTTGGTCCCTTGTAATTATGGGGACCGGCCTGAATGCAACATCAAGGTCAGAATTCCGTTACCTCATCACAAGATGGCTGCCACAGTGGTCAATACCATGTTGTGCGATTACTCTAGGACAAAAACCGGACATCGGACAGACCTTGACCTTTCCCCCATCAAGACGTAAAACCTGCTGAATTTACCTCTGACCGCGGAGACCTAGCTATGTGGCCGATGCCCGGTGGAGCTACCTGATGGCTATAGAGGAGATGGGTTGTGGACTTCCCCCTCGACCTTCACCTACCCAGCCGGACTCCGTCGTACATCCCTCTCACCTCTTTACCCTACTCCCTACCCCTCTACGCTCCTTTCTTCTCATCTTCTATACTCTTTATATGTTATTCTGTGGAGACCTAGCCATTTGGCCGATGCCCGGTGGAGCTACTGGATAGCTATAGAGGAGATGGGCTGTAGACTTACCCCTCGCCCTCACCTACCGAGCCGGACCTTGGGCAGACTTTACCTTCGTCTCTGTCATATCTCCCTCCTACCCCTTTTACCATACCCCTTTCCCCTCTTTCACTCCATTTCTGAGTCTTCTATGCTCCTTAAATGTTTTTCGTCTGTAACTAGTGTAATTGCAACTGAAGTAACTCTGTAAAATTGTTGAAATTCAAGTAAAGTGCTCTGATATCCTCGGGTCTAGCCAGCGCTATATAAAACTCATTAAATAAATAAATTAATTAATTAATAAATAAATATATGTACAGATTCAGCAGTCTGAGGCCTAATATGGGCCTGAGAGAGCCGTCCTTCATGGGAATTAAAAAATACAGGGAGTACACCCCAGTCCCTTGATATATTAATGAACAGGTTCTATAGCATGTTTTTATAACAGAGATAGAGCCTCTTGCTTTAAGAGGATGAGATGTTCCGGTGACATTCCATGTGCTCTTGGAAGAATATTTGGGGGGAGTGCTTGTAAGCTCCAGACAGTATTGGATAATTTGTAGCACCCACTTGTCTTTCATGATGGAATTCCAGACAGGTAGGAATTGGGGAGAATCACCCGACAGGAGTGGAATGATCGGGGGTAGCAGAGGGAAGGGTGATGAGGGGGATTGCTTGTTGCCCTAGTAAGAGGAGGAGGCATTCTCAGTGGACACAGTTTTTGAGCCATCTCTGTAAAATGAGCAGCAAAAAGAAACCCTACTGGCAGGAAAGCCCCCATGGACTTTGCGACCTCAGTGTCTTTTTTCATCTTTTCCAGCAAGGTATCAACAGCTGGGCCGAAAAGATGCTCTTTGTCAAAGAGTTGGTTAAGTATGGAGGTTTGCACCTCCGGCTTAAATCCAGAAAGTCTGAGCCAAGCGTATCTGCGTAATAGTACACTGGTGTTAATTGCACGAGCTGCTCTGTGTCTGCTGAGTCTAGTGCACATGTAATGGAGGTATTGGTAATGAGTTTACCTTCCTGAATAAGGTCATTAGCCCTAGATTAATGTGTGTCAGGCAAATCTTTCATGAGTTTTTCTTGCTCATTGGATTGAGCCCTGTCATAACGAGCTAGCAGCTCCTGGGAGTTGGTAATGCGCCAGTTGTTTGGTGCCTGTGAAGCTACTATTTTACTTGAGGCATCAATAAGCTTGGACTCCTTGTCAGAAGGAGTCTCTCCTGTGGCTTGTGAGTAAGCCCTCTTGCGTGCGTTGGAGAATACAAGAAAGTCTAAGGGCAGCTGCCCTTTAATATAAATAGGATCGGTAGGAGCGGATTTGTATTTTTTATCCACTTTAGGTGTGATTATTCTTCCCCATACAAGATCTTTAAAGACCTCGTCTGTGTGTTTTAACATGCCTTTTAGCATTGGCAAGGTAGGAGTAGTTCTTTGTGAGGAATTAAAAGTCTCAAAGAGGAAATCCTCTTCTAAAGGCTATTTATGAAGCCCTACTCCATGATAATGAGCAGCCCTGTTAAGGAGCTCGATATAGCCAATGTTGTCATCAGATGGGGAGGGTCTGGAGGGATACAAATCAGGCTCATTATCTGTATTTGGATCTGTGTGGTAAGCCTCCCAGGGGTCAGTATCTTGTAGTGGATCATGATCCCCTTCATGCTGTGGGTCAGGTGTAGTTGGTGTTGGTGGTGAATTTAATGGTGTTGTGGTGAATTTAATGGTGTAATAATCAAGTTAGGATTAGGAGGATAAAGAGGTGGAATATAAGGAGGAGAAGGGTTAGTACCCACATTCTTCTTCGTAAGTGGGATATGATAGTCCTCTGGTAGGTCAATTTTCTGTTTTTTTTGGAAGGGTTGCCTAAATATGTCCTGTTTTAGGGTCTATCACCAGGTTTTTCTGTTTGGGTATAAAGTTGGCTCATTGGACGGAGGCTCACTGGGGAGTGTGTCTTGCTTCTTACGTGGTGATTACGGCGCTGAAGGTTTCGGCCCCGAGCCTTTGGCCTTGGAGGGTTTCGGCCCCGAGCCTTTGGCCTTGGAGGGTTTCGGCCCGAGCCTTTGGCCTTGGAGGGTTTCGGCCCCGAGCCTTTGGCCTTGGAGGGTTTCGGCCCCGAGCCTTTGGCCTTGGAGGGTTTCGGCCCCGAGCCTTTGGCCTTGGAGGGTTTCGGCCCCGAGCCTTTGGCCTTGGAGGGTTTCGGCCCCGAGCCTTTGGCCTTGGAGGGTTTCGGCCCCGAGCCTTTGGCCTTGGAGGGTTTCGGCCCCGAGCCTTTGGCCTTGGAGGGTTTCGGCCCCGAGCCTTTGGCCTTGGAGGGTTTCGGCCCCGAACTTTTGGCCTTGGAGGGCTTCGGCCCCGAACCTTTGGCCTTGAAGGGCTTCGGCCCCGAACCTTTGGCCTTGGAGGGCTTCGGCCCCGAACCTTTGGCCTTGGAGGGCTTCGGCCCCGAACCTTTGGCCTTGGAGGGCTTCGGCCCCGAACCTTTGGCCTTGGAGGGCTTCGGCCCCGAACCTTTGGCCTTGGAGGGTTTCGGCCCCGAACCTTTGGCCTTGGAGGGTTTCGGCCCCGAACCTTTGGCCTTGGAGGGCTTCGGCCCCGAACCTTTGGCCTTGGAGGGCTTCGGCTCCGAACCTTTGGCCTTGGAGGGCTTCGGCTCCGAACCTTTGGCCTTGGAGGGCTTCGGCTCCGAACCTTTGGCCTTGGAGGGCTTCGGCTCCGAACCTTTGGCCTTGGAGGGCTTCGGCTCCGAACCTTTGGCCTTGGAGGGCTTCGGCTCCGAACCTTTGGCCTTGGAGGGCTTCGGCTCCGAACCTTTGGCCTTGGAGGGCTTCGGCTCCGAACCTTTGGCCTTGGAGGGCTTCGGCTCCGAACCTTTGGCCTTGGAGGGCTTCGGCTCCGAACCTTTGGCCTTGGAGGGCTTCGGCTCCGAACCTTTGGCCTTGGAGGGCTTCGGCTCCGAACCTTTGGCCTTGGAGGGCTTCGGCTCCGAACCTTTGGCCTTGGAGGGCTTCGGCTCCGAACCTTTGGCCTTGGAGGGCTTCGGCTCCGAACCTTTGGCCTTGGAGGGCTTCTCGAGTCCGAACCAGAAGGCTTCTTTTTTTGTTTCAGAGCCGGGCCGGAGCATCAGAAACTTTTTGTCAGTGCCGACCTGAGGGCGCAGGAGGGACCATAGCCTTTGTCTCATGTGGAATGGGCACAGGGGGATCAATACTCAGGGTACGCTGATCCACAGTGATGGCTTCTTCTTCCATATCGAAGTCTGCCTCGGAGATCTGCTCTTCTTCCTCTGGCCTTTGAGCTGGGTGTTGGGTTTTGGAATCTTCACCGTAGATGTCCGGAACAGAGTTGCTCTGATGTTGCAACTCGTGGCGTCGAGCCCGACGATCACAAAGTGTCTTTTTCGATCGGAATGATCGACATGCGTCGCAGTCCTTCTCGTCGTGTTCCGGCGACAAGCAGAGGTTGCACACTTTGTGCAAGTCGGTGCGTGTAAATTTAGAACAACACCCGGGACATAGCTTGAATGGAGTCCGTTCCATCGACTGCTAGCGCGGTCGGCTTGGGTAGGCCCAATGGCATGCCTAGAGTTTTCCGGTAGAAAGTTTTTCGAAGTGGGACGATGAACATCTAACGAGGAACCTTGATTCGTCGAGGGTAATGGATTGCGTGTCGAAGGGGTCCAAAAACTGTACCGAACTGGAGTGCAGCAATACAAATCCGAACCGGATGGCGGTAAAAAACTATTTAAGGGTGGAGTCGATGCCCATGCAAACATCCGGACACAACACCAGATGACTATCTATGCTAAAGCATATGATCTACAGCTCATATGCCTCTAACAGTCTATTTTCTGAAAGGTCAATTTGTGAAAGATGTTAAAATAAAAATAACTTCCTCGTTTAAAGAGCACTTATGGGTCTATTGAAAAACATTGTGTAGCACATCTGGTTTAAACCTGGTTAGGTGGACTGAAGTGATCGAAGTTCTGTACCTCTAGTTACTGAATAATAGACGGAGCTTCTACGTACAAGGGTCATGATTGCTTCAACCGTTACATTTTCAGGTAGTACAAGCTTCCAATGTTGCCTGTTTAGTTCATTTAAGAGCCTATCTTGATTGGTGGGGACCAAACTATTCAAATCAAGATACAGTGCATGGAGCGTAAATAAGCTGATATGGTATAATGCCTTCTTCGGTGACCACCCGCCATACACCTGTAGCAGAGTCATGTGACCTCCACATCCGGTCCACTAGGTGTTGGCCACAAAAGCCTGATGAAATGAGCCTCCATTTATAAGACTACATTTGTCGTTTCTCTATCCTATGTAGTTTTGCCTGTGCACAGTGTGGTTTTTCATTTTTTTTCTCAGTTACACCTGAAAATCATGCAAGCTCACTGTAACGCCTCCCTGTAACACAGACCATGATCCCAGTGCAAGGCACAGAGATTAAGGCGGGCATCTAAAGTGCACACCCTATCTGACCGTGACTACCACCTTCTCCAACACAACTTTGTGGTGCTTGTGTTGGTGGTAGTGGGATTCCTAGTTAAGGGACCGGTCTTTTGACTCATCGTCTTGAAGCCTCTTTTGCAGGTAAAGTGCTGTCAGTCTAAAAATCAAATAATTTAGGACAATGGAAAAAAAAATTTGAGCTCTAAACAGGTAAATCTACAGCCACACATGCCACCAAGTTTAGCTCACTTATGTAAGGCAAGTGCCTAGATTTTGAAGGTGCTTTTGACGTTACAAGGGCACTCAATATCAATGTAGCCCTCAAGAGCCTTTGCCTTTCTAAAACAGATCTTCAACATTCAATACGTAAATGGCGAACAGATAGTTGGATGTTGATTACCTCCAAGGCAAAGATTGGTTGAAAATGTGATGTCCTTTGTGACAGCAATGCTTCCGTGACCTCCTTCGAAAGGGGCCCTGATCTAAGATAGGCTGTGCAATTCTTTGACATCCCAGAGTGCAAAATGTCAGATTAAGTTACCTGGTTCGGTTTTTGAAGTCTGTTTGCTCATCACAGAGTTTTGGTCCTCCCAAATGTGTTTTAAAATAATTTACATTCTTCCACTATTTTAAAGTTTGAAAATATACCTGCATGTGGGCATCCTGGTTTGTTTTTTTCCACACAGAGGACTCTTTACAAACTATGATGGAATAATGTCTGAGGGGCTGTCAAGAACAGTGTCAAAGACAAGAAATATTAATCTACAGAATATATCATCTCTTTTGAAAACGCTTTGGGATTCAGCTTTGGTATTCCGCTCATCAGTACATCTATTCAGAGTATTTGAATAAGACAGTCCCATTATAAGAAACGGGTTATTTGGAGACTCCAAAAAATAACAGTACTAAACGTTTTCTAAAACATTATTTTGCATAATATTCTGCCAAACAAACTGGCAAGCACTACCGTTGTTTACCACCAGATGTTTCAGGCCACTTTATAAACCTATTGTCTGGTATTCCCCGAGCTTTGGAGACCTAGGGCAATACAAATCCAATTCCACCACCCTTCACGGTCATGCTGGGATAAGGTACCGAGCATGTGCAGGTGGAGACCACTACCTTTAGTACGCACAGTAAACCTACACATAGGAAAGCCATGGGAAAGCCAATAATATTTTCCTCCAAAACCAAAACCTAACAAACTCATTTGCTTTATGAAATGTCCATGCAAAAAACGTAAAGCCACCTTTTCAGCTAGCCAGAAGAAACAAAATCAGCAGGATCAGAAATTTGGGGTTTTGCTCCCTTTTTATGCATTGTAATAGTTGGTTTCAAAAGAGGGGCATCATGTACATGTAGGTAAAGGTCAGGTAAATAGAATGTTAAAGATCTTAAAACTCAGCAAATCAGTGCCTTCCATCTATGCTGAAAAATCCTATACAACAGACAGAAATGAAAAAAAGATCACATTTTTGGAAATGTCTTGAAAAATCAGAAACCCACTTTTTGGTAGTGTTGCAACGTCAGAGGATAGAGATAGATCTCACAATGAATTTCTTAGAAACCATTTTTCATGATTTTGTTATGCTTCCCCAAGGTCACCAAATAGGGCCTCCTAGGAATCAGCATTCTTGTGAGAGCTGAACAGTAGTGGTGTTGTGACCGTGATCGTTCTGCAGCTTTTTAATCAATTGACCATGCCACCATTTGTCCAGTGCCAACAAAGACAATACCCTACTTTGATGCCAGTCAATTGGCATATCAGTAGTCAGTGTCACTTCCACCCTATTATTCCAATCTCCCGACTGGAGAGGTCAGCCAACTTTGAGGATGTGCTCCTCTCTAACCATTCAATCAAACCTTTAAGAGGATCTGATACCATGATTACACTTCTGAACTATGCGGCCAGGCCATGCTCTGGCTCATAGTAAATTATTGGTTTTCGACTTGTATATAAAATATTGTCCAATGGACTCCCTGCCAGCCACCTACGCTAAATGCCAACAAGATAAAGTTGTTTGGGTGAAACTCCCAAGTGTGATTAGTTTGCCACCCCCTAAAGAATACAAGTCAAGAACTATTTTTAACAGGATGGTAAATCCTTCCACTTAGGAATCAATATCCACTTTCAATTTCCCCCTCAAATCATCCAAGACGCAACTACAGACACTCAGGATGATAGCCTCTTAATCCTCACCAATTAGAAGTTTAACCAATCTAACACTTCTAACCCAACAAACATAACTATGATGTCAAAGCAAATAAACAGCAGTCCATTAAAGTATGCCAAGTATAGCATATATTCTGGGGCCTGCCAGTGCCTCTGTCAATGCAATCACTTGGGGAAGTGAAGACATCATCCTAACCTAGTCAGCCAAACAGAGAACAGGCAACCACTATATGAAATACATTACTCTAGCTCGTGCTAGAAGCTGCTAGAATATTCTAGTACCTGCTCCGCAATAAGCTGCTGCCTCAAGAACTGGTGTTTCTGCTGCTCCATCAGCAGCTGTTGCTGCTGCTGCTGCTGTTGTTGTTGTTGTTGCTGCTGCTGCTGCTGCTGCTTTTGCTGGTCTAGTAGCATTTGATGCTGCTTCATTACAACTGCTTGCTGCTGGTTATTGAGATACACTGTGCTGTTATGGGTACCTGCCATCGACACCACAGGTGCCTGAGTACCAACACTGGGGCCCTGCACAGAAACTGCAACACGGGAAACAGTTGTCGAAGGGTTTTGGTCCTGCAAAATTAAACAGATTAAAATGAAATACCAAAATACGGTGGCAATGTGTGCTTCAAACACTTACAAAAAGCTATACGACAGTAAAATGGAAGCTAAAAGACCACACTGCCCTAACGTTAGACAATTCCAATAAAGCTTTCTTAAAAAAGTCAAACATGTAATGTAGAACTGCGTTAACATTTGTCAAGGGGGACAACTTAATTTAAGAATTCTGAAAAATATTAGATTATGCACAAGCACCACCGGAGCCCTGCTGACCTCGTCGCGGCTCCTACCGAGCAGAGAAGGACTTCTACTCGAGAACCACCTGAGCCCTGCTGACGCTGTCGCGGCTCCCTTGCAACCTTGAGAACTCCTGAGCCCTGCTGATCTGATCGCGGCTCCCTAAGACCGTAAGAACTACTACATCCTTGCTCGAGCCCCGCTGATTCGATAGCGGCTCAGAGACTATCCTGGTCCGGCTGGACCCACGATCCACCCGTATCCCCCGGCTCGAGGATAGAGAGCTGTGCGCTGGATACGCACCGACAGTGACTTTGAACCTTGAGACTGTCCCGCTACCCTGATCCCTACCGAGACTTTGAGCCCTTGCTCTGTTGTACATACGACCCTGCGGATCATAAAGATCCAATTTTGCTTGAAGAGATAAAGAATACGTTCTCCTGAACCCTACTGTGTGGTGTCTCTTTGTCGAGTGGTGCTAGTTCAGCGCGTGCGATCCTAGATTCGAGATCCTCTCCCTGAGGGGTCTCCCGCCAGCGCTCGGCAGTGTTCCTAGGAGAGGTGGGTCACAGGGTGGTCAGGTGCACATTCTGGCCTCCCCTGGGATCGCCCCTTCTAACAATTGCCAAACCATTACAGTTGATCTTGATGACCTTTGTGATAATGATGGTTGATTCAACGCATTGAACATTGAAATAGATGGTTGGTGATTTAAACCAATCAACAACGAACTGTGTTGTATTTCAAACTTTTTCACTTTTTTGAAAAAAAAAAAACCTGGATTAAACCGTTTATTTGGCGTTCCACGCGGTGCACTAGGGGACAACTCCTATATAGGAGCTGCATCTACATTGACCTCTTGTAAATGGCAAAGCGTCATCCATGAGCCCCAGATTTCTGACAGCATGGGCTGGAAACCAGGATGAACCACATTCAGAAAGCCATCAATTAGCTGTTCAATGAGAAGAAAGACCACCTAAAATGAATACTTCGGTTGTACATAGATATCCAGTTCACCACTGTTTTTTGCCCTTTTAAAAAATAGTCTGATACAGAATCTCCATTCCTATCAATTCTCAATATAGTCAAGATAACTCAGCCAAAGGAGTTACATAAAAATTAAAAAGGGTCAGGCTCAAGAATGACCCATGTGGAAATCCACAATTTAAGGCCTTGTGGGTGATTTTAAAGCTGGCAAAGCTACTGCTTAACCGGGGCGCGAATTCCGCCGCAGTGCTGGCGGAATAATGAGTGGGCGGGGTTCGGACGGCCCCAGGCCGTCCTCAGCAAACGCCCACCTTGACATCGGCATGGAAGGGGTTAACTTCTACCAGTGGAGAAAGAGCCAATCCAGGACAAGCTCTCTTTTTCCAATCTCTGCCAAACTATTTAAAATCAAAGTATGACAAACTGAGTCAAAGGCAGTAAAATAAGTGCCACCTGGTTGAATATCATGTAATGTTAATTTTAGACATCAACCAGAGCAATTTCAGTACCACAGTGAGGTTGAATTCCTGCCTAAGAGCAGTGATGAAGAAAGTTATTGGAGAAATGTTTCTAAAAGCTACTTATTAACAATCTTTTCTGTAACTTTTGTCCCATACAGCAAAATTGATATGGGGAGCTAGTTGCTTGGATTAAGAGGCTCAAATAAAGGCTTATTTTGAATAATGGGACCATAAATGCAAGTTTCTAATAAAAGGGTACATGGTCCGTTTTAAAATCAGAATTAGGGAGATAGCAAGAGGGTACTCCATTGAATGGTACTATGATATGAAATAAACTAACAGTGAAATTATCATCTTGGGATCCAGATTTAGCAGATTTAATTGTTTGAATCTGTTGTCACACATCAATGCACTACTGAACAATTGTTGTCTCCACCATGAGAAGCCTGGGCTAACAATAAAACTGACCAGTTACTTGTTGGAGACAAGCTAGCTTCATCTGCTAATTCAGAGTTGCATTTTATACCCCAAAGAGGGCTCTGCAGTGATGAGCAGAAAAAACAGAAGACTACTGGCAGGAAACGAATAGTTTTCTTACCTGTCGGTGTAGTTTTGCAGCTTGAAGATCTTTCTGGATTCACTATGCTGTGCATTATTCCGCGGTCTTGTGGTTGGGTCCGGATTCGTAGTCTTTTCTTTGTTTTTTGTTTTTTTTTGTAGCCCAGGTGGGCGTCGGCGTCACACCCCTTTGGGTGTATTTCCGGTGACGTCGGCATGCTTCCTGCGGAAGCTCCCACTCTTGGGCGCCATCTTCGGGTTCTTTTTTTCCGTGTTTCTTTCGTTTCCGAAGTAATGGCAATGTTCTATTCAGGTGATATTTTACCGCTTTGTACCTTCAAAGTCTTTTCCACTTTTCTATTTCCACCTCTTCTCTCTCCAGCCTCATCTTTCTGGCGGTGGTGGGTGGGTTCGCTAGTGAATCCAGAAAGATCTTCAAGCTGCAAAACTACACCGACAGGTAAGAAAACTATTCGTTTTGCAGCGTGAATCTTTCTGGATTCACTATGCTGTGCATAGATTTTGTAGCGGTTTCTCATCTCTGTGGCGGTTGGGTGGAAGATGAGCGTTGGGTATTGAATATGTGCTGTAGCACCTTCTGTCCAACTTGAGCTTCCTTGTTCATCTGTATGTCCACACAGTAGTGCTTCGTGAACGTGTGCACCGAAGCCCATGTTGCCGCCAGGCATATGTCTTGTATGGGTGTGTTAGCCAGGAAGGCTATTGTAGCCCCCTTTTTCCTAGTGGAGTGGGCACGTGTCCCCTCTGCTAGCTCTTGTCCTGCACGCTTGTGGCAGAGTTGAATTGTCTGTGCGATCCATCGTGCAATGGTCTTTTTGGTTACTGCCTTTCCCATGTAACTGTTGGCGAATGACACAAAGAACTGTTTTGTTTTCCTGTGTCCCTTCGTCCTCTCAATGTAGTGCATGACTGCCCTTCTGGCGTCCAGGGTGTGCAGAGCTCGCTCTGCAGCAGTTGTCGGTTTTTGGAAAAAACTCGGTATCTGTATAGACTGGTTCATATGAAATTTAGATACCACCTTCGGCATGAAGTGTGGGTCAGTCCTCATCACAACTCTATCATTGTGTATTTGTATGTAGGGCTCTTGTAGCGTCAGAGCCTGAAGCTCGCTTACTCTGCGTAAGGACGTTATTGCAACCAGGAAAGCTGTTTTCATAGTTAGCATCTTCAAGGACGCCTTGTGGATTGGTTCAAAGGGCTCCTTCATGAGTTCCGTTAGGACTACGTTTAAGTTCCATGCAGGTGGAGGCACCCGCTTGGGTGGTGCGATCCTTTTCGCTCCTTCTAGGAATCTCTTCACCACCTGTGATGTGAAGAAACTCCTGCAAGTTTCTCCCCTTGTGTAGGCGACTATCGCTGCCAAGTGAACTCTCAAGGAGGATGAGCTAAGGTTCTTCTCTAGCAAGTGCGTCAGGTACTTTAGCACTGTGGAGTCCTTCATTTTATTGTGAAGTCTTTCTTGTCTGCACCATATTGTGAACCTTTTCCATTTCGCAACATAGCACTTCCGAGTGGTAGGTCTTCTTGCCTCCCGAAGTACCCTCAGGGTACTTTCTGGCAATCTTAAATGTGCGAACTCTATGTCCTCAGGAGCCACGCTACTAGGCTCATGTTCTCTGGCTCTGGGTGGAGCACCTCTCCGTTCTGCATGGAGAGTAAGTCTTTCCTCCTGCTGAATCTGTGGGGTGCACACGGTGTCATCTCCATGATCTGCGAATACCATGTCTGCCTCGCCCACTGTGGTGTGACCAGTATCAGTGTCATGTTGCTCGCTCTGCATTTGCTCAGTACTCTGTGCATCAGTGGTATCGGGGGAAAGGCGTAGGCAAATGTCCTTGACCAATCTATCCATAGGGCATTCCCTAGTGATCCTTCCTCGGGCTGCCTGGATGCGAAGTTTTGGCATTTTGCATTCTGGCGTGTGGCAAACAGGTCCACCGATGGAGTTCCCCACCTGTCGAATAGGCGCCTTGTCTCCTGAGCATTGAGCTCCCACTCGTGGGATGCCGATGTCTGCCTGCTGAGCCAGTCTGCTTGTATGTTGTCCTTCCCTGGCAGGTGTATGGCTAGCAGGTCTATCTTGAGAGGGATGGCCCATCTCCATATCTCCTGCGCCAGCGTTGAAAGCGGGGCGGACTGTGTGCCCCCCTGCTTGTTGATGTAGAACATCGCAGTGGTATTGTCTGTTTGTATCAACACCTTGTGTTTGTACAGTCTTGTTTGAAAGGCTTTCAGTGCAAGGAAGATTGTCTTCAATTCTAAGTAATTGATGTGCTTTGTCGCATCTGTTGGTGTCCACAGACCCCTCACCTTGAGCTCCTCCATGTGAGCGCCCCATCCCTTCAGGGATGCGTCTGTGGTGATGGTCACTGTTGGCGTTGGGGGCGTTAGAGGCTTTCCCCTTGCTATGTTCTCCATGGTCCACCATGTCATCTCCTTCTGCACTGCGTGCGTTACAACCACTAGATCCTCCCAACTGCCTGTAGCTTGTGACCATTGCTCCTGTAGCCATTCTTGAATGGGTCTCATGTGGAGTCGTACATTCGGTACCAGGTGGATGCATGATGCCATCATCCCCATGATCTTGCTCGCAGTCCTCACTGTCCGAGCTTGTCCCTTCCGGTAGAGGCGAGTTTCCTTCACCAGCGCCCTCGCCCTCTTCTCGCTGGGGAACACCTTGCCCTGTAAGGTGTTGATCTGTGCTCCCAGGAAGATCTTCACTTGTTCTGGCTCCATTAATGATTTCTTCCAATGGATGGAGAACCCCAGGCTTATGAGCGTGCTTGTCACTGTATGTGCGTGCAGCTTGCATTTCTGGTATGAGTTTGCTTTCACCAGCCAGTCGTCCAGGTAAGGGTATACGTGTATCCCCTGCCTTCTTAGGTGCGCTGCGACTGCTGCGAGGCACTTTGTGAAAACTCTTGGTGCTGATTTTAGACCGAAGGCCAGTGTCGTGAACTGGTAGTGGCTTTCTCCGACGGTGAACCTGAGCATGTGCTTGTGCTTTCTGTTCATTGGAATGTGCAGGTATGCGTCTTTGAGGTCTATTGTGACCATGAAGTCCCCGATCTGCAATTGTGGGAGCACCTCTTGCAGGGAGGTCATTTTGAATTTTTGCGTTCTTATGAATTTGTTCATGAACCGTAAATCGAGAATGGGTCTCATTGTTTCGTCTACTTTTGGTACCAGGAAGTACGTTGAGTATACTCCTGTGTTTCTTTCCTTGAAGGGTACCCGTTCTATGGCCTGCTTCTGCAGGAGTTCTTTTGCTTCTTCCTGAAGGCACTGCAGCTGCTTGCTTGCTAGTGGCTTTCTTTTTGGTTTTCTGCTTGTTGGCCTCCCCTCCAACTCTATGCAGTATCCGAATTGGATAATGTTGAGGATCCATTTGTCTGATGTGATTTCTCTCCACTCTTGGAGGTGGAATCTTAATCTTCCTCCCACTGGTGTCATGTGGTCGTAGGTGTCTAGTTTGTCTTGACCCAATCTGTACGTGCTGCTCCCTGGGGTCTTTTTTGTGGGCGGGCACACGGATTTTTTTGAAGTCACTTGGAGGTGGGCTGCTGCCCCCCTCTTCTATTTTGTCCCCGTCCATTTCTCCCTCGAAAGGACTGGCCTCTTTGTTGGTACTATGTTTGAAGGGAAGAAATTAGGAACTAGTGTTTAAAGACCATGGATATAAACGGACTAGTGACAGCATAAACTATAGTAAGACAGGAACCATGATACAAAATTATTTTATTGAATTTTCATTTTAGTAAAAAAGCACAATTGAATATACATAATTATTATGTGCATGCCTTCATGATCCTATATAATTTTTTGAAATGATATAATTAGAGTTGGGATCTATACAAGGCTGATATTAGAGATATACATTAAAACATGGCTGAATGTATCAACAACTACGCGCGTTTCGGCTGGAGGCCTTCATCAGGGAGCCATGTAGATATCCAAGTGGACCTGTACATATTTACAAAGATATAAACAATAGTAGTGCTTGTCAATGTCCGTGATTAGTCCTAAATATATACATTTTTGAAAGTACAATACACATTTTATAGTGATACATTTATACAGTGTTAGGGCATAAACATGATGAATGTTATAACAAAAAACAACAAACAACAAGAACCTGGCCTAATATTTACAGATATGTACAATGGGTTTTGTAACCAGTTTTAAATTAATACAGTTGCTAGATAACAGAAGCAGGCACACATTTGTTATTTATCTAGCAGACTAGATTCGGCATATTTGGACGTGGGAGCTCTCAGCAAATGTCATTACTTGTTAAGGGTAAAGGTAAAACATTATGGGGGGAAGGGCCCGTAAGATTTGACCGAAAATGGTGAAAGTAGGGTACAGGGTGAAGAAGGGGAAGGAACTGGATAAAGATAATACCTGAACATGTGGTAGGTATCGGTTCTCACATAGATGGATTAAATTGAACTGACATGGATCGATGGTCTCTGTTGATGATTTTAGCTGTTAATCAATGGTGAATTTAATTAGTGAACACGCATATTTATGAGGAACACAAACTGCAGAATTGCAGACATTTTCAGAGGCAATGAGGACTATAGACACATCGCCAGAAAAGAGTGAAGTATCTGTGCAATATATCTTCGGTGTGTATGCTCTGCACATAAGATTCTACATTTGAAAATATCCTCTGTTATTTAAACTGTAGAGTAGAGAATTACCGCTTTAGAGATTTTAATGAAGTTTACTATTAATGTTGGAGCTTGTGGGCAAAGCACTGAAAAGAGAATGATAATAATACCTGTGTGAGTTCTCTAGGATGGCCAGAGACTGCACGCTGTCGGTATAGAATAGATGGTGGAAGATGACCTATGTTTCAAAATATACATATATATTAGGTGTGATACGTCTAATTCAAGGAAAAACAGATACAATATTGTGTACCACATGAGTACCTGATAAATTGGTCTCGTGTATCTGTAAGAAGGGGTCTGTTGGCAGCTCTGGTTACGAAAAGAGTCTACATGTTTAGACAAAGCATGAACAAATTAGACTGTGTCCTGAAATTTAACATGTTCTTTTACTTAAACAAGGTCAGTTGCATATTTCTTAAATTATTACCTGTGTAATATGCCAACAACGTGTATTTGGGGGGATCTTGGTGCTGCAGAACGAAACGCCGAGGGTTGCCCTCCCGTGGTTGTTAAAATGTTGTCGCACTCGTAACGTTACTGCAGGGGGCGTTAAAGAGGGAAAAGTATTTAGTGAAGACTATTCTTGTTAAAGTATAATTCCCTACTCTCAAGCTTATTCGTATTGTTGGGTCTGTTTACCTTCATAACTCGTGAGCGCAGTTGTGAGCGGGGTCTGTCGGCTTCACGGTGTCGGCTTTTTGATTGCCGTCCTCTTTTCCGCAATACGGGGATGCGGGATGTGGCTGGAAAGGAGGAAATGGACAATGGGGCCACAGATTGATAATGGGCTATATCAGACACGGCATGTCGAAACGCCCGTGCGTGGGGCGTGCATGCATGTATGTCGGTTGTTACCTGTTAGTCCGTATTGCAGCGTATTTCAATAGTGGGGTCCGGGCAGCGTTCGTCTGCAGGCGATCACGGGAGAGATGAACTCAATTGCGCCAGCTGAATTTAAACAGGGCAGATCACTGTGAGTGGTCAATTCATGTAGTTAATTGGGATGACATGAAGGTAAAGAAAGGACTATGGTAAGAGAGTCCTTATTTCTAGCGATAGTGTCGCCGCCATCTTGGAACGGTGAAATGTGTGTTCAAAGGTGGTAAAAGATCACTGGATATTCTTGCCTATAGCTTTCTAATGCATGACTTCAGGGGTGAAAGAGTCCGAATAATCACTATTTAGATATCTGCTTGGGTGTACGAAGTACTGTGAGAATATTGCTGTTCAGAATATGAATACTTGATGTGTCATAAGACATCAGCAGACATATTGGAATGGTTAGCACGTATCGGACTGGTTAGCACGTATCGGTTCCTGAATAAGTGTGTTGGATAATAATTCTGAGGTTGTCCAAATTGTTTCAGTGAGGACAGCCAATAGTGTGCATGCTAAGCAGTGCGCAGATAAGCTGGGATTAAGGGAGTTCTAGAGAGTGTCTAAACCGTTTTAACCATGGTTATAAGTTAGTACCTGGTCCCATGGGATTTCGTTGTTCATCCCCTTGGTATATGTTTCCAGGGTGAATATCCAGTATACTTCACGACATTTGCGTACCTGAATGCTAAGAGTGCCAGATGTATTATTGATTTTTTCTAAAATAAACCAACGAATATCATTCGGATTATGTTTGGCTTCTTG
Organism: Lissotriton helveticus; assembly: GCF_964261635.1. Classification (NCBI taxonomy): domain Eukaryota; kingdom Metazoa; phylum Chordata; class Amphibia; order Caudata; family Salamandridae; genus Lissotriton; species Lissotriton helveticus. The sequence continues at coordinate 966,223,164 of NC_136068.1, read as the reverse complement.
ATAGTGTTTTACTAAGGGGGCTGATTGTTTGCCTGTGCGAATGGCCGATCTATGCTCGGATAAACGTGTAGACATCTTCCTAGCTGTTTCACCAACGTAGCCCTGATTGCATGGGCATAGTAAGAGATATACTATGTTGGTGGTATTGCAGTTCGTTAAGGTCCGGGAGCAGATGTTTTTGTTGTTGAAAATCAGTTCTTTGCTTTCTACTGCAAATTTGCAGGCAGAACAGTTTAGGCACTTATAATTGCCTATCACTGGTTGTTGATCAGTGAGCGTTCTTTGCTTTGAAGTCGTTTTGGTGTTAGATTCCATTCTTGATCTTACTACCAAATCTTTAAGATTTTTGTTTTTACGGTATGCAAACATTGGCTTGGCCAATTGGCTTTCTTTAGGTTTTGTTGCATTAAGAATATGCCAGTTGGAGAAAATGATCTGTTGGAGTTTCGCATTCATGGTAGAATGTCTGGTCACAAAAACCATTCTGGATTGTGGCTCCTTAATTTGAGGTGTCAATAGATGCTGTCTATCAAAAAAGCGTGCTCTTTTGTATGCATCACGCACTAGGCGTTTGGGATATCCACGGGTTATAAATTTCTCCTTCATGTCAATTGCCCTTTTGTCAAAATCTGTGACAGAGGAGCAGTTCCTTCTGACCCGAAGGAATTGGCTGAAGGGGATACTTGATTTCTGCATGGTAGGGTGGTAACTAGTGTAATCTAACAGTGTGTTGCGGGCGGTTGGCTTGACATATAGATCCACACTGAGATGGTTGTCCTTGCTGATGATGTTAATATCTAAAAACTCCACTTGTGCCTGGCTGGATGTGGCAGTGAAACGCATGTTTGTGTCACATAAATTGAGCCATGATACAAACGTGGATAAAGGTTCTGTTTCTGAAGTCCAAATAAAAAAGATGTCGTCGATATAGCGAGCCCATGATGTGATGGACTCGCTAAAAGGGGCAACATCATTGTATATAAACTTGGACTCAAACTCGGCCATATAGATGTTGGCTACCGTCGGTGCGCATGAAGCCCCCATGCTGACACCTTTGGTTTGTCGATAGAGTGAGCCATTAAAGTCAAAGGTGTTTTCCGATAGGACTATTTGCAGGCACTCCAGGATGAATAGTTTTGGACAGTCAATTTGGTATGTGTCAATGAACCATGAGACAGCTTGAATGGCTCCTAGTTGGGGAATATTTGAATATAGGGCCTCTATGTCCATTGTTGCTAACCACTGTTTGTTGGGGTTAAATGAAAGAGATTCCACAATGTTGATAATATCTCTTGTGTCTTTGATGTGGGATGCAGTTTTGGTGATGTGAGGCCTTAGGATAGTATCTATGTACTTGGATAGGGGTTCCGTGATGGATCCAATGGTGGAGACGATGGGTCTATACGGTGGATCATGGCTGTTTTTGTGTATCTTTGGGACCCCATATACTGCTGCCATTTTGGGTTGGCAGACATTAAGAAATTGCCATTCCTTTTCACATATAGCATTATCGTCAAGAGCCTGCTCCATCACGGAACCCCTATCCAAGTACATAGATACTATCCTAAGGCCTCACATCACCAAAACTGCATCCCACATCAAAGACACAAGAGATATTATCAACATTGTGGAATCTCTTTCATTTAACCCCAACAAACAGTGGTTAGCAACAATGGACATAGAGGCCCTATATTCAAATATTCCCCAACTAGGAGCCATTCAAGCTGTCTCATGGTTCATTGACACATACCAAATTGACTGTCCAAAACTATTCATCCTGGAGTGCCTGCAAATAGTCCTATCGGAAAACACCTTTGACTTTAATGGCTCACTCTATCGACAAACCAAAGGTGTCAGCATGGGGGCTTCATGCGCACCGACGGTAGCCAACATCTATATGGCCGAGTTTGAGTCCAAGTTTATATACAATGATGTTGCCCCTTTTAGCGAGTCCATCACATCATGGGCTCGCTATATCGACGACATCTTTTTTATTTGGACTTCAGAAACAGAACCTTTATCCACGTTTGTATCATGGCTCAATTTATGTGACACAAACATGCGTTTCACTGCCACATCCAGCCAGGCACAAGTGGAGTTTTTAGATATTAACATCATCAGCAAGGACAACCATCTCAGTGTGGATCTATATGTCAAGCCAACCGCCCGCAACACACTGTTAGATTACACTAGTTACCACCCTACCATGCAGAAATCAAGTATCCCCTTCAGCCAATTCCTTCGGGTCAGAAGGAACTGCTCCTCTGTCACAGATTTTGACAAAAGGGCAATTGACATGAAGGAAAAATTTATAACCCGTGGATATCCCAAACGCCTAGTGCGTGATGCATACAAAAGAGCACGCTTTTTTGATAGACAGCATCTATTGACACCTCAAATTAAGGAGCCACAATCCAGAATGGTTTTTGTGACCAGACATTCTACCATGAATGCGAAACTCCAACAGATCATTTTCTCCAACTGGCATATTCTTAATGCAACAAAACCTAAAGAAAGCCAATTGGCCAAGCCAATGTTTGCATACCGTAAAAACAAAAATCTTAAAGATTTGGTAGTAAGATCAAGAATGGAATCTAACACCAAAACGACTTCAAAGCAAAGAACGCTCACTGATCAACAACTAGTGATAGGCAATTATAAGTGCCTAAACTGTTCTGCCTGCAAATTTGCAGTAGAAAGCAAAGAACTGATTTTCAACAACAAAAACATCTGCTCCCGGACCTTAACGAACTGCAATACCACCAACATAGTATATCTCTTACTATGCCCATGCAATCAGGGCTACGTTGGTGAAACAGCTAGGAAGATGTCTACACGTTTATCCGAGCATAGATCGGCCATTCGCACAGGCAAACAATCAGCCCCCTTAGTAAAACACTATCAAGAAGCCAAACATAATCCGAATGATATTCGTTGGTTTATTTTAGAAAAAATCAATAATACATCTGGCACTCTTAGCATTCAGGTACGCAAATGTCGTGAAGTATACTGGATATTCACCCTGGAAACATATACCAAGGGGATGAACAACGAAATCCCATGGGACCAGGTACTAACTTATAACCATGGTTAAAACGGTTTAGACACTCTCTAGAACTCCCTTAATCCCAGCTTATCTGCGCACTGCTTAGCATGCACACTATTGGCTGTCCTCACTGAAACAATTTGGACAACCTCAGAATTATTATCCAACACACTTATTCAGGAACCGATACGTGCTAACCAGTCCGATACGTGCTAACCATTCCAATATGTCTGCTGATGTCTTATGACACATCAAGTATTCATATTCTGAACAGCAATATTCTCACAGTACTTCGTACACCCAAGCAGATATCTAAATAGTGATTATTCGGACTCTTTCACCCCTGAAGTCATGCATTAGAAAGCTATAGGCAAGAATATCCAGTGATCTTTTACCACCTTTGAACACACATTTCACCGTTCCAAGATGGCGGCGACACTATCGCTAGAAATAAGGACTCTCTTACCATAGTCCTTTCTTTACCTTCATGTCATCCCAATTAACTACATGGATTGACCACTCACAGTGATCTGCCCTGTTTAAATTCAGCTGGCGCAATTGAGTTCATCTCTCCCGTGATCGCCTGCAGACGAACGCCGCCCGGACCCCACTATTGAAATACGCTGCAATACGGACTAACAGGTAACAACCGACATACATGCATGCACGCCCCACGCACGGGCGTTTCGACATGCCGTGTCTGATATAGCCCATTATCAATCTGTGGCCCCATTGTCCATTTCCTCCTTTCCAGCCACATCCCGCATCCCCGTATTGCGGAAAAGAGGACGGCAATCAAAAAGCCGACACCGTGAAGCCGACAGACCCCGCTCACAACTGCGCTCACGAGTTATGAAGGTAAACAGACCCAACAATACGAATAAGCTTGAGAGTAGGGAATTATACTTTAACAAGAATAGTCTTCACTAAATACTTTTCCCTCTTTAACGCCCCCTGCAGTAACGTTACGAGTGCGACAACATTTTAACAACCACGGGAGGGCAACCCTCGGCGTTTCGTTCTGCAGCACCAAGATCCCCCCAAATACACGTTGTTGGCATATTACACAGGTAATAATTTAAGAAATATGCAACTGACCTTGTTTAAGTAAAAGAACATGTTAAATTTCAGGACACAGTCTAATTTGTTCATGCTTTGTCTAAACATGTAGACTCTTTTCGTAACCAGAGCTGCCAACAGACCCCTTCTTACAGATACACGAGACCAATTTATCAGGTACTCATGTGGTACACAATATTGTATCTGTTTTTCCTTGAATTAGACGTATCACACCTAATATATATGTATATTTTGAAACATAGGTCATCTTCCACCATCTATTCTATACCGACAGCGTGCAGTCTCTGGCCATCCTAGAGAACTCACACAGGTATTATTATCATTCTCTTTTCAGTGCTTTGCCCACAAGCTCCAACATTAATAGTAAACTTCATTAAAATCTCTAAAGCGGTAATTCTCTACTCTACAGTTTAAATAACAGAGGATATTTTCAAATGTAGAATCTTATGTGCAGAGCATACACACCGAAGATATATTGCACAGATACTTCACTCTTTTCTGGCGATGTGTCTATAGTCCTCATTGCCACTGAAAATGTCTGCAATTCTGCAGTTTGTGTTCCTCATAAATATGCGTGTTCACTAATTAAATTCACCATTGATTAACAGCTAAAATCATCAACAGAGACCATCGATCCATGTCAGTTCAATTTAATCCATCTATGTGAGAACCGATACCTACCACATGTTCAGGTATTATCTTTATCCAGTTCCTTCCCCTTCTTCACCCTGTACCCTACTTTCACCATTTTCGGTCAAATCTTACGGGCCCTTCCCCCCATAATGTTTTACCTTTACCCTTAACAAGTAATGACAATCGCTGAGAGCTCCCACGTCCAAATATGCCGAATCTAGTCTGCTAGATAAATAACAAATGTGTGCCTGCTTCTGTTATCTAGCAACTGTATTAATTTAAAACTGGTTACAAAACCCATTGTACATATCTGTAAATATTAGGCCAGGTTCTTGTTGTTTGTTGTTTTTTGTTATAACATTCATCATGTTTATGCCCTAACACTGTATAAATGTATCACTATAAAATGTGTATTGTACTTTCAAAAATTTATATATTTAGGACTAATCACGGACATTGACAAGCACTACTATTGTTTATATCTTTGTAAATATGTACAGGTCCACTTGGATATCTACATGGCTCCCTGATGAAGGCCTCCAGCCGAAACGCGCGTAGTTGTTGATACATTCAGCCATGTTTTAATGTATATCTCTAATATCAGCCTTGTATAGATCCCAACTCTAATTATATCATTTCAAAAAATTATATAGGATCATGAAGGCATGCACATAATAATTATGTATATTCAATTGTGCTTTTTTACTAAAATGAAAATTCAATAAAATAATTTTGTATCATGGTTCCTGTCTTACTATAGTTTATGCTGTCACTAGTCCGTTTATGTCCATGGTCTTTAAACACTAGTTCCTAATTTCTTCCCTTCAAACATTGTACTTATCCCGTATTAGGAACTCTAGTCGGGGATTCCCCCTTTTTCTTACATACTCTTTGTTGGTACTGCCAGGACTGCTTCTGATGACCCTGCTGAGTCTGCGAGTCTGCCTGGTGCGTTTGCTGGAAAGCCTGGTGTGATGTACCTGGCTGGTTTCCGCCTCTCCCGCCGGGCCTCCGTGACGGGGTGCCCCTCTTGTTCCCTCTGAACTGCAATGCTCCCATGGATCTTGCCGTTTCGTTATCTTTCTTCAGTTGGCTGAGCGTTTCATCAACTGTTGATCCGAAAAGCGTGCTGCCGTTGAACGGTGTGTTCAGGGTGCTGTGTTGCACCTCCGGTTTGAAACCGGATATCCTGAGCCAGGCGTGCCTCCTTTCCGTGACGCCCATCATCATGAGCCTGCTGGCGGTGTCTGCCCCATCCAGGGCCGTCTTAAGGCAAGAGTTTGCCGCGTTTTTTCCCTCTTCAACCAGCTTTTCGGCTTTCTGTCTGGCATCCTGGGGCAAGTCCTTCACCAAGTGCCCCAGTCCCTCCATGATTTGGTACATGTGCCTGTTTATCAGGGCGTTGGAATTGGCCATGCGCCAGTGGGTCGCGGCATTCCGTTCGATCCTTCTGCCCACCAGATCCATCCTTTTGCTCTCCTTATCCGGTGGTGGGCCCGAGGTAGTGGGTATGTTATCCCTCCTCCTTGCTGTGGCCGTGATAATGGAGTCTGCGGAGACCGTGCCCTGAATGTAGGCCGGGTCCTTAGTGGCATGCTTGTACTTCTTCTCAGTTCTGGGAGTTACTGCCTTGCATGTTGCGGGCTCCCTGAAAGCTTCCTTCCCCTGAGCCAAGACGCTCTCGAGCATTGGAAGGAACTGGCTCCTCGTTTGTGTTGGGAGCAATGTTTCTAGAAGGAAGTCTGCTTTCTGCTTCTCTTCGTCGAGCTTGAGCTTCAAAGCTGCTGCGGCAGCCTGTATCACCGAGTTGTAGGCCCCGATGTCGTCCGGCGGCGAGGGCCTCGAGGGGTAAGTGTCGAGCACCTCCTCGGGGCTGTCGGTGTCGACATCTATGTAATCTACCTCCTGTAGGTCAGAGGGTGTCGAGTCTGCGTCTGTCCTGCTTTCTTCCTCCCCATAGTTGTAACTATCGTAGGGATTCTCGTACTCCTCCTGGTCGTCGATCACCTCGACGTCCTGGTCTTGTTCCTCGACGACTTCGGCAATCTCTTCCTCCTCCTCGACTGCCTCCCCCACCGGTGGCTTGGTCTTGTGAGGGATCGTGAAGGCCTTCATCTTTGCATCGAAATCTTTCTTCCGCTGCATGATGTTCTCCATTTCGGCCTCGAGGCGCCTTCTCTTCTTCTCCATCTCTGCCGCGTGTTCCGCGTCGGATGGGTCGGCCGTTCTTTTCGGCGGATGGTTCGTCGCCGTACCTTTCGGCGTCGAAGTTTGACGTCGACGTCGGACCGGATCTTGGGTCTCTGGTCGTCGTCAGTTTCGGGTCTTTCTCCCTCGGCGTCGATCGATCCTTTTCGGGGACGATTTTCGACGTTTTCTGCTGATCAGCAGCCCTCGGCGCCGGGGACTCCTTCTCGGAGGATCCGCTGGGCCTGGGAGTAGTCGCGGACGCCACCTTTTTTGGCGTCGGCGCTTTCGGGGTCTTGCCCTCGATTTTTCTAGGCTCAGAGTCTCTCGGGTTCTTGGGGGCCGAAGAGTCTCCTACCTTGTCAGAAGTCTTCGTGTAATCAGTCTCTACGACCGTGTAGCTGTCGTCTTCGGCGGCAGCGTTGTCTTCTTCCTCGGAGGACATCCCCAGCTCGTAGAGGGACGGAGTCGGGGCCTTCCCCTGCAGGGTGGCGTGTGCTACCCTCTGCCTCTCTCTCACACAAAGGGTCTTTGGGGCGAAGGCGGAACAGGCGTTGCAGTCTCCGCTTTCGTGGTCCACCGGTAGGCAAAGGTTGCATACCGGGTGCTGGTCCTTCTGCGCGTACTTGTGGTGGCAGTTACGGCAGAACTTAAACGGCGTGTTGTCCATCATCGAGCGTCCAGGGCCTCTCTGGTCGCCTGTTCGTCGACGGTCGTCGATGATCTCGATGAAAAACGCCTTCTCCTCGCCGGCTTTTCGTCGATGAAGTCCCCTGTAGTCTTCAGATGACTTCTCCTCGTCTTTTCTGTATTTTCTTTCTTCTTTCTCCAAAAATGTCTGGAGCCCAAACGGGAACGATCCAGACCCGACCGCGGAAAAAAAATAATCTGAAGATGGCGCCCAAGAGTGGGAGCTTCCGCAGGAAGCATGCCGACGTCACCGGAAATACACCCAAAGGGGTGTGACGCCGACGCCCACCTGGGCTACAAAAAAAAAAAAAAAAACAAAGAAAAGACTACGAATCCGGACCCAACCACAAGACCGCGGAATAATGCACAGCATAGTGAATCCAGAAAGATTCACGCTGCAAAACTTTAGTTCGCCCCTAGACGAGTAGGGAACATATTATAGGACTGTAGAAAAAACTTGCTGCTGCACCCTGATCAACAGAAGGAAGAAGAATGCCTGACATGCAGGGAACAGTAGGGCAGGGGCAAAATCAGTGGGCCTCGTCCTCTTCTTAGCTTTGGCACATCTTCTTCGGTCATTCGTTTCTTCTTAGTCGGTTCTTGTCTGGGGCAGCAAGGTTCATGGGTGCCCCCTAAATACTAGATTTAGGGGCATTACAGCTAAGGAAATGTTGTGACCATTGGATGCCTTCCTTGGGGTGGGTACAACCCCTATAATGCCACCCTCCAGTGGGAGGGGGGCATATGCCTCACTCTGATTGACTGGATTCCATCTGCAAGATGGCGGAGACTGATAGTTGGGTTTCACCTCGCCTCCCTCACCTGAGGGGTGGGGTTGGCAAAGGTGGGCACGCCTCCCTCCCACACTTGGATTTCCCACTGATTCTCCCGCCCAAAGTGGGGGTCAGAACCGGTGGCGAGCCAGTTGCTGGAAGCAGCCAAAGGCCCGAGGAAGCTCACAAAGAGGCAAGCCTTTGAAGTTTCCCCTTCGTGGACCCTGCCCATCCTGGGGAAGGAGGACTGGGATCTCGTCCCAGATGTACATTGTTGCAGACCAACAGGAGTAGCAGGCTCTCGACCCAGGGGTACAGAAACATGTCTGGTGGTGGCAGCTGGTGAGCAGCCACTCAGCCTGGACACTAGTGTTAGGTCGTTTTTCAGGGGGCATCTCCAAGATGCCCTCTGTGTGCATTTTTCATTAAATCCCACACTGGCATCAGTGTGGGTTTAATGTGCTAAGAAGTTTGATACCAAACTTCACAGTTTTCAGTAAAGCCCTTATGGTACGGTGGAGTTCGTAATGACAAACTCTCAGTACCTTATACTCTTAATGGCAGTACTGCACTTACAATGTCTAAGAATTGGCTTAGACACTGTAGGAGTACAGGGCCCATGCTCCTGTACCCTCACCACTGGTATAGTTATGGCCGATCTATGCCAGGGCAGTGGGTTGTAGGCATGGCACACAGGGATGTGTGCCATGTCGACTCTTCACTTTGTTCTGCACCAAAACATGCAGCCTGCAAAAAAAAGGTGTGGGTGTGTGTGGATATATATATACATCTATCCTACTGTCGGTCGCCAGAAGGTAGTTATAGTTAGGACCTAGTTACCATAGTAAAATCGCAACATTCTATTCCCAATAACCTTGGCACCGATTGACGAATCTTCGCGAAATTTTCAAAACTCGTGGAGCGCTCCTATCTTGAAAGTTTTGGGGTGATTCGGCAAATGATGGACGAGAAAAAGGGGGGTCTCAAAACATGTTTTCCCCATGCAATTTTCCATAGGAAACTTTAGCCACGACTACAGCCCGAACTGCTGAACGGAATTACACCAAATTTGGCAAAAAGGTAGCCCTTGGTGGAGAAAGAACTCTTTTTGGTAAGTGGTGTAAACCCGTTCAGTAGTTGCTAAGAAAATCAAAATTAAAAAACATATAATCGATATATAGAGGCGTGCAGGATCCGCGCACCATCCCGATCACGAGATTCATGCTAATTGGCTGTCAACACTCCAAACCAGGAAGTGTTGGCAGCAATCTTGTGCCTCGGGAGAACCGACGCACAAGAAAACAGAAAAACTAAGGCGCAAAACAAGAAAAGGGGGCAGGGTAGAAACACCCTGACCCCCTAGGCCTGCTTAAGGGGTCCCACATGGACCCCCAGGGCCAAACAAATTGTTCTCCTTTTTGTTTTTATCGCGGGATGCGCGGAGGATCCGCAGATCCAGCAGCGAAAATAAAAAAAGAAGCTTCGTTATTAATTAGCCCCCGTGGGCATCTATAAAAATATTTGTTGGGGCCCAGGGGGACCCCCGCGGCACAGGGGCTTTCTAGAAAAATTTGCGGGGGCACACAACCCCCTTCTTTTAAAAATGTATGGGGGTGGCCTCAAAGGCACCACTAAGCCCCGGGGACCGCCACCCCGGGACTTTCTGTAATTATTGTGCAGGGTCACACTGCCCCCCCGCCGCTGCCTCTGGGGACCGCCACCCCCCGGGGCTTCTTTTTAAATAAATACCTGTGTGGGGGTGGGGGCTACAGCCCCCCCACACGCCTCCGGGACCGCCACCTCCCCGGGGCTCTAATTATTAAAATAGGGGGTCCTTGACGGACGCCCAAGCCCTGGGGACAACCACCCCCCCGGGCTTTGCAAATGGTGGGAGGGGGTCTGCGCGGCCCCCCTCCTGGAGGCCTTGATGGCCCTGGGGACCACCACCCCCAAGGGCCGGCTCCTGCAGTGTCCCGGGGTGCCCACCCCCGGGACACTGCTGTTTGCAATGACACACAGGCCCCTTTCTTAAAAAAATGTATTAATAAAAAAAGACTGGCATCGTACATATGTTTTAAACTAGTATATGTGAGTATTGGTGTATGCGAGAGTGAGAGATTGGAAGAGTTCCTGTATAAATTAGCATGTGTTTCCATAAGTCATTGCTTAAGAGAGTAAGTATGTGTAAGTTTCTGTAAAAGTAAGTGTGGTAGTGTGTGTATAACTGTATATGCAATTTAATGGATGCTTGCATGTGTGACTGTGTGTGAGTAACTCTATGGATGAGTGTCGTGTACGAGTACATATGGTGAGTGAGTACATGTATGAGTGACTGTATAGGGACTGTTGGTGAATGAGTGGATGTGTGTGTAGATCTTGGAATTAATGAATGTGTGTGTTGTAATGGTATTGGTATGTCCATTGTTTTGAAAATGTTAGTTTGTATTTTTGAGTGCGTGTATCAAAGGATATATTAAGGTGAGAGGAGGTCTGCCCCTCTATCACAAGAATGATGTCATCAGTGATGTAATTTGAAATGTCATAAGTGATGTTACTGACCATGTCATGAGTGATGTAATATGTGACGTCATCAGCAGTGCATTGCGGGTGCACGAGTTATAGTTAGCTGAACTAACTATAACGAGGGAATTTCTATGGTTTTGTATGAGTGAAATGTCCAACTAACTAGAACGCCCCTGAAACCTATGGTTTTTTCAGTGAATTTCTTTTTTTTGTGTTGAAATTTTTTATTAGCATTTCAGAATCATTAAACAAAAACAAGAAAACTCAAATACAGGTAATAAGGGTGAAACCTATGTTTTTTTCAGTGAATTCCAAAGGTTTTTTTAAATGCTAGTTTCAAACTATGCCTACAGAGGTAGGACTTGTGATGAAAGAAGAAAACGCATAGAAAGAAAAAAAAGAAATGCAGAAAGAAGCAACAGAGGTCCACAAATACGAAGAAAAGAAGAGATGTACAGAAAGAACCAACAGAGGAGCAGAAAATCCTCCTGTGCCCACAACTTTTTCAGACGGGTACTGGTGGTAACAGAATCTGACTAACCAGGTCTAGAACTAGTGCTATGCTAAAAGAAACTTAGAATACAGTGAAAACACCTACATACACTAGGGAACACTATGCGTTGCGGTACCCCTGTGATAACCATGACCACCTCTGACAGACCCTAGTACATAATAGGGCAGGGGGATTAAAACTACCTCTTAAAATGCGCCACAGGGTGCGTTTGCACACTGGTGAAGGGAGGGGGGGGAGCTTGAGGTGACGTGTGCAAACGCCCTGTGGAGTTTTAATTTGGGGGATAAAGTCCCCTTGAATCCAGAGGGTCCCTTGGGTCCAACAAGCCCACCAGGTATCTCCAGTAAGCGCCACAGAGCTGCGTCGCAGAGAGGTGTAAAAAGGGGCACGGCTTGGACCACCTCTCTGCAACGCAGCGCAGTGGCGCTTACTGGAAGCACCTGGTGGGCAAGTTGGCCCCTCAGGATTGAAAGGGAATTATTTCCCCAAGTTAAAACGTGCCACCTGATACTATTCCTGGCTGCTAGACTAGTTGCAATAAAATTAACTCTCTAGCCCAGGATACTCCATTTGTTTCAGACAATTGTTCTGTCAATCCAGGCTAAGCTCCTCAAATAATTTTAGATTATGGTCTACCATCGGGTGAGGGGAAAAAAAACAAAAGTTACAAGCAGTTAATCATACTTCCCAGGGGATTCATTTTGATCATCTGATCAGAGTTATACATCCGGGTGAAATGAGGGAAAAGGAAAATCAGCGGTGCATGGTGGACAGCTTGGTAGATGTTGTGGAGTTTCCAATGGTGGGAAAAAGAGACAGATACTTTACTACTCCCCCTCCACTTGACAACTTAAACGTTCCAAGACTTCAACTACATTCTGATCCGTGTTCACACTTCGCTGTGCAAACCCTTACATTACTCGTGTTTGGCAAGAGAGGAGTATAAGGCATGGATAGACATCAGATGTTTAATGGTGAAATCAAATCTTTTTAGATGCTAATTTCCAATAACGGTTTGCATGAAAGGGAGTAGTTTCAGTGCAAGCAGGTTGGCAGTCGATTTGTCATCCTTTCACCAGATCAGGGGGTGTTGAGAGAACACAAATCCTTCGGGAAATGGATGTTGAAAGGAAACCATAGTAAATACCTCATCTCCAATCTGTACACTTTGATCCTCACAGAAAGGACACTGTGCCACAAAAGGTGGAAGACAGAACTAAGTTGAGAGATTACACAGAAGTGGAATGGGGTTCATTGTACGAAACACTAGTCCTTCAGCAACACGGAGGGGATAGGAACTCAATGAAAAATATCTATGTAATGGCACTATACCCCAATGAAGCTATACAACTGAAACCAGTACAAATGAATAAAGGTGTTGGACAGGGTATATCTGCAATGGCATTAAACATAACTTGCTGCAGAAGCGGTATCCAGGGCCATAAATAAAATGTTTGCAATCATGCTCTAACTGGACAAGCTTCTGTACCACTGAGGGAAATTTGTTAGGTTCTATAGAGGAAGACAAGTGGTGAACAAGGCAGGGAAGGGGACCATGCAGACCATGCAAGACTAGATATATGCAACTCCCTAGCAATGGAAAATATATTACTCTCAGTAAATCACACGTCTTGAGACTTTGAGACGGCCTGGGCACTATTGTCGACCTACCGCTTAAAGAAATCAGAGAACTGACTTGCCAGAGTTATGACCAAGTCCTTGAAAAATCTTTGCAAGTATGGGTTCTGCATGGGTACAGTGACTCATGGAGCGGATGATGAATCCTAAAAATAGTGGCACCTAGATTGAGATGGATACAAAGGATCTTGGCACACTCAGTACTTATTTTTTTACATTGATGACTTTGAATAGGAACTCTTGGCAGAGTCAGTCGAGGTAGGTGAGTTTGGTGGAGGAGGAGAGGTAGTACACATATATAATTTCTATCAGGCCTGCAAGTTAATTGGGTAAGATCATGTATCTTCCCTATGCCGAGAGTATATACAGCTGAGCTCAGAAACATGCACTTCAATCTGTATTGTGGGTGCTGCATAACTTAACTTCTGGAAGAAATTCTCATCTATGTGCTAAGCCAGGTAGCCTTGAAAAAAAGGATTGGTTATGGACATGGCAGTTTTATTTCTTATATATTCCAGTGACTTACAGTCCTACGTTCTTTAGGGAAGTATACTCATAATGCAGGTCTGTTAGGGAACAACAGTTAGAAGAGAGCGGCTGTGGGAAAATTGCACATACAATCATTGCAGTGTGGTGTGGGCTTCTCAGATTTTAAATGTTTATTTGGCAGCCAACTGTAGAATGCGGTGAGGTGTTTCAATGAAGAACCTACTAACAAAGCTGACATCTTGTACTGAGAAGTAAGAGGTTTGGTGAACTAAGTCACCCCTGTGAAAAGCCTCTGGCATAACATCTGTGAAGGCTGTTTATGGTGGTCAGACATCGTTGGAAACACTGCACAAGGAGAAGAGGAAAATGTGTTGCATATGCACCAAAGATCTGATTGTGGACAGTCCCCACAGTCGCTGAAGGGGTTTGTCGGGTAGGTAGAGCATCTCGGAATGAGAAAGGGATAATCATTCTGGAATGCTGAAGATGTTTGACAATATAAGAAGGTCTAACACGGGGGTCTCCATCCTTTTGTGTAGTGAGAGCTACTTCTGGTCAGTGAAAATCTTCGTGAGGTACCAACCCCCAAGCAACTCGCGCATTTTTCTGAGAGACCTCCCACGCCCACTTTCTTGGAAATTAAACCTAATTTCTTCAGAGCCCATCATACCGATCACCACTTTTCAGCGCTAAGCTGGCGAGGAAGGGGACCGCAGGAAAATGTCCTTCAAAGAGTTTGAACCAGGGGTCTCCAACCTTTTGTGAGAGTATGACACTGGTTGAGTTACCAGAAGAAGCATACAATAGTGCAGCAGAGACACTCTGTGTTCGTATATGGTTCTAGCTGAGGTCATCAAAATGACGACACTGCCCAGCAGTGACATCCAGTGTCCTCCCTCCAATCAGAGTATGGCACTGGCGAGGGGAGAGAGTGAGCACAAACTGGTGCAGCAGGCACAAACACCCCGAGTCCAGTCATCTATCCAGAAGGACCGGGTCGGCATATCGAGATGAAAATTGTCATCTCGTAGGTAAATAATTTCATGACGGGGGAGAAATTCGGGCATTAGAAGCAGGTCGGGGGCATTTCAAGAGCTGAACTGTAATTTAGAGACAAGTGAACACTTCTTGTGTGAACTGCGAGATTGGGTGAGAGCGGGCATTTCATGAGCAGTGCTGAGTTATGGTGGAGAAAAGGGGTCCTTTCAAAAGGAGAAAGACTTGTGTCGATGGACTTCTTGATGGGGAGAAAATGAGACTTTTTCATGGGAGCTTCAATATGGGATGAACAGCAAATATTTTCAGGTGGGGAACAGCCGTACCACGGTGGAGGAGCAGTTCAAAGTGTTATTGGGAACCATGGGGGCACTCCGCTGTAACTGAACTGCACTACTGGCGAGACAGAGAGGCAGTTTAAGGGGGTAAAACTACATTCCAGGGTCGGATCAAAGGCTCTGTAATGGGATATGTTTCTGAGAAGAAAAAAATTGACATTTCCAGTGTCTGGATGAGGTAGGAGGCATTTCAAAGTGGAACACTCAGTACGAAAAGGGTGGGGGCATGCCATACGACTTATTGGGAAGAAGTGGGCATTGTAGTCGACCTTGTATTTTAGGGACATTGCTATGGGGGCGGGTCTCGGTATTAGGGGAAAGTGGGGGTTTATAAAGGGTGGCTGCATTATTTTTAGGGTGAAGCATAGATGTGAAGGGCTTCAATGGCAGGTTGCATTAAAGAGGAGGTTATATGAGGGTGTTTCTTTGGGTGTCGGAAGCAATCGATCATACACAGTGATAAGCCGACTCTTAATGATAATGATGGAGAGAAGGGTTGGCCAGCAGGCCAAGCAGAATGTATGCTGGCCCGCACCTGTGATTATGCTCCCACCTCCACAATAGGATTTTAGCATTAATGTTGCCACTCCCATGCTGCCTTCCTTTTGCAGAGATCACCACATTGCAAATGCCTGCCTATTCGATATTGTAATATTGTAACCCCCGCCCCTTCATTCTTCTCCCACAGCTGAGAGCAGGCATACAGCAAGCGGTGCATCCTCTTCTTACAAGCCTGTGCTCTCCGGATAGGTGGGGTTAGTCTTAAAACAAATGGCACAAACAGTCTATAAAACCCACCATAGAAATATTTTTCTGTCGGAAATCAACATTATACAAAGCTGAAGACAGAGAATCGGATTGCACACTTTGAAATACCTCAGTGATGCCTGCCCACAAAGGCGCCGTTCAGCAACTTGAGAGGGGGTGGGGGGCCAGCACCGGGCAGTGTCTGACTCGGAAACATAACCCAGGCCTGACAAACATTGTGAAATGTCTTTTTTTTCATTCCAGAATCCTAACGCTACGGGTTCTCTAAATCGGTATCCCTGCAGCAAAAGTAACGAATCTGTGTTAACACCTCGAGAGGCATCTCGGCACAGCTTACCTGCTGCTCTGTGGAAATTAATATAGGGTGGCAGGCTGTACTGAAAAGGGCAGATGGCACGGGTCCCGGACTCCCGGCAGTTCTACTGCTTGCGCGACCTGAAAACCAGCTGCTCTGCCCAGCCACGCCTGCTGCAGCTCCTCACTGGCACTTGTAGCACTCGTGACTCAAAAGCGTGGTGCCAGTAAAGAAAAGGCAGGGGACGCTTAGAGATGGTCTCGAGACACGCATCACGTAGGAAGGAGAGAAACGTCATCCTCTTCGGCCTGTCCCAGCTAAACTCCAGCCAATCTGAGCAGCTGGATTGGGTGAGAGCGGGCATCGGAGCCTGAAAATGACCTAATAGCCCAAATAACACTCGTCATCCTCTTCGGCCTGTCCCAGCTAAACTCCAGCCAATCTGAGCAGCTGGATTGGGTGAGAGCGGGCATCGGAGCCTGAAAATGACCTAATAGTCCAAATAACACTAAAGGGCTACTAAATAGAGCACTATGCAGCGCGAGCTACTCGGAAAACTCAGCGAGCTACCGGTAGCTCGCGATCGACCGGTTGGAGACCCCTGGTCTAACACAATACCAGTAGATCAATTCTAAACATACAGACTATTGACCCAATTAGCAAGATTGAAGTGGGATGTGGAACTCAGGGACATGTGATGGGAGTACTGCAAGTCCTCCTGATACACACCAATAGGAAACTAGCATTGTCATAGCCCATAGGTCTCGCCTTTGGGGCCTTATAAGTGTTTTGCCAGAGCTATTGGCTTTGTTAATGTGTTTAAGCTATGTTTCAGTGAAAGCAGGTTGGCAGTCGATGTGTCATCCTTTCACCAGATCAGGGGGTGTTGAGAGAACACAAATCCTTCGGGAAATGGATGTTGAAAGGAAACCATAGTAAATACCTCATCTCCAATCTGTACACTTTGATCCTCACAGAAAGGACACTGTAGACAGGACTTTGGCCTGCGCTGGCTTGTATTTTATTTTGTCCAAATTCACTCTTTTGAGCATAATAAAAGTGGCAGCCGAATGACGTGGCACCGCAATAGTGTAATCTACCGCCTTTACAACTCGGCTTTAAAGAAAAGCATCGCTGAGGTTTGGTAAAGGTTTGCACAACACGGAAAGACAAATAACATACCGCGACGGAGCTCGAAGTGGAGCGTCTGAAAGAAACAAGCACAGCACGAAAGTGAAAGAGACTGCGAGACAGGCAAATGTAAACAAGTACGGCCACGCTAATTACAAACAGATGGCCCCTGAGCGTCGCTGCTCACTCCCGCAAAGTGGATGCCGTGGGAGTCAACATTTTGAGAAAAAGGTGGGACATGTATCAGCTCTTGGCCAATTGCGTGCTTTCTTTTCTGAAAGACAAACGCAAAGGCCAATACAATTACTGCAACAATAAACGAGCATTTGCAATGCAATAGGTCTCACATTAGGAAACTGAGTTATTGGTATTGTAAATGACACATTATTTATTTATGTGTGGTTTTGAAAATAGCAAAATTAATAGCTTTGTCATTTACAATGCCAATAGTTATAACTTTCGCAAATGTGACACCTATCGCATTTGTAATGCAATATGTGTTGTATTTACGTGACTTAGATGTATTGATATTACAAATAACAATGGCTTTTCATTTTTTTAAATATTTAATACCTAAATAAAAGTTATTGTAATTTATAATGGCAATAGCTTAAACTGTTGTAAATAACTTTTGTGACGATTATGTTCAGTGTATTTTATTGTGACGAAAATCCAAGAACAGATGTGAAATATTAACATTTTTGTGACATTTGTAATAAAGCTTGAAACATTGAGAGAACATATTTGAACTAGTTGTTGTTGAATGGTTGCAGAGATTGATGCTGTGGTGGCACGGAGTGATGTTTTGGTGGCGACGAGTGATGCTGTGGCGTTCAGTGATGCTGTGTTAGCGCATAGTGATGTTGTGGTGCCCCTGAGTGATGCTGTGGTGATGCGATAGATAGAGTGAGTGCAATAGATAGATAGAGGGAGGGCGATAGATAGATAGAGGGAGGGCGATAGATAGATAGATAGAGGGAGGGCGATTGTAGGAAATGGGATTCCCCCCTGGCTGAGGGTCGCGCCAAAGTCCAGTAGGAACCCCACTTCCCCGTAAAAAGAGGGGAGGTGTACTCCCCAAAATGACGCCGGTTCCCCCGGGTCGTACTGTAACCAGGGCAGACAGGCTTACTCCCTAGATAGCGTGCCAAGCATTTCAGATTACACACAGTAGTGGTAGAGACCCGCTACAGATAGACGCCACACAGAATGTATGTAAAAATATCTGTTTCTTTATATAAATTTGACACAGGACCAATAATGATGAACATTCACAGTATAACTTTTAGGACGAGGCTTTATCTGTCTTCTTACCGATGCTTTAGGTTGGATGATAGTTAGGGCTGTTTACTTAAGTTCTTTCAACTGCACCCCTTTAAATCGTAGTGTCTAAAAATAACGGGGGAACAATGGAGAGCCAGGCCCCTTCAGCTGGGGCGACGGTAACCAGAAGCAAGGACGTGCGCCTGTTGGTACGAGTGGCCGGTACTAGGCGTGCAGGCCACTATGCTGAAATATGTCCATCGCTGCGGACGCACCAGCGGGTGCGGGCCAGGCTCGAGCCGTGATTACCTCAGGCAGGCTAGAGTGGGGGCCACTTGGGATTTCTCTTCCGTGGTCGAATGCGGGCCCGTGCTAGGCTCGAGCCGCGATCACTTCAGCAGGGCTCGAGTGGGGGCCACACAGGATTCTTCTTTGAGTGGCAAAGGCAGGCCAGGGCCAGGCTCGAGCCGCGATTACATCAGCAGGGCTCAAGTGGGGGCCACACAGGATTCTGCTTCCGTTGGCAAATGCAGGTCAGGGCCAGGCTCGAGCCGCGATTACATCAGCAGGGCTCAAGTGGGGGCCACACACCCGATTCTGCTTCCGTTGGCAAATGCAGGTCAGGGCCAGGCTCGAGCCGCAATTACATCAGCAGGGCTCGAGTGGGGGGCCACACAGGATTCTTCTTTGAGTGGCAAATGTAGGTCAGGGCCAGGCTCAAGCCGCGATCGCATCAGCAGGGCTCGAGTGGGGGGCCACACAGGATTCTTCTTTGAGTGGCAAATGTAGGTCAGGGCCAGGCTCAAGCCGCGATCGCATCAGCAGGGCTCGAGTGGGGGCCACACAGGATTCGTCTTTGAGTGGCAAATGCAGGTCAGGGCCATACTCGAGCCGCGATCGCATCAGCAGGGCTCGAGTGGGGTCTTCTGTGATCCTTCCAAGCGAGACCCTCTCGTGCTAGGCTCCCCCCTTTATATATCCCAAAAATGTCTTTTTAGTCTTTCATGCGGGCAGGGAGTTTTCCTCCCAGGGTCCGGGGGGCGGGTGTCCCCTCGTGAAACAGGAAGGCAGGGTCATCAGCCGCCCAGCAGGAAGCGGTGCTGGCATTGTGGAGGACAGGACACAGCCCTGAAACTACTCCTCCCCCCGAGTTAAAATGCCGGCGGCTACCGCCAGATGCTGGAGTTTCCCCAGGCCCTGTCGTGTGCTCCAGACGGGGAATACACATTTCAGCAGCAGCCCCCAGCTCGAGTGGACGAGGAGACTATCACTTCCTCAAAGTACTATCTCCCCCCTCCGACGGTAGAAATCTTCCCCCTTCGAGAGTGCTCTAATCAATTCTGAATGCGGGGACGCTAGTCTGCTATTTCCACCATGTTCTCAGGGTCAGATAAATAATAATAAGTAATAATCAACAAGCTACTTAATAAATGAAGATGGCTGGGAGTATTACAGGGTCATGCCATCCACACCAGGACAGGCCCTACCTGCATCTAACAATGCCCCCGCCCAAGGGCCGACCATAGGGGTGCCTGGTAGGTAGAAAAAGGAACCAAAATAGGTAGGAGAAAAGGGTAAATGTGACGCAAAGTACAGGGGTTAGCCTTGGAAGGAGGGCCAGGTCCAACAGCGATAGATAGAGTGAGGGCGATAGATAGAGTAAGGGCGATAGATAGATAGAGTGAGGGCGACAGATAGAGGGAGGGAGGGCGATAGATAGAGGGAGGGCGATAGATAGAGGGAGGGCGATAGATAGAGGGAGGGCGATAGATAGAGGGAGGGCGATAGATAGAGGGAGGGCGATAGATAGAGGGAGGGCGATAGATAGAGGGAGGGCGATAGATAGAGGGAGGGCGATAGATAGAGGGAGGGTGATAGATAGAGTGAGCGATAACCTATTAGTCGCAGCTCCTATTAGACACAGTCCTTTCTATTCTAGGATACTCTTTACGAATTTTCCCTGAAGGTTCCCATTTTAGATGATAGAAGCCAATTCACAGAAGCATAAGATAGTATGTAAAAGAGAATTACTGGAGTCCTAATGTATGTGCTCCAAAATGCCTTTGTAGATATCATGTATATGCACATCCACCTCTCAGAGGCACGAGAGTGCTGTTAATTAGAATATTCAGAGAAAGCTGCTGCTTGCATTGACGTGCACATTTATTACATGTAAAAAAATAAAACTAGGTATGCAGTCATCAGACTACTAAAGATGGCATCTGCTGCCTTTGCACTTTTTCTGCTGTAATTAGGGTGGCATTTCACCAGACCTGGCCATTGAGCCTTTAAGAGCCCTTCTAAGTGGATTGGGGAGTAGGCCTACAAGCAGATCTTATCGAGCCCCTTTCACATTCGGGGACGCAGGTCAATTGTTTCGGAATTTACAATCTCTAAACAAATGTCCGCTTCCTTTCATCTTGGTGGTGGTGGTGGTGGGGGAGGGGGGTTGGCGAAGAGACGAATAGTGAAGTATGTGACTTTTACAACTTCCTCTGGGCATGCAGCCTTCCAGTGAATTTACACAAATTAAGCATTGCATAGGTCGGATTTAAAAATAAGTGCACTTACTAAAGGATAAAGGGGAAAGAACTTTAAGGAAAGTGAAGGTTGATTGAAGGTGCTGGCAGCGTCCTGTTGCTCATTAAGGGTTCTCGAGTGACATTTGTAGTCTATTTTGGTGGAAAGGGCTACTGTATTAATAACCAAGATCCGATTATCATGTTTTAGTATTTGGCTGCAGGAAGTCCTAAATGCATGTTTTTCTTGCCGTGCGAGGCGCGCGAGTTTACTTCAAATACATATTTAAATTTCCATCAAAAACATGGCTCTGTGCGCACATAAATCTTTTGGCTGCTAATCTCAAAGGAAACGTGCTGCTGCAGCATTTGAAATGCTTTTAAACATACCCGCGTTCCGTTAGTCACCGGTTTAAATTAAGCACCAGAGTTCCATTCCTTTTTTTCTATCTTTCATATTCACGGATGTGCAGGGGCAGTCTCCACACAAATGCAGCTAACAGAGTGAAAGCACCCCAAGCCCTGGGGGCAAACTCAAGGTGAATTTCGTTGTGTACTTAGGGGAACGAGAGGGAAAATAAGTTTCCCGGACAAAGGGACCGTTGTCAAACGGGCTTGTCGTACCCGGCCAGGAATTATCATTTATAAACATTCAATATTTTGAGAGTGGAGAATACAAACAGGCATCTGAAACACCGCAGTTGAAAGTGTCTGATTGTTGATTTCTTGGCCGAGCAATCGCGTATCGAAATTTTTTTACTTTTGTAATTTCCTCGGTGAGACTTAGTAGCCCCGACTTTGTATTGTAGCTAATTGTAAACAGTCTCCTAGCGGCCAATTAATTTCACTGGAGAAATCCCCCCCCTGTGCCACCCAGACAGGCAGCCTTGCACCTTCCCCTGCCGAGAAGCATTGATGAATTAGGCAGGGAGTGGAGAAGGCAGGTGGTAGGTGTGCAAAGGCGATGAGAGTAAAGTGGCGGTGGCAGGGGAGAGAGGAGAGGTGGGGTTCCGTGGTGGAGCTGTGGTGAGAAGGAGAGGCATGTTTGGAAGAGGTAGGAGTAGAGTAGGACAAAGGGGAGAGAAAATGAGACAACAGAATAACAAGCCTTCTTCCTCCTCTCTTCACTTAGCCAGGCAGCAAGTATGCAAATTAAACAAGTTTCTGTACAGCGGTCGCTAAAGTGAAAGCGGACCGCAATCCACATTAATTAAATAAATGAAAACAAGTCGGATGGGGGCGGGAGATCAGGGGAGTGAGCGAGTGGGAGGGAAGCGCTGGCGATGCGTCGCGCTTCTTGGGCCTGGTTGGGGGGGGGGGGGGGGAGGGAGCCAGCGAGTGGGAGGGAGGGAAGGAGCATATGGGGATGGGGTGTGAGGGGGAGCAGCAGCCTTTGATGTGGTGTGCGAGGCGGATGATGGTGTGTGAGGCGGATGGGGGTGAGGGGGCAGGGGAGCAGGGGAGCGAGCGAGTGGGAGGGAACCAGCATGGGGTGAGAGTGAGGCCAAGCGCGCGCATGGCGAAGCGTCAAAGTTCAGTAGACAACATGCATTGGGAGGAATCCGGCTTGGAATCCTCCTGGTCAAAGAGTTGTTTTCAACCCAATAGTTCAGAGTTATAAATAGCTCGACCTAAAAAGCCACACGGAAGCGTTTTAGCAAAGTGCAGACTGATTCCAAGAGGTCATCTCCTAGAGCAGAGCATGTGCGCTGCACTAGGCACGACCTAAAAAAGTAGTTATGATACTGTACAGGATAACAGCGGACATGTGGAAAACCTGTCTAGAAAAAATAAGAATGGGCAGGGTGTCGGACACGGTCACCAGGTTTTTCAGACTACAAGTTGGAGATAGTCGCAGGAATTATTGTCACAGCATCTTGAAAAAAACTAGTTACTTACCTGTACACTATGGTTCTCCAGTATTATCTTTCATTGATTCACATGCTTGTATCTTCCCCGTCGTCATGGTGGGAGTCTCCCGGTAAAAGAATAACCATAGCAGTAGAAGAAAAACACTGCCTGGAAACCATAGAGTAGTGAAACAATAGGTAACCTCTCCTCCTCATTATGTGGCCCAAACTACAGCCAATCAGCTGCCAGCACCAGCCTACACCATTCCCATCAGAGCCACCATACCTCAGATTTCCAACAGCCCAAGAGTGAGCTTTGTTAAAAATCAGAGATAAACAAGCATTTACAATGCAATGGTCTCGGCATTATTAAAGGTAGAGCTATTGGCATTCCTCATGACTAAAAAAATCATAAATAAATGGCAGTGTCATTTACATTGCCAATAGCTTAATCGTTAAATAAATGGCATTGTCATTTACAATGCCAATAGCTTAATGTTGGACCCGGCCTCGTGGCGTGGTCCTACCCCTCCCACATGGCGGGCCCTGGACGACATCGGCCCTCCATCGACCCGCTATCGCGCCCCTGAAACTACCATCCACGAACTCTCGACGAGAGCAGCCCCCCTTGGCAACCCACGGCTCTCCCCCCTGGAACCCGGCGACCCCTGCTCGCCCCAAATCTGCAGGTCCGGCTACCACTCCAGGCCACCCTTTCAGGCCCGACTCCATCTTGGGCCCATCACGTCCCGAGCACGTGGCCTCGGCCCGACCCCGGCCACGGCCCCCAGCGAAGCCCCGACATCGAGGCACCAAGATCCACCCAGGTGGTAGAGTGGCCACTTGATGGATCCAGGAGGAGGGGAGTTTCGATGGCCCTCCAGCCGTCCCCGGACGCCTGGTATCGATCGCCCTCTGGCCTCCCTGGGCGCTGGCTCCACCCCCCGGCTGGGTGTCTGGACACTCTCATCCCGGCCCCTCTGACCCCCAGGCGCGAGGGTCCGGACATCAAAGGACTCCAGTCCTATATCTGGGCCAGCCCTGGATTAGGACTTCAGTTGTATCTTGGAGTCGAAGCCCTGCTGACCTCATCGCAGCTGATCCTGAACCCTTGTACCTGGAACCATCTCTGAGCCCTGCTGACGCTGTCGCGGCTCGACCACGCTGAACCATCTTGGAGCCCTGCTGACGCGGTCGCGGCCCGACCACGCTGAACCCTCTCGGAGCCCTGCTGACGCTGTAGCGGCCCGAACACGCTGAACCCTCTCGGAGCCCTGCTGACGCTGTCGCGGCCCGACCACGCTGAACCATCTCGGAGCCCTGCTGACGCTGTCGCGGCCCGACCATGCTGAACCATCTCGGAGCCCTGCTGACGCTGTCGCGGCCCGACCACGCTGAACCCTCTCGGAGCCCTGCTGACGCTGTCGCGGCCCGACCACGCTGAACCATCTCGGAGCCCTGCTGACGCTGCCCGACATCGCTGAACCATCCTCAGAGCCCTGCTGACGCTGTCGCAGTTCCTTGCACACCCCCCCCCAGCTCGAGGATTGAGAGCTGTGCGCAGGGTATCCTAGTACCAGTTGGTACCAAGACTGTCCCGCTACCCCCTTCCCCCTGATACCGAGACTTGAAGGATCCCTCGATCCCCTTGTACATATTGCTGCGAGAACTTGCCTTCATTCTCTATATAAAGACTCTTGAGAATCTACCCTCGTGTGGTGTCCCTCTGTAGTGGTGTGATTGCTCGGCTGTTACGATTGTAGGAGAGGAGCCTCGCCAAGGAGGTCTCTCGACGGCGCTCGGCCAATTCCATAAGGAGAGGTGGGTCTCGGGGTGGTCAGTCAGACATCTTCTGTCTCCCCTGGGATCGCCTTTCTAACATTGGTGGCAGGCGACGGGATCCGAGCCGACGCAAATCGTACAGCGAGTAACTCGCCCACTACTAGCAGAGACACACAGCAGCCATGAGTACTAAAGAAGCCGGAACGACCACAGAGTTCCAGAAGGAACTATTGGAGGAGTACACCCATAAAGAACTCAAACAATTTTGCAAAGACTTAGGTATCGCTACCACCGGACTAAGCACAAAAGAGGACTTCAAAGAAGCGCTGCAAACATGGGTGGAGGCCGGAGCGACACCGCCCCAAACCGAAGGTGACACGGTCCCAGACGTGCCCCAGGAAATCATAACAGCCCCAGCGGAAGAAAGAACCGCCAACAGAGACACGGGCCTCTCCCACGAAGACGCCCGAGAGCGAGGGAGAAGCCGGCTCCATGAGTTGGAGCTCGCCCGACTCCGGCTGGACGGAGAACTCCAGCTAGCAGAAAAGAAAATGGCCCTTGAGCAACTACGGCTGCAAGGAGACCTGGAGGAGAGACAGAGGCAGAGAGAATTGGAAGAAAAGAAAATCACGTTCGAGCGTGGCCTCAAAGAACTGGAGATCAAGGCCAAGAGCGAAGAAGCTGGCGCCGCTGTGAACAGAAACCCCCCGCCTCCTGCCGACGCGAAGGTCCACATTCCCAAGGATGTCGTCAAAGAATACTATAAAAACGACGACATCCAGCAGTGGTTTAAGGCCTACGAAGTCGCCATGACAGCGCACCGCATACCCCGAAAAGATTGGGGTGCCGGCTTATGGGGGAAATTAGTCAGCGAAGGAAGAGACACCCTGCTGGAACTGGCCGACGATGTGATGTCCTCCTATGATCACATGAAGGACGCCCTGCTCACCCGTTATGGCCTCACCCCTGAGATGTACCGGCAGAGATTCAGAGACTGTAAAAAGATCCCCGGTACTACATGGGTGGAGTACGTGAACTTTTATAGCAGGGCGCTGGAAGGATGGATCAAGGGCAGCAAAGTGACCACCTACGAGCAGCTGTTCGACCTCATCGTATGGGAGCACCTCTCCAACAACTGCTTTGTCGAGCTCAGACAGCATCTACTCAACAGCAAACTGACCGAACCACGAAAACTCGCCATCGAGGCCGATCGATGGGTGAGCACCCGGGTCCCCCGGGCCCCGATAGGAGAATCAGGACGGAACAACCAGGGGCACCTCCGCCAGCGAGGCAGCGGAGGAGGCCAGAACCGGAGCCGAGACTTTCCGTCGGCGCCGCTCCGGAGTCCGCCCCGGGGGTCGCCCCAGAACAACACTTCGCCATCCCTGACCAAAAGAGGGGCCCACCCCAGCCCGGCCGGGGCCCCGCCCGAACATTACCTGCCACAGATGCCAGCGGCCCGGTCACTTTGCCAGTGACCCCCACTGCCCAATGAACCAGCGTCCCAGCACCACCGGGCCTCCAACTCGCCAGATCGCTGCCGCAGCCCTGGGAGAAGGAGAAGAAGAGGTCTACAACGAGGACCAGACCGAGTGGGAGCCAGCCGCCATGGCCCTAGTCTGTCTGGGTGAGAGACATGATCCCCCGGGCTCCACTCCCGAGCAACACCCAAAAATACCGTCAGTGGGTCACCATTAATGGGCGACGGGCCGAAGCACTCCGTGACACTGGAGCCAGTGTGACAGACGTCCGCTGCCACTTGGTGACCCCCAAACAGATCCTACCAAATGTGCTGTGCCCCGTGCTGGCCGCCGACAATTCCGAGACCCTGTGCCAGATGGCCCGAATCCCTTTCGAGTGGGGAGGAGTGTCGGGCCTGCTAAAGGTGACCGTCCGGGACGACAACCCTGTGGACTGCCTCCTCGGAAACGACCTCGAGAGTTCCCCCTGGGCCCAAGTCGAGCGGAGAGAGCACCTGGGGATGATGGGACTACTCGAGTGGGTCTGCGCGACCACCCGATCCATGGCAGCCCGGGCCCCAGCGCCGACCGAGGCCGCCACGACCGAAGAACCGGAGTGGCCCGCGCCGCCGCCGCCCGCTGTCGATGAAGAAATCGACCTTGTGTCCAGGCCACCGGAGCCCAACCGCGAAGACATCGCCGAGCTCAGCGACATCCCTGAACTAGCCCAATGGCGCCAGGAAGGTGGTCCCACCCGAGAACAATTCCGGCAGGAACAGAAGGCCTGTCCCTCCCTCGAGGGAACCCGGCAGCAAGCCGCAGCTCAAGCCGCCGGGGACACATTGGGGTCCCACTGGGACCACGACCTCCTATACAGCGAGCAGAAGATTGCCGAACTGGGGGCCAGCCGAGTGTTGGAGGTCCCCCTACGATTCAGAGACTTCCTCTTAAACCTGGCACACGACATGCCCCTCGCCGGGCACCTTTGGCAGGACAAAACCTACAGCCGCCTGGTGACCCATTTTTACTGGCCAAAAATGCGCAACGATGTGAACAATCACTGCAGGACCTGTCCGACCTGTCAAGCCAGCGGAAAGAGCGGGGGAAAGGTCAAGGCCCCGCTCCAACCCTTTCCTGTGGTAACCACCCCCTTCGAGCGAGTGGGGATCGACATCGTGGGGCCCCTCGACTCCCGCACCTCTCAGGGGCACCGCTTCATCCTCGTCCTGGTGGACCATGCCACCCGCTACCCCGAAGCCATCCCCCTCCGGACCATAACGGCCCCTGTGGTGGGCCGGGCGCTGATGGGGATCTTCTCCAGAGTGGGATTCCCCCGAGAAGTCGTGAGTGATCGGGGCACAAACTTTATATCAAAATATATGCGGTCCCTGTGGCAACAGTGCGGGGTCACATATAAGTTCACCACCCCGTATCACCCCCAAGGGAATGGACTTGTGGAGCGGTTTAACCGAACACTCAAGGGGATGATCAAGGGCCTGGAAGAGCCCCTACGCCGCAAATGGGACGTCCTGCTGCCCTGCCTCCTGTTTGCCTATCGGGAGGTGCCACAGAAGTCCCTGGGGTTCAGTCCCTTTGAACTATTGTACGGACACCCTGTCCGAGGTCCCCTCAGCCTGGTCAAAGGAGGCTGGGAGACTACAGTCCGAGATGCTCCGCCTGATGTCTACCGGTACCTCCTGACCCTCCAAAACCAGACTCGGAAGTTCCGGGAACTTGCCGAGGCCAACCTTGAGGCCAGTCAGGAGGAGATGAAACGCTGGTATGACCAGAACGCCTCGTCCATCGAGTTCGAGCCGGGCCAGCAGGTCTGGGTCATGTCCCCGGTCGAATCTTGTGCCCTCCAGGACAAATGGACGGGGCCCTTCAAAGTGGTGGAGCGCAAGAGCCCCGTCACCTATCTGGTGGACATGGAGTCCCCCAGGAACCCCCTCTGGGTTCTGCACGTCAACCGGCTCAAGCCTCACTTTGCCCGCACGGAGCTGAGCCTGCTGCTAGCCACGGACGACGGAGCCGAAGACGACTCCGAGCCCCTGCCCGACCTCCTGAAGTGCTCTGAAAAAGACTGCTCCGTCGAGGGAGTCCCCCTCTCCTCCGCCCTGACCCCCGAACAGCGCCAGGACTGCCAAGAGCTGTTGGGGCAGTTCGCGGACCTGTTTTCAGTCACTCCCGGGGTCACCTAGTGGTGTGTCCACGATGTCGACACCTGGGACAGCCCGCCCGTGCGACACCGGGCCTACCGAGTTCCCGACCGAGTCCGGGCCTGCATCCAGTCCGAAGTTGCCAAGATGCTAGCCCTGGGGGTGGTGGAGCCCTCAGACAGTCCCTGGGCCAGTCCAGTTGTCCTGGTCCCTAAAGCGGCCGCCCCGGCACCACTCCGGAACTCAGGTTTTGTGTCGACTACCGGGGACTGAATGCCGTCACCAGGACCGACGCCCATCCCATCCCCCGGGCCGATGAACTGATCGATCGCCTGGGGGCCGCCAGGTACCTCAGCACCTTCGACCTCACGGCCGGGTATTGGCAGATCGGCCTCACCCCTGGTGCCCAAGAGCGATCCGCCTTCTCGACCCCCGATGGCCACTTCCATTTCAAGGTGATGCCCTTCGGTATGAAAAACGCCCCGGCCACCTTCCAGAGACTGGTGAATAAGGTGCTGGCGGGGCTAGAAGAGTTCAGTGCCGCATATCTGGACGATATTTCCGTGTACAGCCTCCACTGGGGCGAGCACCTGAAGCACCTCTGGGGGGTCCTGATGGCCCTCTGACGGGCCGGACTGACAGTAAAAGCCAGCAAGTGCCAGATAGGCCAAGGGTCTGTGACCTATCTGGGGCACCAAGTAGGGAGCGGCCATGTGGCTCCCCTCCAAGCAAAGATTGACGCCATCGTGGCCTGGGTGCCCCCGGTCACCCAGACCGCAGTCCGAGCCTTCCTGGGGATCACTGGATATTACCGGCGCTTCATAAAAGACTATGGGAGCATTGTGGGGCCCCTCACTGAACTGACCTCCAAAAGGCAACCACAGAAGGTGCACTGGACCCCCGAGTGTCAGACGGCCTTCGAGACTCTGAAAGGAATTGCAACTCGGCTTTGTGGATTGGTTCAAAAGGCGCCTTCATAAGTTGCGACAAGACTGTTAAGCTGCCAAGGAGGTGGAGGATGTTTAATTGGAGGAAACTTCCTGAATAACCCTTTTAAGAATTCTTTAATTAACCTTTGGGACCAAAGAGATGGACATCCTGGAGATCTTTGGTATCTGGATATTGCTGCTAAATGGACTTTAATTGACGAATGCGAAAATCCCGATCTGGCTAGTTGCAGCAGATATGGAAGACTTTGTTCAGGCGGAGAAGAAAGGGATGAACCTTATGTGCAAGACACCAGTTACAGAATAGTTTCCATTTTGCAGTGTATGTCTTAATAGTAGACAGTGCTGTAGAACTTTTCAAGATTTCACGACATTCTTGCGGGATATCTAGTGACTGGAATTCGTGCTCAAAAGGTTCCAAGCTGACAATTTTAGAGAGGTCAATTGCAGGTGAAGGACTTGACCTCTGTTCATGGAAATCAGAGTTTTGGTTATTGAGAACTGTATCCTTGGCTCCACTGACAATTGGAGAAGTTCTGTGTACCAAAATTGCCTCGGCCGGGCTGGGGCTATTAGAATTATTTGGCACGGTTCCGATCTCATCTTTCTCAATATTCTCGGAATTAGAGGAAAGGTAGGAAAGGCATAAGCAAACATCCCTGTCCATCGGAGATGAAGAGCATTCCCTATCGAACCCTTCTGTGGGAACCTGCTTGCATAATGTTTGCATTTTTTGTTGTTCTGAGTTGCAAACAGGTCCAAACTTGGTTTGCCCCACAAATGGAATATTCAATTTAGTTGGTCTTGATTTAATTCCCACTCGTGGCAAATGTCGGAAGATCAGCTTAACAGATCCGCACTTGTATTGTCTATACCTGTAACATGCTCCACTTGCAGAGCTATGTTGTGGCGTAGAAGCCAATTCCACATTTTCTGTGCCTGTGCAGATAGGGGCTTTGATCTTGTGCCACCCTGCTTTCGAAGGTAAAACATTGTGGTAGTGCTGTCGGTCCTTACTAAGACCGATGAACCCTGAATTCTGGGAAGAAATGCCTGAAGACCCAGGAAATCTGCTTTCAATTCCAAGAGATTGATGTGAAGTTTTTCCTCTTGAGGAGACCAAAGACCTTGAATCTCTAGGTCTTGCAGATGCGCTCCGCAACCTCGCAATGAAGAGTCTGATGTCATGACGTAACTTGGAGATTGCGGTTCGAATAGCAGGCCCTTTGTCAAGTTGCTCCCGATACACCACCATGACATTGCTCGTTTGATCTGACAGGTTATGACCAGCTTGCCGTCGAAGGAACCTAGTGCTTGAACCCATTGTTTGTCTAGGGATTCTTGCAGCGGTCTCATATGCAAAAGGCAGTTGGGAATCAATGGGATACAGGATGACATCATTCCCAGTAAAGATTTGAAGATCCTGATGGAAGTGGACTTTTTTGATGCTAGAGATGCTGTCAGACTTAGAGCTTTTGTTACGCGTTCTTCTGATGGAAACGCTTTCACTTCCTGAGTTTTTAATATTGCTCTGAGAAATTGCAGTGAACGTGTCGGAGAAAGAAAGGATTTTTCTTTGTTTATCCGAAGGCCTAATCTTTGAAAGAGATCCATACAAATCTGTAAAGACTTCTGAGTTGCTTGGTACGATGGTCTTTTATCAACCAGTCGTCCATATAAAGGAAGATTTGGAGACCTTGCTGCCTTAGATCTGCTGCTATCGGCGCCATGCATTTTGTGAAAACCCTTGGGGCAGACTTCAGGCCGAAAGGTAAAACTTTGAACTGGTAATGACGCCCCGCCACCATGAATCGAAGATACCCTTTGTGTTTCCTGTGGATCGGAATATGGAAGTATGCATCCAACAGGTCTAGCGAGACCATGTAGTCTCCTTTGCGAAGCAAGAGAAGGATTTCCTGTAAGGACAGCATGCGGAAAGAGATTTTCTTTATGTATTTGTTCAGATTTCTGAGGTCCATTACCTGCCTCCATTTGGAAGATGGTCTCTTCTTTATTAGGAAAAAGTGTGAATAGAAGCCGGTCCCTTGCTGGTTCGATGGAACTTCTTCTATCGCCCCTTTCATTATGAGGGATAAAACTTCTGCTTTGAGTGCTGCAAGATGTTGTTGAACTCTGCAGAGAGGTGGGCGATTTGGAGGTTTTTATGAGAATTCCAGGGTGTGACCCTGTGTAATGATGTCTAACACCCATCAGTCCGATGTTATGGATTGCTAATGTGGTAGGAATTGAGAAAGGTAATGGAACTGATTGATATGAAACGGTGTCGGAGGCGCCTGGAGAATATCACTGTCTGCGACCAGTCTTGTTTTCCTCTGGCAGCAGATTTTCGCCTCCCTTGTTGCTGAAAAGATGTATTCGAGGATCGATACTGTTGGTTGGAGGAGTATTGACGGTAACCCTGCTGATTGTATGGTTGGTACCTATTTGATTGGTAAGAGGAACGAAATGACTGGTAACGGCCTTGCTGCAATGATCCCAAAGATCTAGCAGTATCAGGGTCTGCTTTTATTCCTTTAAGTGCCTAATCCATATGTTTACCAAAGAGGCTCTTGCCATCAAATGTTATGTCCATAATTTTAGACTGGACTTCAGGCCTAAAGGAAGTCGACTTGAGCCACCCTTGCCTCTGTAGGGCTACCGCTCCAGCCATCGGACGGAAAGCTATAGACGCTATGTCCATCGCTACGTCTATGGACTCAGATGCTGCTCTGGCTCCATCTTGCAAAATTGTATTTGCTTCCTCTTTCTTATCATCCGGAAGATGTGACAGGATTGGCGCGATGTCAGACCACATCTGTCTATTAAACCGGCTCAGAAGTGTCATTGCATTAGTCGCTTTGATTGATGCTGCTGCCATGACTGCAAAGCGCTTGCCAATACCATCCATTCCCTTGCCCTCTTTATCAGGAGGTGCCACGCAGGTTGCCATCGGATGCTTGGAGCATGTTTGCGCTGCTTGAGTCACAACCGACTCCGGACAAGGATGACCAATAAGACATGCCGAGGCCGTCCCTGTAGCGCGGTATTTCTTATCCAGCTTAGGTATTGAAGCTGGAACTGATGCCGGATTCTTCATCAATTTTATTCCTTCCTCCCAGATATGTTGGATAATCGGGATAGCTCTTACGGACTTCCGAGAAGACTCTTTGAAGTCATAAAGAAAACAATCACTTTCCTTAACCGGCATAGAAAGTTGAAATCTCTTAGCAGCTTTTTCAATTAGATTATGAAAGCTGGCTATATCCTCTGCTGGAGAACTTGCTTGAGGCAATGGTGACACAGGAGAAGTTGGAACAATGTATTGGTTCCATTCATCCCCGACCACATCATCCTGGGGAATCTCTCCTTCCTCAGCTTGATCGTCATGATCAGAATCTATTAAATCATCCCGAATAGTAATAACTTTCGGAACGTCCACACGTTGAACTGGAGGCGGTGACTGAAGGATTAGTTACTTACCTGTAATCCTAGTTCTCTTCCAGGGGTATCCTCATCAAAGTCATAAGCGAACCCTCCCGCCTCCCCGGGCAAAGGATATTCTTTAATAAGGAGATATTGTTAACCTATTTTGTTACTGGGTTTGTTTCAGTCTCCGAAAAGACCAACTGACCTAACTGTCACCCCTGAGGCATGATGGGATACCGGGGGTCATGGGTGCCTTAAAGGCACGGTGTCAGTTTAGGTTTTGCCTCGCCAATGCGTACGAAGTACGCATGGGCTAGCAAAATCTTATGTTTTTCTCTGTGGGGTCGGGTATCCTCCCCCCTCCTCCCATTGGCTAGCTCCATAAATGGAGGCTAGCCATTGGGAGAAGGCTCTGTCCATCAATCTCGGACCAGATTCGGGGGCGTTCCTGAGATTTTTTCCATGGGCGTGGTTTCACTCTCCGCTGTTCGGCATCTTGGCCGATGCACGAAGGGGCCGCGAGCGCATTGGTTGCTTCCTGGAGGCTCGTCGGCAGAGGCGTGCTCTGATTGGCCGCTGCAGTGGGCCTGTCCCCGTGAGCTGCGCCACCATTGGTTGAAGTATCGCCGCGTCATCAGGATCTGCCCCGGGAGCCGCACTGTGAGTGGCTGACTCCGGGGAACCCCTCGACGTCATCGGAGGCCAGTGGAAGCTGCGACCAGATTGGACCGCCGCTCGGGAGCAGAGAAGCCGCGACAGAGGCCGTGCCTGCGGGGGTGAGTCTCCGAGTGAGATCGCCGGTCACCCAGCAACCGGTATTGACACCGGCTGAAGAGAGCCGCCGACCGGTGAGTGAGCACACGAAAGGGAGGGGCGCCGGGACACATTGTCAGTGTCAGCCCCTCCCCCGCAGTAGCGCGAGCTCGCGCTCCCTGTGCTTGAGACTTGCAATGCACTTAGAGCAGCTTATTTCCAGGTTTACTCTTCAACCTCACTCCAGGGCTACAGCTAAGATGCCTCTGGTGCTTTAAACATAGCTTCTTTGCTTAAGGTTTGTTTTAATGTTTACATGGCCATACTTCTGGTGCACACATGGTGTGCTCCTTACCACTCCTCTGGCTGGAGGCGTGTTTGAGTGTTTGCATTTTGGATTTGTGGCACAGACATCCTGGCTCATGGCAAACTATGAAGCAGGATTTTGCAATGCTTGTACATGGATAAGGAAGGCCATATGTCATTTGAAGTGAATATGTTCAAAGGTACTGTCCAGTTTGGGTCATCGCCTAAGGAGCCTTTCATTACAGTATCTAAGCCTAAATAACTGCAATCCTACATAATCGTAGGCTTCATTTCATGGTGTTGTCACTAGACGTATGATGAATATTTTAGGAGGCCCTCTGAGTCTCTATCCCGGTCCCTTTGCTAACCGCTCCATTAACTCTGCATTTCAGGCCTGTAACATCTATGTCTTCCACATGTGGCAGCACATCCTGAAGATGGGAATCATTTTCAGTGTCTGGATCCTCCCTTCATGCTGCAATATCCCAGAGGACTCAATACCCAGCTTGCTGCTCTTTAACTGGCATACCCTGGGAGCACAGCTTTCAGAGCAGCAGGTGCAGTGGCACCAGGGCCCACAGATGTGAGGAGCCCATTGCACTTGAATGATGGTTGCCTTTAGCTAACTAAGGGACATTAGAGCATCTTCTCACCTGTATTAGTGCCATGCCACCATTCCTAAGCCACTGTCAAATGATACTGGTGATGGAGTCATCAGAGCGCGCTAGTTTGATTCGAATGCCCATGAAAATCCATTCATTTCATCTATTCATATGAAAATCAATGCCAATAAAACCCAGCTGGAGGTGCAGTACATTAAGCGCAAAGGTAGAGTTATGGGCCAGCTTATCGAAGATGAACAGCAAGTCTCAAAGGATGAAGGCCACTGGCGCAGCACAGGTTCTGGCCTCACACTGTGTCTGGAGTACAGAATGGACCGGACCAAGCAAATCTGACTTAGATGGCCATAAGACAGATGATTTACCTCAATACCTATACAATTTGAAAAGTTAGAGGTGATGGGCATTGTGAACCTTCTGCAGGTTTGTCTGGATAAGGGACTATCCCTTTAGAAGGCACTATGGGTTGAAATGTTCTAAAAGGAAGAGCCTTTAAAATGCGGGACAGGGACCCTTAGTGGGGTCTTACATTGATGTGGAGGTGCCAAGCAGTGTGCAAGAGGAGCTTCAGTCTGAGAACAGAGGATTGTTTTTAGTGAAGTCACTCTGTAATGGGCCATCAGCGCCATCTTTTGTCACTAATGTGCTGACTGGGAGGAGATATAAAGGGGGGAGTTATGCAATTTCTGATAAAGGATCACAGTGTGGATACTTTTAAACTTTAGGAAAACCAGGCTGCACACAGTATATTGAGTAATCCTGTATTTGATTGCACTTTCAGAAGGGACAGCTGAACATAACTGCAATGCTTAGAGCTGGACATTTTGTAGTATAATTGGGAAAAAATATGTTTGTCATTTTCGGGGGTCTCTGAAAATAAATATATATAGGCTGGGCACTAGCTTTCTAATGACACTGCACTTGCACTTTGTAATCTGCATCGAATAAAAGTAATTCTCTACTTTTGTGGTCCGTACCTGCTTTCAAGATCGTGAGTTTGATCGAGTTCAGGATTGTGGAACGAACACACACACACACACACGAAACGCAAAAAATGCACAAGAGCACTCCTTCCAGATAGATGACGGCAATCAGGATTCAGTTGAAACAAGTTTGCCTTCTGGTGTTGTGCATGCTTCGTGTGTATCTGATTGCAGCATGTGTGCGCGATTTGCAGCGGCTGGGGCAGACCCTGAGAAGGAGGGATACTTCGACAATGTGTTGAAATCTTGCATACATTCACTTGCACCCCAGTAATAATTATTCTGAAGTCTCTTCTTGAGCGTTGCTTCATCATCGGGGTCTTCGCAAACCTCTACGGAATGCGGCGTGCTACGACTTCACGACTACGCAGGAGCACTTTATGAGTGAACTATGTGTTAGGTGTGTGTGAGTACAAAAAATGTGAGTGGTGGGGTGAAAGTGAAGAATTAAAAAATACCTGGCACGTGAGTACTGAAAAAATTTTTATTAAGTCTCCGGCTGGTATTGTTAAAAGGAGTGCTAGAGTGGTTGTGGTTTACTGATTAGGGTAACCCAACCTAGTTAGTGCGTCGACATGTTTCGGAGTTTTGGAACTCCTTCTTCAGGACGGGAATATGCACTACTTATCCCCACCTTACTCACATGTGTGTAGATTTTAAAGTGTGCTCTACAAAAATAAGATATGGTGAATAATGTACCTATCTATGTTGAATGTAAGGTCCGTTGCGCCCAATTGGCGATTCAGGATACCTGTAAACAGAAAAGTCATGTAAAACACGATGACACTCAGAAGGGTAACAAGGAACAAAAGTGAAGGTCCAGGAACCCTAAGAATTATTAAACAGGATAATACATGTTCTCGTATTAATACTGTGTAAATACACAGAAGGGTAACAAGGAACAAAAGCGAAGGTCCAGGAACCCTAAAAAACAGGAAAAAAACGAACAACATATAGACTGAGACACAAACATTCAAAGTATCAGATAGGTCTTTGAGGGTATGGTTTCTGACCCAGATGTGTAGCTTACTTATTAAGAGAGGTCCAATGGCCTCATGAGCCACAGCGTGTTGGGGGGTCCGTTCTACCCGGTATGGCAACCTGTGAGGTATTTAAGGGAATGGATCAAAAGGTTGTATTCCCTCGAAATTGAAACATCACACACCATTTAGCATGTTCATACATCCATACACACTCACGGTTATACCCAGGACTGTCTGGCTTGCTCCCCCTTCACGCGGCTCCGACGAGTAAAATTGTGAGGTGAGGAGCGAGTTTAAATAGTCTCAGAAGACTTCAATTAGCCCCTAATTGAAAGCGGAAAAGCCCATAACTGGTCCGGACCCCTAGTTCGCATTCCGCATCTGCGCGCATCGGGAAGGGCGTCCCCGTGCGAAGGCGCATGTGCGGAGGAGTAGTGTGGAAGAGGTGCGTGGAAGAGGTGCGCATGCGCCCCAGCTCTACTTGTCAGTGACCACACTGACTTAGTGTCGCTTCGCGCATGCGCGAAAACGGTGACGGCCTGGATTCAGTGTCTGCCGTCTCGCGCATGTGCGGAGATGGTGAAAGGTGATATATTTGCCTATGTTCGAATGAGTTTGCCACAGAAACCCAGAATTTTATGAGTTACAAGGAAAACGAGCTGGGAAGGCTTTGGTGAAAGTTAAAGGCGCCATGTATAAGCCGCCTGCACAAAAGGGATAGTAATAATCTAATAATATTTAGTATTTAACTCTGGGCAATCGGGGAGATGTTACAATTATTTAAAGCCCGGAGAAAGCCAGTTGAGAAGTAAAAATTAATGAAATACATCTATCTGGAGGGGTCACTGAATCCCTATGAGCCGTAGGTACAGTAGGGTTTTATGGCATAGATGTTAGCGAGGATGTTCTCCTGTGGAGTGAGTTTGGGGACAGGGAACTCAAGAAATTGAGTATAGGGGGTTACCAGTTACTGGAGAAGGGTGGTTAACAGATCTCAGCGCACTTGGCAAAGGTGGGGGTTATTTAGCGCAATTGGCTCCATGGAATGGAGTCGTTCAACCCAGTCACATCTGAGCCCAGACGGAACACCCATCTTTGTTCCTTCTCAAACAAGCCTCTTTCATATTTCAATTGCTCAATAACAGTCCAATGTATATCATTTACACAGTGCTGTGCCTCTAGGAAATGGGATGCCATTTTCGTTGTCTGTTTCTTGCATCTCACATTGCTCTTGTGTTCATTAATTCTGGTCTTGACTGCACGTGTGGTCATTCCTACATACCACGAGGTGTAGTGATGGAATGCATCTCTATGGCCCTCACGAAGAACTTTTTCGAGTATGAAGGTACCCTCTACTTGCAACGCCATGGGACTAGCATGGGGAGCACATTTGC
This sequence comes from Lissotriton helveticus, assembly GCF_964261635.1. Taxonomy (NCBI): domain Eukaryota; kingdom Metazoa; phylum Chordata; class Amphibia; order Caudata; family Salamandridae; genus Lissotriton; species Lissotriton helveticus. The sequence goes on along the minus strand of NC_136068.1, from coordinate 966,185,618 downwards.
TCCCAGCCTGGCGGGTCTCTATGTCCACCACCTGGAGACTACCAAAATCCTTCACCAGGACAATCCGTTCAGGAGTAAAATCCTGTCATGGAAACGTTATATCGATGACGTCTTGGTCATATGGGAAGGCAATAACCAATCTGTCATGGATTTCATGCAATGGATTAACAGCCAGAACGATTTCCTGAGATTCACTCACCAAATGTCCAGTGAGTCCATGGTCTTTTTAGACCTCAACATTTATCATGAGGCTGGACATTTGAAAACAGAGACACACTTTAAACCGACAGCAAGGAACTGCCTCCTCAGGTTCGACAGTTTTCATCCACGTCACCTGAGGGAGAATTTACCATATGGACAGTTCCTTCGCTTACGTCGTAACTGCAGCGATGTGGGGAAGTACAAAATCCAAGCACTGGATCTGAGTAAGAAACTACAACAAAGGAAATACCCAGATAAGATCATTAACCAGGCTATGAAAAGAGCCCGGAACAACAACCGGGAAGCTCTTTTGGATGACAACCCACCAAAAGAGGAGTCTGGCAGACCAGTCTGTGTCACGACCTTCAGCCCCGTGTCTAACCAGGTATCCAAACTGGTAAACAAACATTGGCGCATCCTTACAAGTGTGAATTTAGATCTGGAAAACCCCATCTTTGCACACAGGAGAGGAAGAAACCTGAAGGACATCCTGGTCCATACAAGACCTCAAACCAATGTAATCCAGCAGACAAGGCTAAAAGGACTACATGGGCATCACCCACGTGGGAATTGTAACAATTGCCACCTGACTGAGAAAAGCCTGACTCTTGAATTCAGTAATGGCGAAAAATGGGAACAACGTGCTGTCACGAATTGCAACAGCCGCAACGTGGTGTATCTCATCACATGCCCTTGTGGAAAAGAGTATGTAGGAATGACCACACGTGCAGTCAAGACCAGAATTAATGAACACAAGAGCAATGTGAGATGCAAGAAACAGACAACGAAAATGGCATCCCATTTCCTAGAGGCACAGCACTGTGTAAATGATATACATTGGACTGTTATTGAGCAATTGAAATCTGAAAGAGGCTTGTTTGAGAAGGAACAAAGATGGGTGTTCCGTCTGGGCTCAGATGTGACTGGGTTGAACGACTCCATTCCATGGAGCCAATTGCGCTAAATAACCCCCACCTTTGCCAAGTGCGCTGAGATCTGTTAACCACCCTTCTCCAGTAACTGGTAACCCCCTATACTCAATTTCTTGAGTTCCCTGTCCCCAAACTCACTCCACAGGAGAACATCCTCGCTAACATCTATGCCATAAAACCCTACTGTACCTACGGCTCATAGGGATTCAGTGACCCCTCCAGATAGATGTATTTCATTAATTTTTACTTCTCAACTGGCTTTCTCCGGGCTTTAAATAATTGTAACATCTCCCCGATTGCCCAGAGTTAAATACTAAATATTATTAGATTATTACTATCCCTTTTGTGCAGGCGGCTTATACATGGCGCCTTTAACTTTCACCAAAGCCTTCCCAGCTCGTTTTCCTTGTAACTCATAAAATTCTGGGTTTCTGTGGCAAACTCATTCGAACATAGGCAAATATATCACCTTTCACCATCTCCGCACATGCGCGAGACGGCAGACACTGAATCCAGGCCGTCACCGGTTTCGCGCATGCGCGAAGCGACACCAAGTCAGTGTGGTCACTGACAAGTAGAGCTGGGGCGCATGCGCACCTCTTCCACACTACTCCTCCGCACATGCGCCTTCGCACGGGGACGCCCTTCCCGATGCGCGCAGATGCGGAATGCGAACTAGGGGTCCGGACCAGTTATGGGCTTTTCCGCTTTCAATTAGGGGCTAATTGAAGTCTTCTGAGACTATTTAAACTCGCTCCTCACCTCACAATTTTACTCGTCGGAGCCGCGTGAAGGGGGAGCAAGCCAGACAGTCCTGGGTATAACCGTGAGTGTGTATGGATGTATGAACATGCTAAATGGTGTGTGATGTTTCAATTTCGAGGGAATACAACCTTTTGATCCATTCCCTTAAATACCTCACAGGTTGCCATACCGGGTAGAACGGACCCCCCAACACGCTGTGGCTCATGAGGCCATTGGACCTCTCTTAATAAGTAAGCTACACATCTGGGTCAGAAACCATACCCTCAAAGACCTATCTGATACTTTGAATGTTTATGTGTCTCAGTCTATATGTTGTTCGTTTTTTTCCTGTTTTTTAGGGTTCCTGGACCTTCACTTTTGTTCCTTGTTACCCTTCTGTGTATTTACACAGTATTAATACGAGAACATGTATTATCCTGTTTAATAATTCTTAGGGTTCCTGGACCTTCACTTTTGTTCCTTGTTACCCTTCTGAGTGTCATCGTGTTTTACATGACTTTTCTGTTTACAGGTATCCTGAATCGCCAATTGGGCGCAACGGACCTTACATTCAACATAGATAGGTACATTATTCACCATATCTTATTTTTGTAGAGCACACTTTAAAATCTACACACATGTGAGTAAGGTGGGGATAAGTAGTGCATATTCCCGTCCTGAAGAAGGAGTTCCAAAACTCCGAAACATGTCGACGCACTAACTAGGTTGGGTTACCCTAATCAGTAAACCACAACCACTCTAGCACTCCTTTTAACAATACCAGCCGGAGACTTAATAAAAAATTTTTCAGTACTCACGTGCCAGGTATTTTTTAATTCTTCACTTTCACCCCACCACTCACATTTTTTGTACTCACACACACCTAACACATAGTTCACTCATAAAGTGCTCCTGCGTAGTCGTGAAGTCGTAGCACGCCGCATTCCGTAGAGGTTTGCGAAGACCCCGATGATGAAGCATGACACCAAGGGGCCTGTTGGTGTGTGAGGGGTATTTTAACAACACTGGTTGCTCCCCACCATTGTGGTAACAACCGCCGTCCACCCAGTGGATTCCATTTTGTTTATGATAGTTGCTAGGGGAGACAGAATCCACTATTCCCTCTCCATCCCTCTTTTGTTAACGATTATTCTTCTTGAGCGTTCCCATGTCCATTGGATTTTTAATTATTTTATGATAATCGGGTAAATTTAATTTCACAGAATCTACAGGTTGATAGAAGGGCCATGCAAACTGGTGTTTCCACAGAGTCTTCACAACCACATTTTGCATGTACTGCAGCTGGTTTGTCTTCCGACCGGGTTTGTTGGGGTTGGGGACTTCAGGAGGAGGAAGGTTGATGGGGCCAAGCATGAGGCTATCGAGCCGCCTGGGCAGAGTTTTATGACATGTCAATTCCCGGGACCTATTGACGTTAATCTACTTGACTTGCAAATGTACCGAGAGAGAAAGGCGTGCTGTTGTTTTGCCCGAGCGCCTCGTTTTGACACAGCTCTTGTTAGGTCCAGACACTACAAGTTGTTTAAGTGACAGCACAGCTGCACAACGTGAGGGGGGCGTGTTTGGGTTCAAACGAGGGGCATGCTCAGTCTTCGCCTTTCAGAAAGCTGTGTTTGGATATAAACGGGGAAGTGCAATGTTATATGTAGAAAGCATGCGTTTTGTGTTATATAATATTGTTTTGATTGTAACTGCTCATATTTTGTCAGCCTCTGTTTACATGATCATTGCCGCTCCTGTGGTGCTACTCCCTCGAATAGCCCTGCTGGATAAGTGATTTTCCAGAAACTTTCTGGGTAGTTTGAGGAGCCTGATGCATTGACTACCTCTGCGTATATTTATTGAATGTCTGCCACTTAGGCCAGATCGCCCCCAACAGGGTCCAGCTTGTCTCTTTTCATAGATTTTTTTTTTGGACGATCTAGTTAATTTAACAGCTACTAAATGTGCAGGCAGTCGGACTTTTAGTGTGTGTGTGTGTGTGTTTTTTTTGTTGACGGGTCGTACCTCATCAGCTGGGATGGGTCGGTGCTAGATGCTACGAATGAGGTGTGTGGAACTTGCAGTGTGTGGGGCTTGTTGTGTCCTTCTTCCCTCTGTCTGCCTGGTGTTTTGTGCCGTTCCTCCACCTGAACTGAGCCCTTTAAAATAAGACCATGCTCCAAAAAGTACCGCAGCCCCCTGCCCTGAATAATAAAAAACTGCCCCCTACCTCCGTGAAATACTCTGACTCTGCTCCCTACCCTCCCTTGGCGCCTAAAACTGTCCCCTGCCATGCACCCTACAAAGCCTCGACTTAGTAAACTGTCCCTTCTCTGTGTGCTTCGAGGCCGTAAAATGTAAGCCTAGGCACAAATGGATGGTTGGATTTGTGGGGTAAAGTTTTATTTAATGTGATTTTATGTAGCGCGAACTTTACCCGAAGGTGTCAGAGCACTTTACATAAGAAGCAGTTGCCAAACCTAAGGACTTTGATTTACATGCGTTAAGTAAAAGATACAAACAGGAAAACAATTGAAATGTACTAGATGTAGTCACACAAAGAAGAGACTGTTGATTCTCGTTATATTTCTATATACATATGGAAGGGATATTAATAGATGTACTGCAAGAGTCACATAAGAATGTTAGAGTATAAAGGTCTACTGCATATACTAGTGAATACAGTCATCTCTATATACAGAAAAAAATTAGTTATATTTAGAGGGGTCGGAGTGGTACACAGTGGGTGGATGGATGCATGATGGATGGATGTATGCATGATGTATGGGTGGATGCATGGATGGGTTGTTGGTTGGAAGGGTTGGTGGATTGCATAAATTGTTGAGGGATTGGCTGTATATATGCATCTATCCATCCACCCATCCATGCATCTATCCATACACCCATCCATACACCCATCCATGCATGCACCCATGCATGCATCCACCAACTCATCCATGCAAGCATTACAACAAGAGCCCGCAGCTCTCCTTCGTCTCTCCTCGCCCCCCCTTCCCTGAGCCCGCAGCTCTCCTTCCTCTCTCCTCGCCCCCCCTTCCCTGTGCCCTGCTATTGTAAATGACAATGCCATTTATTTATGTTAAAAAAAAAACATAAATAAAAAAAATGTCAAGAGCAATGCCAATAGCTCTAACTTTAACAAAGGCAAAACCATTGCATTGTAAATGCTTGTTTTGTATACAGCTACAGGTTCGCTTTTCAGTCTTTTTAGACTGTGTATTTGCAATGTAGCCTGGGAGCTTTCTATGCTTTCAGGGTGTTATAAGAATTTCTGCTGCTGCCTAAGCATTAAAACAGTTTCTAAACAATCTTTTGTGTTGTTGCTCATGTTTCTAATGCATATTATTCATGTATGGTGGAAATTCTTAACAGCATATTCCAGCTCTGATGTGATTTGGCGAGATTATATTATATTATAATATATATATATATATATATATATATATATATATATATATATATATATATATATATATATATATATATATATATATATATATATATAGCACATATATATATAGATGGCACATACATATATATATATATATACATATATATATATATATACATATATATATATATGGCACATATATATATAGATGGCACATACATATATATATACATACATATATATATATGGCACATACATATATATATATATATGGCACATACACATATATATGGCACATACACATATATATATGGCACATACACATATATATATGGCACATACACATATATATATGGCACATACACATATATATATGGCACATACACACATATATGGCACATACACATATATATATATATATGGCACATACACACATATATATATATGGCACATACATATATATATATATGGCACATACACACATATATATATGGCACATACATATATATATATATGGCACATACATATATATATATATATATCACATACATATATATATATATATATATGGCACATACATATATATATATATGGCACATACACACATACACACACATACATACACATACACATACATACACATATACACACATACATACACACATACATACACATACATACACACACACATACATACATACACACACACACACACACATACACACATACATATACACATACATACATACACACACACACACACACACACACACATACATACATGGCACATAATATAGTGTTTCCGGGGTCCCGCGCATGGGCGGGAATATTCTAATGCTTATGACTATTGATGAGGATCCCCTGGAAGAGAACCAGAGGTGTTTCTCTCACAGGTTGAGAAACATTTACAGGAGCAGTAGTAGAGGCTGGAGCATTATCCTCCGGAAAGCGACGGTAATAACTGTCAATCATGTGTCTTAAGTCTGAGATCAAAGAGACAGGCACTGACAAAGCCTCCTCTCAAACAGGTGGACTCACTTCCTCTTCATCCTCAGTGATAAGCTTGATGGAAGGACTCATAATGCTTTTGGCCTCTTACTGGACGATCTTTAAAAGAGAAATGTTCCTGAGTCTCTTGAAAATCTTCCTCCTCGAGTCTTGACTTTTAATGTGAAGCTGCGAGGGACTATAGGCAACTCCATAAGGCCCTTCCTCATCAGTTTCCTGGCAATCCAGTATGGTAGATGGAAGCTGTGGCGAAATCTTTTGGAGTGGCAAACTCTCCTTTTTTGCTCGCCGACGAGCCAGTCGACGGAGCTATCCTTTTAATGGAGATGTAAGACAATGTCATCATTGTTGGAGATCCAACTGTAGGCATCGTCGACGATTTTCTCGGCGTCGAAGGGGCTGTCAACGGGACCACTGATTGTATCGTCGACGGGATGGTCGCCGACGAAGATCTTGCCGTCGACAAAGGCCTGGCACTCCCCGTCGACGGAGTCGACGTCGATGTCGACGAGGCTGTCGTCACTGAGATTGTCGTCGGCGACGGCTTAGTCAGCGATCTGACTGGAATATCAGTAGATTTCGTCGACGGTAATGACGACGGAGCCTTCTTCTCTGAGGTAGGCTTTAAAGGAGTTGGAGGAAAAGAAGAATGTTCACCTTCCTTGATTTTACCAGCCTTTTGTCTCTTCAGATCTCCTTTTGCCTCAGAGGACTCTCTCATGTTTCTTAGAGGTATGTCCTTTGGCTTCACCCTCAGACTCAGAGTCTGTAGATTTTTTCTTTTGAAGCCATAACAAGAGACGAGCTACTCTATCTTTAAGAGTTTTGGCAGAGAAGGTGCGGCAATATTTGCAGTCCTTAGGAACATGCTTGGGGTACAAGCAGTACAAGCATTCCTTATGTGGGTCCTCAGAAATAATCTGGCCTTGCCACAGGACCTGCAAGCACTGAAAAGTCTCTTCTTGGAGCCTTCAGACATTTTGAACCAAATATTCTTGACGAAAATCAGTACCTTACTTCCAACTGTAGAAAGGTCAAAAGTTCAGTAGAGAGAAAAACTGAGCTGAGCTCAGGGAGACTCCTTCTCACACGAAGGCGGTTGGAAATCTGAAGTATGGTGGCTCTGCTGGGTATGGTGTAGGCTGGTGTTGGCAGCTGATTGGCTGTAGTTTGGGCCACATAATGAGGAGGAGAGGTTACCTATTGTTTCACTACTCTATGGTTTCCAGGCAGTATCTTCTACTGCTATGGTTATTCTTTTACCGGGAGACTCCCACCATGACGGCGGGGAAGATACAAGCATGTGAATCTATGAAAGATTGAATACTGGAGAATATGTTCTTTCAATTAATACAATGTAATTACCTGCAACTCACTTATCTTTCTTACTCTAAAAAATGTAGGATTTATGTCACCCACCAGAAAGATATCCAAGCTGCAGAGCAGGTGAGAAAGTTTTACTGAATGTCTAGGGGAATGTCTTCATTTTAATTTTTCACATTACTGGTGGAACCTATCAACCCTAGCTTGAGATCTGCTTACTTAAGCTATGATCTTACCCAAAGAAAGCTAAATAGACCCATAAATTCTCTGACTAGACCTTTGTACGGGCAAATCACATTGTTGCCATGTCCTGGAAAACAATTAGTGGTCCTAGATATGCTGACTGGAAATCTGATGCACTGAGGGAAACAGAAAGTGCTGTCTTGAGATAACAGGTACAGGAGTTGTGTGTGTGAATGCTGCAATGACCCGAGCTGCATTACTTGTTCAGCTAGCCAGGGAGGAGAATGACAGGACTGCAATGAAAACAAATTAAATCAGAACAACAGTGCACAAATGCAATTTATGAGGAAGCATGGTAGTATAGAGGTGGTGTTTCCAAAGACAGTGCAGATTGGTCCAAAATGCTGAACTATATACTGATGGCCAGGAGAAATCCGACAGAGGTGGGTATGTGGCCAACATGAAGGTTTTGTTTAAGATCAAGATTGTAAAACCTTAACACTGATGTCTTTACAACATATGTAGCCTCTACTTTAAGCCTAACATGTGACAGAGAGGGCTAATGGTGGATGATTAACCTTTAAAGGAGTACTATATAATTAATAATGGCTGTGGGGTGGGGGAACAAGCTGAAGTGGGATTACTTATGACCGGAAAATGCCCTTGCTGTGTATTATGCTGGAGCTACAAATGTATTGTTTTATTTAATGAAAATGCAATATAAATATGAATACATTCATTAGCCACTATGACAGGATAAACAAAAAGGCAATCATACCTGATTGTGTGGCACCAGTGGTCTGCATGTCATTAAAGCTTTCCGTTTCATCAACATCATTTGAGCTTGTTCTTCTGTCATGTGAGACACCTGTGCCTGCTGACGCTGTTGCTGTTGCTGTTGAAGGTAAGCCAACATGACTGCCTTGTTAGGAGCCTGGGCTGAATTTCCGGGCCCACAATCTGCCTTGTAATGGGTGAGGGGTTTAGTATTGCCATAGTTCAGCATTGAGTTTTGTCCAGCTACAGGATTTGAGTTCAAAGTGTTAGGCTGATGGGGCAGCATGCCAACATGGTTCTGCTGAAGGTAGTTCCCACTGGCCCTGGGGGAGCTCTTGTTTGCCATGTTAGGCATTATGAGTTTCTGGTTATTGAAGTCCTGCTGGTAAACCAAAGGGCTCGAGGGCTTCTCCGTGCTGTATGTTACACCAAGTGGGCTCCGAGATGGTCCTGGCTGCTGCCAGTTGGGCACTGCATTGGACTGGTGAACCTGCTGTGCCTGCTGTTGATTTTGCATCAACTGGTCTCTTTTCTGCTTGGCCGCAATCTGTTGAAGCTGATGTGCTGAAGACATCTCTTTGGCAGTTCCAGTTACCTGGCCAGACAGCATCACACTAGGTAATGGCCGCTGGACATTTTGAGTCTGCTTAGGCACCTGCATCAAGGATTGGTTAGCATTTTCAGTCACTACTGGGTTAGATGTCTGAAACATTGCCTGGGAGCCACCAAGAACTGGGGACGCCCTGCTAGCAGGCACCGATGTAGATCCAGGAAAGCTAGGCCCAGAGGAGGTGGATCTAACTTGTGGGGACCCAATTTGCTCTTGCTCAAAGGCTGATGGAGAAAACTCAGTCTTGATATGAATGTCTTGTGCCAGCGGAGCTTGTGGAGCCAAAGTTGAAGCTTCTGGGTCCTTTTTCCCCCCAAAGTCTTCATTAAATAGATCCTTCATATCCTCATCAGGCACAGACCTGTTGAGCTCATCAATAAGCTCCTTCCACTCCTGTTCATTTAGGTTTAGGTCAGGCATCAAGTTGTTCTGCGACATTGAACTTCCAGTGCCTGAAAGCATGCATGGAAGATCATCTACTGGTTCTTGCTTAAGGTCTTTACTCAGGATGTGGAAAGCATCCTCCATGTCACTACTGCCGTTCAGCTGGAGGTTAGAATCAGTAAGACACTTCTTGTTGATTCCATCCACTCCCACTGAATGATTACCGTTAAGCTGCAAGCCATCGCCAGTAGGTGGTTTGTTGTCAAGCGAGTGCATAGGGGACACTGGTAGCATGCCGTTGGAGGAGCTACCACTGCCACCGAGACCATCTTCAAGGCGTAACTTTTTAGACACTGAAAACAAGTCTCCATACCCATTTGCCTGGTCTCCATTCTGAGGGGAAGAAGTGTTGTCCCGTTTTCTTTTCACAGTCTCATGGAGCTGCTGCAAGACAAAATATAAAACATGTATTAGATCTACTAATACTAATAATTAAACCTCTTAAAAGATACCAGTTCGTAGTTATGCTTATACTACAGACTCTGGAAAGCTACACAGATTGGTGTATAATAGTGGATAAAAACATGCTCAAACAAACAGAATAACGTATATATGGACTTGCGTGGGCAACCTATTTAGCTTGCGAAGTGTAAATCTTCTGTTACTAGAAATTTAGGTGGTGCCTATGTTCATTCATGAGATAATAGCTTAAAACGACTACACTAGGAGCAAACTTCCTGACAATAAATGTTCTATACAAATAATCTGGTAGTCTGGCAAAAAATAAAATAAAAATAAAAACTACAAAGGCTGGAGGAATAGGTTGCAATTGTGATCACCTATCCAAATTACAAATGGTGACCACTGGCATTATTACAGCATGTACGACTCCATGACAGTAGAAACCCTGAGGAGGGGAAAAGGAAATGAGGATTTCCATCAAGTGCCCTTGGTGGCCAGTGTCATCATTTGGAACTCCAAAGGTACCCCTGTCACCTCAGTTCTACTGACAGCAAGCCAGAGACCGGTGAAGTAGGTGTTGTAAGAGACCAATGAAAAAAGGAAAAGAAAGATTGACAGCCTAATTATCCAAAAAGGTATACTGACCGAAGCAATCAAATGCAGTGCAAAAGAAAATATCTATGTGTGGTGAAGTTAAAAAAGATTCAGCAGCAATCCAAACCACTTTATTAATGACTGCTGTCGATCTTAATAAAAAGTGTCGGCATGTAACAAATCTGCCGGATGTAGTTGGTCTACTAGTTTCAGCCGTTATGGGTCACACAACCCCGGCTTTCGTCAGGACCGTCAAATGAAAGCTACTGCATAAAGGTGCAATTTGAAAACAGTGAAACAAATATGCAAAATGAACAAAAACAGAAAAACATATAGTTATCACAGTACCATAACTTGTGATAATTCACAATACCTCTGTACAGGAAGGATGGCTATTCATGCCTGTAAGGATAAAGAGACTCTAAGTATGCTTAATAAACCTACAGCCTCCATTATGCCCAGTAGTTGCAACCAAATCCAATGAAGTGATTGTACACTCACCTGTCCTGTGTGAGGTCTGAACCTCACCTGGCTCAGACTCAGGTCAAGGGAGGCACCGCCCTATAGTAAAAAACATACAGGAACAGCCAGTGAATACAGCTATCAATTGAGCCTAGACCGGCCGTTCTGTAAACATTGCCCTGCTCAAAGGAAACTTGCCAGAAAAAAGACAAATCTGACCAAATAATCTAGCCAAAATGCTGCCTTCAGAGTGCCTTAGTAATAATCCTAAAGCACTATTTTATTGCGTGGAAGAGAAGGAATATCCATGCACAATAGCGGTCTACAGCGCTAAATTAGATGGTGTAGATTAATCAAGGGCAGTTGATGGAAATCCTCATTTCCTTTTCCCCTCCTCAGGGTTTCTACTGTCATGGAGTCGTACATGCTGTAATAATGCCAGTGGTCACCATTTGTAATTTGGATGGGTGATCACAATTGAAACCTATTCCTCCAGCCTTTGTAGTTTTTATTTTTATTTTATTTTTTGCCAGACTACCAGATTATTTGTATATTGTTATTGATTGGATTTGGGGATTGGATCTGGTGTAGTCTTTAAACTTTTCCCTTTGACCCTTACTCCTTTGGGGAGTGTTGTTTGAGTACTAAGTACAGCTGCTGGCTGTGGGTCTTTTTATGGTTCCTACCAGTCCCCAACATTTGGACGGACTGGATACTTAATCCTTTTAATACATGGGTTAGTCTGCCCTTCCCCTGTCTCCTGCTCTTTTCTGACTTCCAGACTGATCCACTTTTTCCTTTGGTCTGACTATACACTATTGAGTCATGGCCGAATTTAGTGGTTTGGCTTTTGATGATGCCACCTTTCAGAGCATACTCGATGACACACCAAGTATTTTAGATACTTTTAGTGGACCTTCCACTTCTGCCACCGAAGATTGGGACTCACTAACGGCCCTCAAGAAATCACATACACTCACCGCTATACATGGGGCGATCATGGCGGAATGTTTGCGTGGTAATTGCGCCCCCCCCCCAGGACTCATCGCGACTAATGCCCCCAGGTTATTTTTACAGGTCAAAACATTCCGGAAGGATTGGTCCTTAATAGCCTGGCTATGCGCCAGGGATTGGCTCCTATTAATTATATGTACAGCCAAGAGGATTGCTGATGCAATCCTGATAGAGATACAAGTCATGGAAGCCCAGATCAAGAATACTGTAAAGAATATGATCTTTAAAAAGAATTTGGAGGAATCAAATAAAGCCAATAAAGATCTGAAGGATTCTATCCTCCAATCTAAAATTGAAAAGTTTAAAAAGGACTTGTCCAAATTTAAACATGAGGTGGTGCACCCTTACACCAGCGATGATTATACCGCACCTACAGTTAACAGTAAAGGCAGACGTTTGGGTTCCACTTACTCTGGGAGTAGCTCATCTAGCAATTCCAGTGATCCGAATTCAGCTGATCAAGGCCAATACCAATATAGAGGCAGAGGGAAGAGAGCTTCAAGGAGAGGGTACAATGGCCCCTCTTTCCAACAGTGGTGGCCACCCACCCCCTGGGCTTTCCCTCCAGCTCCTTTCCAAGCACCAAACCCTTGGCAGACTTATCAACCTGAATTTCCCCAGCAGCATTTTTTAATGGGAGGCCAAGGCAGGTTTCGCAGGCGACGCCGGAACCCACAGAACCCCCAAGTACCAGCACAAGTACACTGGAATTCGCCCTTGATTACTCCCAACCAGATAGGGACTCGCTCCAAAACCAACCAGGGGCAGAACCAGGGACAGACGAGAGGGGGTCTCTAAGACAGGACTTGATTGTCAATTTGAGTTCAAAAATACTAACACCAGATGAAGTGTATGTCCTCAATAGGGGTCTTGGATTTGTGACCACAAACAAAGGTGATGATTTTACTGCACATCGGGAGCTGACCCAGTTTTTTCGCAAAGTGCGATTGCACCATTTTTTCAAAGACAAGACACCACCTGACAGCCAGATGGATCAGGCCAATACAGGCCTTAAGAATTGGTCCAATTTCAATCCTCCTTTGCATACAATACCTCCACAGGTTTTGGCGTTCGAAAGAGCTGTGATGGAGGAAGTGCAACTTCTATGTGCTGAAAATAAGAAGCACACATATAGAAATATTCCGACTAAAGAGCTTAAGGCACTGACAGCTTTGACAAACGATCAGTCCATTACTATTAAGCCTGCGGATAAAGGCGGAGCCACTGTCCTCATGGATACCGAAATGTACCGGGCAGAGTGTCTTCGCCAGTTGAGCGACAGGGGATGTTATCGCCCTTTGAAGGAGGATCCCACTCCTAGAGTGAGTAGTATCATTAAAGATTCAGTGGAGGAGGCTTTGACTGAAGGATGGATTACTAGTCAGGAATCTACTTATCTACAGACTACCCACCCTGTCATGCCTTATTTCTATATCCTCCCAAAAATACATAAAGTCCAGAGGCCACCACCAGGGAGACCAATAATATCGGGAATCGGCTCCTGTTTGGAACCTCTATCTACTTTTGTAGACTTTTTCTTGCACCCGATTGTACAGAAAATGCCAACTTACTTATTGGATACAAAAGATGTATTGAGAATCTTGCCCACTGTGGATTTCCATCCTGATCTCGACATCCTAGTATCTCTAGATGTCGAATCGTTGTACACTTCTACACCTCAATACGAGACGCTAGAGACTATTGCGGATATCCTAGATCACACAGAATTGAACTCAATTACCCCAGGCAATTTCATTATGACCTTGGCCTATTTGGCCATGAAAGAGAATTTCTTTCAATTTGAGGAGACCTACTATCTCCAGGTGTCTGGCACGAGCATGGGCAGTGTTTATGAGCCCAGCTTGGCAAATTTGTATGTACACAGGTTTGAAGAAAACCATGTCCTCACTGCTACCAACCCCTTTCAGAAGTCGATAATATTTTGGAAACGGTATATCGACGATATTCTGTTGGTCTGGAGCGGGGATGAGGAATCATTAAGAGCTTTCCATGCATGGCTTAACACACAAAACAACTATCTTAGATTCACTCTAGAGATGAGTAAATCCAGAATTTCCTTTCTGGATCTCTCTATCTTTGAGACTCCCACAGGTTTGGCCAGTGAACTTTTCCGCAAACCCATGGCATGCAATTCCTTATTGAGATTTGACAGTCAGCATCCGCGAGCCCTTAGGGAAAATCTTCCCTTCGGTCAGTTTCTGCGTGTGAGGCGCAACTGCTCCTCTCTTGACTCGTATAAACATCATGCTGCCAATTTGACCAAGCAATTGCACGATAAAATGTATCCTCGTCAGTTGGTGAAAAGAGCCTGTAAGAGGGCTTCCAACAACCACAGAGTTGCTTTGCTTGAACCAAAAACTGTAAAGCCTCCTCTGGGGCGCATGACCTGTGTTAACACCTTTATCACCTTGAGTAATGGGCTACAGAAATGTATCCGCAAGAATTGGTGATTCCTAAACACCAAAAAAGAACAAATTCCTCTGCCTCTTTTTGCCGTTAAGAGAGGGCGTAATCTCCGTGATGTTCTGGTACACACCAGACCAAACATCAAACCCAGTATGACCAATACTCTGTGGGATTTACCTCCTGTTCAAGGGCACTTTCCGTGCGGCAACTGCTCTATGTGTCCTCAAACTAAACAATTGAAAACTGTTGACATTGGCACATACAAACCATGGATACAAACACTTCTCTAATTGCAATAGTGATCATTTGGTGTATCTTATTGAAAGTCCATGAAAAGAACGTTATGTAGGCATGACGACCAGGAAGGTACGACAGCGGATGCTGGAACACAAGAGTACCTTCCGCTGCAAAAAAATCTAACACCAAACTCACCAGGCATTTCCTGGAAAAGAATCACAAGGCAGAAGAATTCTATTGAACTGTTTTAGAAAAACCGTCTATACCAACACATGTTAAGGACAAGACTAAATTTCTCTTTCTCAAAGAACAGAGATTGGTGTTCAAACTGAAAACTGACACGCAGGGACTGAACGATGATATTCCCTGGACTATGCTATAAAAGCTATAAAGAACAATTGTGATAAGTTCTACCATCTACTGGCTCTCACTTGTTTCATAACACAACTATTAGCCATTAGGAGTCACAGTTTTACAATGGCTAAGGAACCTATGATGTGGATCAGTGTATGCTTAATAAAGTTTTCTGTACGAAGTTCGAACGTTTTTCGAACTACAGAAATGCGTCCAATGACGTCATTTTGTAGTCCTTGCACCCGATTGGACACTATGGATCTGACGTCTCTGATCACATGTCCGGGATAGCGAGGCTCTAATGGCGGCCGTGGACGATCTCTCATCACCTCCCCCAGCCTCAGCACATCGACTGAGGTACCGACGAGAGGTGAGTGAATACTTCTTTCCATTTTTGCTCTCCACTATTTTGGGATTAGACGCTCATGCCCCGATGCGCGATTCTTGGGCATTGACAGCTTTAAGATCGGTAACGTTTTATGTCCAGCCAACATTTTACCGATTATACATTGTAGAAGCTAGCGCTTAGGGGCACGTTACTCGCATTTGGGTGGTTCTGAATATCGGTTTGTAACCGAGACACCCATACCCTTCTACTTTTGGCGCTTTTTAAGCTAGCGTCGAGAGACACTATTCAGCCTATGGTAGAAATGTCACACTATGGTTTTTTGGGATTAATCTACACCATCTAATTTAGCGCTGTAGACAGCTATTGTGCATGGATATTCCTGCTGTTCCACGCAATCAAATAGTGCTTTAGGATTATTACTAAGGCACTCTGAAGGCAGCATTTTGGCTAGAATATTTGGTCGGATTTGTCTTTTTTCTGGCAAGTTTCCTTTGAGCAGGGCAATGTTTACAGAACGGCCGGTCTAGGCTCAATTGATAGCTGTATTTACTGGCTGTTCCTGTATGTTTTTTACTATAGGGCGGTGCCTCCCTTGACCTGAGTCTGAGCCAGGTGAGGTGAGGTTCAGACCTCACACAGGACAGGTGAGTGTACAATCACTTCATTGGATTTGGTTGCAACTACTGGGCATAATGGAGGCTATAGGTTTATTAAGCATGCTTACAGAGTCTCTTTATCCTTACAGGTATGAATAGCCACCCTTCCTGTACAGAGATATTGTGAATTATCACAAGTTATGGTACTGTGATAACTATATGTTTTTCTGTTTTTGTTCATTTTGCATATTTGTTTCACTGTTTTCAAATTGCACCTTTATGCAGTAGCTTTCATTTGAAGGTCCTGACGAAAGCCGGGGTTCTGTGACCCATAACGGCTGAAACTAGTAGACCAACTACATCCGGCAGATTTGTTACATGCCGACACTTTTTATTAAGATCGACAGCAGTCATTAATAAAGTGGTTTGGATTGCTGCTGAATCTTTTTTAACTTCACCACACAGATATTTTCTTTTGCACTGCATTTGATTCCTTCGGTCAGTATACCTTTTTTGGATAATTAGGCTGTCAATCTTTCTTTTCCTTTCTTCATTGGTCTCTTACAACACCTACTTCACTGGTCTCTGGCTTGCTGCCAGTAGAACTGAGGTGACAGGGGTACCTTTGGAGTTCCAAATGATGACACTGGCCACCAAGGGCACTTGATGGAAATCCTCATTTCCTTTTCCCCTCCTCAGGGTTTCTACTGTCATGGAGTCGTACATGCTGTAATAATGCCAGTGGTCACCATTTGTAATTTGGATGGGTGATCACAATTGCAACCTATTCCTTCAGCCTTTGTAGTTTTTATTTTTATTTTATTTTTTGCCAGACTACCAGATTATTTGTATATTGTTATTGATTGGATTTGGGGATTGAATCTGGTGTAGTCTTTAAACTTTTCCCTTTGACCCTTACTCCTTTGGGGAGTGTTGTTTCTGAATAAATGTTCTATGACAGCATTAAACAAAAGCAGAACACAAGGTTTAGATAAGAAAAAAGTGACTTTTTACAAGGGCAACATCACCTCAAGTCAAATCAAGGAATAGATTCACACTCTTACCAATGAGCTACATTCCAAGGTCACATCACAAGCAGAGTGCTTCTGGATTTATCGTGGCTATCAGATTAGCCAAGGTACCCACAGCAGATAAAAGTCAAGCAAAAGAGTAAATGAAATTCTGTGAATGCAATTTCTTCAATATTAAGCCAAAAATACACACAATGTAGTAAGTGCATCAATCTGTAATACAGGTCTCCCTTTATACTGCTCCATTCACTGAGATTTTGCCCTTTTGAATGCCAACTCACCATTTTTAGGGCTCGGACTCCTCCCCAGTGAAACTGGGAGGAGTTTCGAGAACTAATGTTAAAGGAGAAAAAAAAAGTATCTCCTAGGGCCTTGGTGAGAGGAATTCCACACATTCCTTAGCGTTTTCTGTCATCTGGTCAGTGATTCGTCTTCCTTGTGTTTTCGTTTTATTAGGCTTGAAGTGATAGGGTAAATGTAGTTTTGTTCCGCCATTTTGGGCATATTTCGTTCGTGCTCGCGCAAAGAAGTACATAAATTATAATTAGGAGCTGTCAGGGTGCCTCCGTTAGTGAATCCAGATGGCCGGGCGCGTTCACAATTCTGCAGCGCTCAGCGCGCAGCTTCCTTGTTTTGTTAGGCACGGTGAGATTAAGTGATTTGTCCAGAATCACGGATGTTGAGCGTCGTTACAGAGCGCTAAAAAGAATGTGTTGCAATAAAGTTAAACGTACTTATATATTTTTAATACAATACATTTTTTACAGGTACGCAACAATGCACTGCAAGGTTCACGCCTCATAAAGATGTTTATGTGTATTTCGAATAAAGCGCCTTTTGTTTTTTTCACCATTTCTTCGGCTTCCCCCGCTCGAAGCGCACTCGGGAATGTGAAAAAGTGTTCCTGAGACCCTGGCACTCGAGCGGGCTCCAAGCCGGAATCACACAGTGTCAAATATTACATCATTTTTTATTGCTCAGTCCTGCGGCACGTGAGCTGTGTGCGCGAGAAACCTCATTCCAGCCCACGGACACACGAAAAGTAGTTGTAAGATCTGCGGCCATCATTAGCGGACACTTGGACCCTTTCTCTAAGAACAGAAAGTAGCCGTGAGAGGAGCGCCGGCAATTACTTCAGAGGAAGAGTTTGGAGCCGTATACACCAATGTGTTATGATTGATATTACCCCGTCTGTAAATACCTGGTGGCGGCTTCACTTTCATTTTTGGGAAGTTTCTGTTTTTCAAATCTTTGAAATAAAATGTAAATGTATACTCCTCAAAAGGGAATATCGGAGCAAAAGACAGAAAAACTTCGGCTGCCGCAGTAGTTTGTAAGAAGTGAATAAAAGTGGTAAAAGTTTTGCTCGGGACGGCCGCGCTCGCCTCCTCCCTCCTAATAAATACGGCGCTTCCTCGTGGGGCTGCCCTTAATAAAGAGAGCCTTTTCTGACATAATCCGCATTCCCTTCTGGGCTGACAATCACCTCCGCTCTGCCGATGATGCGCGCACATGACTGTTCAGCCTTCTTTTTTTTCCTCTCGCCTGGAGTAGCGGACATGTGCCAGCAAGGGCTAGATGTTTGCAGTTTTTTCTCCTCTTCGCTATTTACTGTATTCTCGTGTGAGGTGAATGGGCAGCGCGAGGAGGCGGAGGGGGCTGCGTCCTCCTTATCGGAGTTATGTCTGTCCAGAAAGAAATGGTTAAGTGCGCCCTCCCACCAGCAAGCATACCACGAACATAAGACTTCAAAGAGATTCCTAGACTGCCTGTGAAGTGTAATCACCCCAGGCCCACAAATCACCCTTCCATGGGCACCACAGAGTGAAGCTGACATTCACCTGCACCCATGGGTGCTGCTGGAACTAGGAGGCTGGAGGGTTTATAGGCTCAGATGAGGCTTGCAAACATTTACACTCTTAACACCTCAACCAAGCCCTTTCTTCTGGCCTAAACTCACTCCCTGCGGACCCCGCCCCATCTTCTGCACATGTGGGTCACTGTCCCTGCGCATTTCACACTAGAACCAGGTGAGTAAAGTAGTGAGTGCAGAGTAGTGATTAGAGAAGTGAGTAGTGAGTAGAGTAGTGAGTAGAGTAGTGAGTAGAGTAGTGAGTAAAAAGTAGAGTAGTGAGTGGAGAGTAGTGAGTAGAGTAGTGAGTGCAGAGTAGTGAGTAGTGAGTGCAGAGTAGTGAGTGCTGAGTAGTGATTAGAGAAGTGAGTAGAGTAGTGAGTAGAGTAGTGAGTAGAGCAATGAGTAGTGAGTAGAGTAATGAGTAGTGAGTAGAGTAGTGAGTAGAGTAGTGAGTAAAAAGTAGAGTAGTGAGTAGTGAGTAGAGTAGTGAGTGGAGAGTAGTGAGTAGAGTAGTGAGTGCAGAGTAGTGAGTGCAGAGTAGTGAGTGCAGAGTAGTGAGTAGAGTAGTGAGTAGAGTAGTGAGTAGAGTAGTGAGTAGAGTAGTGAGTAGAGTAGTGAGTAGAGTAGTGAGTAGAGTAGTGAGTAGAGTAGTGAGTGCAGAGTAGTGAGTGCAGAGTAGTGAGTGCAGAGTAGTGAGTGCTGAGTAGTGAGTGCTGAGTAGTGAGTAGTGAGTAGAGTAGTGAGTAGAGTAGTGAGTAGAGTAGTGAGTAGAGTAGTGAGTAGAGTAGTGAGTAGAGTAGTGAGTAGAGTAGTGAGTAGAGTAGTGAGTAGAGTAGTGAGTAGAGTAGTGAGTAGAGTAGTGAGTAGAGCAATGAGTAGTGAGTAGAGTAATGAGTAGTGAGTAGAGTAGTGAGTAGAGTAGTGAGTAAAAAGTAGAGTAGTGAGTAGTGAGTAGAGTAGTGAGTGGAGAGTAGTGAGTGGAGAGTAGTGAGTAGAGTAGTGAGTGCAGAGTAGTGAGTGCAGAGTAGTGAGTGCAGAGTAGTGAGTGCTGAGTAGTGAGTGCTGAGTAGTGAGTAGTGAGTAGAGTAGTGAGTAGAGTAGTGAGTAGAGTAGTGAGTAGAGTAGTGAGTAGAGTAGTGAGTAGAGTAGTGAGTAGAGTAGTGAGTGCAGAGTAGTGAGTGCAGAGTAGTGAGTAGTGAGTGCTGAGTAGTGAGTAGAGTAGTGAGTGCTGAGTAGTGAGTAGAGTAGTGAGTAGAGTAGTGAGTAGAGTAGTGAGTAGAGTAGTGAGTAGAGTAGTGAGTAGAGTAGTGAGTAGAGTAGTGAGTAGAGTAGTGAGTAGAGTAGTGAGTAGAGTAGTGAGTAGAGTAGTGAGTAGAGTAGTGAGTAGAGTAGTGAGTAGAGTAGTGAGTAGAGTAGTGAGTAGAGTAGTGAGTAGAGTAGTGAGTAGAGTAGTGAGTAGAGTAGTGAGTAGAGTAGAGAGTAGAGTAGAGAGTAGAGTAGAGAGTAGAGTAGAGAGTAGAGTAGAGAGTAGAGTAGAGTAGAGAGTAGAGAGTAGAGTAGAGTAGTGAGTAGAGTAGTGAGTAGAGTAGTGAGTAGAGTAGTGAAGAGTAGTGAGTAGAGTAGTGAGTAGAGTAGTGAGTAGAGTAGTGAGTAGAGTAGTGAGTAGAGTAGTGAGTAGTGAGTAGAGTAGTGAGTGCAGACTAGTGAGTGCAGACTAGTGAGTGCAGACTAGTGAGTGCAGACTAGTGAGTGCAGACTAGTGAGTGCAGACTAGTGAGTAGAGTAGTGAGTAGAGTAGTGAGTAGAGTAGTGAGTAGAGTAGTGAGTAGTGAGTGCAGAGTAGAGTAGTGAGTAGAGTAGTGAGTGCTGAGTAGTGAGTAGAGTAGTGAGTAGAGTAGTGAGTAGAGTAGTGAGTAGAGTAGTGAGTAGAGTAGTGAGTAGAGTAGTGAGTAGAGTAGTGAGTAGAGTAGTGAGTAGAGTAGTGAGTAGAGTAGTGAGTAGAGTAGTGAGTAGAGTAGTGAGTAGTGAGTAGAGTAGTGAGTAGTGAGTAGAGTAGTGAGTAGAGTAGTGAGTAGTGAGTAGAGTAGTGAGTAGAGTAGTGAGTAGAGTAGTGAGTAGAGTAGTGAGTAGAGTAGTGAGTAGAGTAGTGAGTAGAGTAGTGAGTAGAGTAGTGAGTAGAGTAGTGAGTAGAGTAGTGAGTAGAGAGTAGAGTAGAGAGTAGAGTAGTGAGTAGTGAGTAGAGTAGTGAGTAGAGTAGTGAGTAGAGTAGTGAGTAGAGTAGTGAGTAGAGTAGTGAGTAGAGTAGTGAGTAGAGTAGTGAGTAGAGTAGTGAGTAGAGTAGTGAGTAGAGTAGTGAGTAGTAAGTGCAGAGTAGTGAGTAGTGAGTAGAATAGTGAGTGCAGACTAGTGAGTGCAGACTAGTGAGTGCAGACTAGTGAGTGCAGACTAGTGAGTAGAGTAGTGAGTAGAGTAGTGAGTAGTGAGTGCAGAGTAGAGTAGTGAGTAGAGTAGTGAGTGCAGAGTAGAGTAGTGAGTAGGACATCACAGGCAGCAGCTGTGCAAGCTTCTTACACTCACAAGGAGACCACAGGCAGCTGAGGTGCAATCTTCTCCTACTCACAAGAACGACATCACAGGCAGCAGCGGTGCAAGCTTCTCACACTCACAAGAACGACATCACAGGCAGCAGCAGTGCAAGCTTCTTACACTCACAAGAAGGACATCACAGGCAGCACCAGTGCAAAGTTCTTACACTCACAAGGAGACATGCCAGCAGAGGTGCAAGCTTCTCACACTCACAAGAATGACATCACAGGCAGCAGCAGTGCAAGCTTCTTACACTCACAAGAACGACATCACAGGCAGCAGCAGTGCAAGCTTCTTACACTCACAAGGAGACCACAGCCAGCAGAGGTGCAAGCTTCTCACACTCACAAGAAGGACATCACAGGCAGTAACGGTGCAATATTCTCACACTCACAAGGAGATCACTGGCAGTACACACCACATGAACACACTCCACAACACATAGCAACAATACATTGGCATTTATAATGCCATTAGCTCAAACTCAAATAAATCCGAGCCCGATTGCATTTCTAATGCTTGTTAATAATAGGACAAGTTAAACCACTCCACAATGAACAATCTAATGGGACTAAGCCGCTGGAGTCTTGATTCCCCTACTCACAACATACTGCTAATCCTCTTGTATAGACTCTTAAAGCCCAGAACTGATCTAGTAAAGAGAAGCACTCTCAGGAAGCACTTGTGAAGCCCATATGTGCCCCAGGTTCAGCCAACTACCAAGCTTTAAAAGAAAACAAGAAAGCGGATAGATCAGACGTACAGGACAAAACTTCCTCTTGGCACTAAAGGCAGTGAAATCAGATCTGCATTACCAAGGCGCTAAAAGTCCCGTAGACAGAGAAGCCATGTCTTGAGAGGCCAGTATCTCCATCAGTGCAACCCTTCCCTTAGACCTTCAGGAGAGTTTGCAAAAAAGGCAGATGCTTAGGTTTCAAAGCATTGCACTTAGGGTCTCCACAGATTGTGTTACGCCCTTATTCAAGTGCTCCTGGTATACAAGCAACTTGCCATTGTATAGTCTGGTAGTTTAGGGTATGTCAGGTATGGGGAAGAATCAGGCACACTCCACTACCACCATTGCCTGAGTCACAACCACCACTACTCCCTACCACCCGTCATCAAAGGCAGAGGTAATGGATAATCTATCATGTACTGGCAGTGTCTAGAGCCCGATCTTAACTGAGTTACTAAATAGGGTAGGAAAGTTCAGTACTAGCTAACTTATTTTTCACAATTAGTACTCCATTTTCATGGTCTCTACTTCCTTCTCGTAGCCCCTCTTCCTTCTGTTCCCTCAAAGGAGCTTTCGATAATACTAAGCTCACAAGATTTATAAAAGCAACCTCATGTTTACAAATCCCCTAATCCCTGCAACGTTTTTTCAGTCACCTCTTTCAGCCTCCTGCTCCAATTCTTCTGCCTCCTAGTCCCCTCCTTCCTCTTGGAACTCCTCCGCCCTTCTAATCGCTGCCTTCACCCTCCTAGTCCCCATGAGTGCTCAGAAACAGTCCATGGATCAAATAACATCCATACAAATAAATTACACTACTTCATCCTCAAGCCCACCGTCATTCCTGGACATTGATTGGCATAAACTCAGTCTCGCCAACTAAACAGTGACTAACTATCCAGTGCATGAAGACTTCACAGTTATCAATTAAAACTATTACCTTGAAGCCTCAATACCCAAATATTTAAATGACAAAACCAATAGCACCCACTACTTGCACTCTGCCAATCAACTCAGCCTCATCATATTCCTCGGCACTCTTCCTTCAAAACACAAGAACCAAGTCACACCTCCTCCGATCATTCTCTCCCACACATTAGTCACGTCCCCCTTCTACCTTACAGCCCTATCAATACCTAAATTATCCCCAAGCCGTTCCTTCACTCTTAACAGAGTGCAGCATGAACCCCCTCCTTTCAGTCTATAGAGTCCCTCAGCACTGGTCAAGACACATTTCTGCTCAAAATCTACTTGTCACAGCCCTCTAACATCAATCGAGGAATCAAGGTACGAGCGGAAGAAGACTACAAACAGGCCTAGTGAATCCATCTGTTTGCCCATCAGCACTAGCCCTTTGGGTAGGTCCCTCTGCATAGTTTCTCAGTCTTCCTCGTGGTCTCCTACGCTAATGGTAATGGAGTCATATACCAGTGCATGTGTCCGCTTGTATCGCTGTTGGGAGCCAGAGGTAGATAGGATGATGGAGTTCGGCGAGGGAGGCCAGGAGGTGACCAAATGAGGCTCTTTACCTGCCTCATCATTAAGAGGGTCCCCAATACCAGTGGGATATTCTTCCTGTCCTCATGTCAGTTTATACTGTAGTTGCAATGCTAGCGTTTTTTCATTCCTGATGCAGGTTAATTCATTTTTCTAATGGTATTGCATTTCCGGCCAGGTTCTTTCAGTCGTTCCATGCTAAGGCCAGCGAGTTGACTACCCTGATAATAATCTGTTCCTGTTTTCTGTAAGGAGGTGCAGCAGTATATATTTCCAATATTGATGCATCTCATTGTGCTGAACTCATTTGTCAATGTCCAACACTAGCAACGTTTTAGACACTACCGGGCTCAATGTAGTCCACGAGTCTGGGTGTCTTGTTTACAAATGTAGTTTTCCAAGTGTCTGTGTATTGCTTATCCAAGCATACACGTCTTTCATGCCTCAAAGTAAGGGGTGTCCCTGTTCCTGGTGTACACGTATCCATGCTGTGTTCCCGGTTACAGGATCAATATAGGTTTTGTTAGCTTGTCCATGATCCATGGGGTGTGTTTCCTATTCCATGGTCCACTTGCTGTGTGTATTTTTGTGTAAGCTTTTGTCGCATGTTCTCGTGTTTTCTTTCTTGGCCTCAGTATCATGGTTCCCATGCTATGGGCGCATGTCCTCCTGAGTGTGCTCCTCTATAGTGCACATCTTTGTGAAAGGCTGAGTAAAGCTCTTGGTGCCATTAAAGGAGAGTTAGATGCTTGACCCAACACCCACCCCACACTGCAAGCAAATACACACAAACGTCAAAGTAAACAGATTAGCATAATTTACCTTGTGAGAAGGGAAATCCAAGACACCCTGATCTCACAATTTTCAGCTGCATTTGAGCTTCACCTTGCCTAATGGAGATTAGCTACAGGGTATGAGTGTGGGTCTGCGAGTGCGTCTCTGTCAGAGACAGAGTACTGGTGGTGGGATTAGCTATGAGGACTTCATTTTAGTACATGTGGCAAAGAAACTGCAGAGACCCTGAGAGCTAAGAGCTCTAGCCCTCTGGTGCTTTAGAAAGGTACAGGGAATCCATTTAGAATACAAAGGATCCCATAGACTTTCCACAAGCTCTGAAACATTCCTGAGTCCACATGCTACCCAGTTGAATATAACCTGGTAGGAGCCAACTATCACTCCCATAAAAATCCCAAAACTTAGTTTCATCAAAAGAGTGCCAGGAATAACATACATGAAGATACCACAATCAAACTTTAAACCACCTACCAACTTAACCTCTGGCAAATACTAAAAACCAATGTTTTAAAAGCATTTTCCCAAAAATATCAAAGCTGCCCACAACTGCCCTCTCACAAAACCTTCTTGAAAAGCACACCAAAGCAGACTATGCACTCTGGATAGGTATCTTACCTCGGATGGTGTCAGGGATATCAAAAACAATGTATATGTTTTATGTACGGACATACAATTACAAGCGACTAGGTTTAAAATTGATCAAGTGTGTTAGACTTGCCATCTTTTGGCGAGTATCCCCTGAGTTTTTGCTTTCTGCCTCCCGGTTTTCTACTAGTGGGCCTGCAGCACTGATTGTGCCACCCACATGAGTAGCCCTAAAACAGTAACTCAGACCTGCCATTGCAGAGTCTGCATGCAGTTTGTACCTGCCATGTCAACTTGGCGGGTGCACCTACTTGCCAGGCCCTAAACCTTCCCTTTTCTACATGTCAGTCACCCCTAATGTAGGCCCAAGATACCTCTGTGGGCAGGGTGCAGTGTATGTGAAAGGTAGGACATGCCCTGGTGTGTGTGGCATGTCCGTGAATTACAGCCCATTTCGTTTTTCACTATGGAAAGACTACCTGTTCCCCATAGGACAGAACCTGAAGTTTGTTTATAACATCTTATAAACAAACTGGCCCTGGGAACTAGGTGGAAAAATAAAGTTTAGTATGCCTGAACCCAGAATTTAAAGATGCATCTATTAGTGGAGGTGATTTTTAGGTCTCGCGCCTAGCGGTGCACTACGCAGCAGTGCTCGAGACATTTTGTAAGGGAAAAACGGGGAATCTGAGCTGACCTAGGAATCGCACACGCTCGTGCTTTTCCTTTTCAGCTCCCCCATTGGCCTTCTGGGGAGTCTTTTTTTTTTTTTAAAGACTGCACGCAATTGGCCCGAGGCGGGAGCATTGCTCCTCCCATGGCCTATTGGTGTCTATTACGCGCTTGGAGCGCGTAATAGACACCAATAGGCCATTGCTCGCAGTGGCGCGGGCGCACCACTCTCGAGCTTCTTTATTGTTCAAGCGGAAATGAAAGCGAGCGCTTTCCCTGCGGCTTGTTTTTTGGCTTTCGCTTACCTGTTCTCCTTTTCTTACCGCCTCTGCCACTCTTCTCCCTGCCCATGCATCTTGTCCCCTTCCCCACTCTGTGTTCACACTTCCTGTCCCCTTCCCCCCACCTGTCCTTGGTCTCTTACAGACTTCACCTCTTTCTGCCAGTCTCTCCTTTAAATACGTCTTTGCCCTGAACAGTGCCAGTGCCTCTCTCCACCGTCTCCCAATATCTGAACTCGTCTCCTTTCATAGAGCTTACAATCTAGCTGTCTCTGCCCTTCACGCTCTCTCTGCCCCTCCTCAGCCTGCACCTCTCCCCGGCTTGTTTTTTTAATGTTGCCAGTTTAGTGGTAGATTCTGTTTCGATGGCACTCATGCTGAAATACGGGGGTTCTTGGATTATTTGCCCTTCATGGAAAACGTAGCAGGCCAGTTTTCCGTAACAACAATGACCCGTGCTGGTCACAAACTCTGTCCGGTGTAGAGCAAGGGGGCTTCATGGGTCAGTCGGCCGTACATGTGGTTCAAGAGGTGAAGAGATCTTGTGTACTGACTTCACAAGGACTGCCTGCTCTAATCTGAGTTGCTATCCTTCAGTGAGTTTGTACCTGGTGTATGTGAGGGTAACCTTCCAGGACTCGACCAGCATTTGCCCTTTAGTGGATTCAGACATTTCCAAAAGTACGTTTTCTCCTTGTTCACCTGACCTATCGTCTGGGCAGCCCCATGGTTCTCAAGATGCTGATCTTTCTGGCACTAGTTTCTCCTTGACCAGGGTTGGTCGTTGATAAGCTTCTGGTCTTGTCCAGCTAGTCTCTAACTGGAGACTAAAGTGGGCGCCATGCCAGGTGAATGCACTGTGGACCTGCTTGTGAACACTGACTTGGGAATGTGATCGTGAGGTGGCTGGGTCGGTTCTGATTCCGAGTCACCCAGGGGCACGTGGACGCACGCGTGTTGTCCTTTATCAACTAAATGCAGAAGCATAAAGTTCCAAGGACTTGGCTCGCCCTGACAGCCCCCAGTGCAGTTATGCTTCTGCTATATGAAAGTCTTTTCTTAGCCCATTGCCCCCTCACAAACGTTATTATTCTGTTGTAAGGCTCACACGATTCCTCTTCATCGTTGATAGCTTGCTGCTCACAGCCGTGGCTAATGTAAACTGCAGGCTTAAATCCAGCTAAGACCTACAATTTCGCTTTCCGTACTTTGGAATGGTGGCATGAGGCCCACACATTCTTCTCTGCTCTATGGCCACAGGAATGGAATCGGGCATTTGAACCAACCTCACGGCAGACTCGGCGCATTGCCCGTCTAGTTGATTCAGCCCACGGCAGAGCTGGGTGATCATTGGCAAGAGGAGCGTCGGCCTTTCGCACTTGTGCGCCCTGTGCCAATCCTGGGGTCTTTCTGCCGTAAACAGTTACACATTTCATCCCTATAGTACGAATAAGGGGGTGCAAGCGGCCATCAAGCCACTAACACTTCTGTTGCCTTATGGTAGATGCAGTGCAGTTCATGATCTTTCTGAAGTACTCACACGTACAAAAGTGGTTGCCATCCGTTTGGGCGGATCCAGAGCTTGCGTGTCTTGATGAGTTATTGTCCATCTTAAGCAGAAAGTAGCTGGTAGGTTTGGGGTGCTTAACGCCGTCTCTAAATGTGAAGCAGCACTGCAAGCGAAAACAGGAGCAACCCATGGCATGTCAACCAGATGACTCCGAGAGGATGGAGAACACTGCCAGCAAGTAGGTAGCAATTATCCATTGCATTCTGGTAGATGCAGTTCAGTGTTTTGAGATTACTTTCCAGTAGGCAAGTGCTTGCCATCAGCGCGTGCGCAGCCAGTACTTGCATTTCTGGGCACGTTTCTTCAACTCTCATTGCCAACAGTTAGTTACCTGTGAGCAGTTGATAAGACCGTGGACTGCTTGTCATGTGCGGGTCCGTCGCCATCTACTTCTTAGCCACTGTCATTACTCTGTACTTGCTGCCCTCAGATGGGGCGAAGACCATGGGGATTTGTACTGATGGCCCCTCTGGTGATGCTCTTGCCTTCTTTTAAAGATTAGATCCTTCCCCAAGCACCCACGGGAGATAACAGTGCCGGAGCAAGGTCGGCTGGATAGTATTTTTCTCTGTGAGACCTGGTTACAAGAATGCTGTAGTCTTAATTTTAATCTAACCATTTCATGAGGGTTCAAGATCCTTCGGTGTGATAGAATAGGAAGAAGTGGTAGAGTAGCTATTATTTTCTGGAAGTCCCTTGTTATAGAGGTAAATAGATAATGTACTGGAGTCATGTCTGAAATGCTAGTATGTAGTTTGCGTTTGACATCTACCTTTTTTCCCTGATATTGGTTTATTTTCCTCCTAGCTTGGAGTAGAAGTTTGTAGGATTTTCCTTAATCATTCAGTCGGAGTTGGAAGAGCTTTGTCTGAGACACAAAGTTTGTACAGAAAGCATGTGCGTACTTCTGATCTGTGCTCTTTTAGGTCACAGCATACTTTGCTAAAGACATCTTGGAGGCATTCACGGAGCTTCCCTGGGAATGCGTTTTGCCCTTTGTTTACCATTTGGATTTGTGGCTTGTAACTCACATTTTCTGGTTATTTGCTGGCTCAATTTGTTTTAGGCTGTCCAGCTTCAGTTTGCCCCTCCCAAGGAGCAAAGCCTTTTCACCTCTCCTTGTATTCTCCCACAATTTCTCCTTTCAGTAACCAGTTCTGTAAATCTTGTTCTTATCTTGTCACATTTGTTGTGCATTTAAAGACAGAGGTAAAATGTCATGGTCCATCTTCTGAGGGAGCTTGGTGTTTTACTTTTCTTTCCCTGACTTCAAAGTGAGAGGATTTGTAACTATCCTGCTGGGTACTGAGTGTAAGAAAGGTTTTTCCTTTTTCCTTCCACACAATATTTAAATGGACTGTGTGTATTTCAGAATTAGGAAAGCACAAATGGAAGCACTTTTTTGGGGGTAATTCTGAAGTGTGTTGGAAAGCAATACTTTATTATGATCAAATCAATACACTAGAGGCCATTTCCACATATCGTTTGGGCACTATATTGTTTTATTAGTAAAACTGTCTGTGCAAAAGTAAGTCTTTTCAATTGAAAATGTGCAGTCTTTAATTGCAGTGTCCTACCACACCAAGACTAAGCCTCTGCACTGTACTCTGCACCACTCCACTTTACACTATGCAACTGCACTCTGCACCTAAACACTATGCCACTCTAATCTACTCTATGCCACTCTACTCTACCCTGTCCCACTCAGTCATTTCACTTCACTTTACTCTTGTCTACACTACTCCACTTTATTCTACACCATTTCACTCTAATCTGACACAATCTGCTTTGTGCCACTGAACTCTACGCTGCATTACTGCACTCTACTATGCGGCACTCTAACCTGTCGCTGCAGTCTACACCTCTCTGCACCACTGCACTCTTTGCCAATGCACTCTGCAGCACTGTAGCCTACACGGCACTCTACTAAGCAACACGAATCTACGCCACTGTATTGTATGCCACTGCGCTCTACACCACAATACTCTGCAACATTCAACACCAGTCCACTCTACGCCTCTCAACTGTATGCCACTCTGCGCGACCTGCAATGCCATATAATAGTTCCCTGTAGAGTTGGGGAAGGAAGCAATGTCTCAGCAGATGGATGAAAGCATGCAATCCAATTCAAGAAGTATTTAGAAAAAGTCTGATGGGATACCCTAAGAAGGTAATGAAGCATGTTTAATATTAGAATAGGCAATAAGAACTAGTCAATGAGCCCAGCGATGTATTAACAATGGTTAATAAATTCTGACCATCCTTCTAAATTGCTGACCGGTTTCTCCAGCTCAAACCCTTTTAAGATAATTCTCTATGATCTGTGGCATGTGCAGCTCTCCATGAGCTACCTCGGATGTTCTGTATTAAGACATCTTAGTCTCAGTTATGTCGGAGTTTTTAGACTACTACTGTTGTCCATCAATATCTTTAAAGAAATGTTCCTCTTGTTGAAGCTCAGGGATATTTTTCCTCCTTGTAAATAGAAGCTCACTAAAAGCTATTTCGGTACTCTGCGCATTTAATATCACTTGTTATTATTACTACTCCCACCTGTACTGATTTTATCACCGTAAACAGGATAATAATCTGAGTGAGTCCTGGGAGATTAAGTGATTTGCCCACAATCACAGGATAGTCAGCAGATGCTGTAAATCAATCCGATTCTCAGGTCCAAAGTCGGCAGCTCTGGGAGTGTGGCCTATATTAATTACTAACTTATCAGAAGATGAGGGCTTACCTCTATTGTATATAATATAGAGATGGCAACCTGGCCATTGCTTAGCCCTTTGTTGGGATCTCTGTCATTCTGCTTTATTACATCCTAAATGCCCACCAGATCCCAGGTGTCACTTCCATCCCTTTCTCTGGCTCAGGGAGCAGGCACAGATTCATTACATTTAATTGGTGTCCATTCGCTTGCGCCTTAATTCAAGTGCAATTTAATTAAAGTGCACATTTTTTACATGGGTTGCTGCTTTCCTCTCACCCACCACCTTCCATGTTGCGGATCGCTTCGCACCACCCCTCCGGTCTGGCTTATTTTGCTTTCATTGGGATTGTTACACCACACAGAATTCCACAACTAACAATTTCAATCCAACCCACATACATCCACGCCACACCACATACATCAACTCCACACCAAACTGGATAAAAACAAGCACATTGCCATTTACGACAATAGCTCTAACTCTCACCAATGCGAGACCTATTGCATTGCAAATACTTGTTACATTCTGTGTTTGAAAATACCACTTTTAGAAAGTAGGTATTTTCTTGCTCAGTCATCCTGTGTGCCTCTGCTGGAATGTGGATTGCCTGTCTGGGTTTTGGATGACAGAAGAATGGGGAGCAGAAGTGGCTCTAGATAGTCTAGGTAGGGTCAGTAAAGATCTGACTAGACCTGGGCTGCAATGGGGGGGGGAAGGGGTGAGGAGATTTCCTTGCACCTTAAAGGGCCTGTGCTGCCTCAGACAATGCCGTCTCCACCTCCTGCCAGGAAATCACACCAGAGAAGGCAGAACTGGTTCTGGCTGGGCACAGACACACTCTGCCTAAGAGATCAAAAGCTTTTGGGATATACATATTGGGGCCCAGACCCCTCAACTTTAGAACTCTTCAAGAAGATTGCCAAGAAGAAGAGCTGGAGGAGTTATGAGGAGGGACTAGCACTTTGCTGTGTGCTTCGCTGTGTTGGCCTGCAGTGGCTGCTTCTTTCTAGGGCAGTGAAAGGACTGGACTGAACTTTTTGCAATCTACTGGTCTGAGTTTCTCCAAGGGCTTGAGGTAGCGCTTGCCCCCCTGTTCAAGAAGTCTCAGGAACAGCATAGACTTCAAGCTCTTCTGCCCTCAGCACTGGGGACTGTGTGTTTTGTGCTGCAACAGAAGAAAAGCAGCTCGAGGACGTCTACGGCGCTGCTGCCGACTCAGTGTCCTGAATGCACCGCAAAGGGCACCACCGCACCGTGACCCTGGTCTCACCGGAGATGCCTGCTGACGCCGCCACCAAGCCGCTGCTCGCACTGCCACCTGTGGGCACCACACTCCACACCGTTTCACGGCGACGCCATGGCACCGCAGAGAGCACTGCCGCACCACGACCCTGGTCTCACTGACAAGGCCTGTTGATGCCGCCACCAAGCCGTTGCTCGTACCGCAACCTGTGGGCACTGCACTTTGCTCCGCCTTGCTGCACGACAATGCCCTGGTATCCCCGACGACACAGCTCACGCCAAAATTGACGTCGCTGCTTGCACCGTGGTTCGAGGGCACCGCTCGTATACTTACATGATGCATCGCCCTCATCCCGCACCGCAGCCCTGGCCTACCGACGCCTACGACTCCAGTTCGTCAGCTGACGACAACTCTTCAGCACTGACGCTGCTTGCACTGTGACCTTCCATCACCGTGACGAGCACCGTCTTCATCTTGCACCACAACCCTGGTCTCACCGACGACGCCATCTGACGCGGCACTGCGACCTGAGGGCACTGTACGCCGCACTTCGCACCACAGCACACGCCTGTAGACGACATAGCTCCTGACTCCATCAGAGAGAAGATCGATCTGCAACGTGTGTGACTTCGAGGGTCCCGACGACTCCTGCAGACGCCGTGTTTTCGAAAGCTCAAAGAGAGGCTATCGACGTCTTGCATTTCCAAAAGGTACTGTTTGCAGGTCTTCCCGACACCCTAGCTGGCCCGCGACTCCACGGTCAGCCAGAACTGTTTGGATTCGTTTGCTCATGATGCCATGATAGCCCTTGGCGGAGCTATCATCAAGGAACTATTTTTAAAGCATATTTTGATAAGTGAAGATTTTGAAGTACTGTATTGTGGATGCTTATCGTTTTTGGTCTTGTCTTAAGTATATGAAAAATATTGGATATTTTTCTAAACTGGTGTGGTGTCCTTTTGATGTGCTTACACTGTAAGAAAGTTGGTTATGGGCAAATGCTTTACACACTGCCTCCAAGATAAGCCTGACTGCTCGTGCCAAGCTACCAAGGGGGTGAGCAGGGATTATTTTAGGAGTGTAACTCCCTTATCCTGACTAGGAAGAAGGGTCCCTAGTTGGACAAAGGTGCAAACCCTTGCCAAATAGAGACCCTCATTGCTAAAGTATAAGTAAAACAAATCTTAGCGGTGTTCACCATCTTCTGGATTAACTAGTCAAAGTGGACTGAAGTCCCTCTCACGTCAAAAAAGGCTTCAAACAGTTGGGACAAACACAGCTCTAGGTACACAAAGGGGTTCAACAGATGTAAGCTGCAGGGACCTCTAGAACATCTAGTGTGTTACGCAGGCAAAAACTCACTGTTGGGCAGGGATACATTATATAAAATGGTGTTTGTGGTAAAGGGTGGATGGTGGGGTGTTGGGTGTAGACATAATATACATAAACGTCCCATTCTGTCTGCCACATACTACCTTTACGCATCACAGGCAGAAAGGATAGTCCATGTATTGTTCTAAGATGAAAAGATTGTGCGTCTATCATCAAAATATCAGGGTGCACGATGGAAAGATGAGTCTTGCAGATTCACACAAATATTTGAGCTTCCGAGCGAGTGGCAGTCAACAAATAGGCATTGACCCCCTACTCGGATACGCCGGTTTCAAAAACTGAACGGCATGCCATGGAGAATAAGAGATGACCTGTGATGATCCATGGTAGCAATACCCTACACAAACAGCCAGAACCCACATGGATGGTGATGCAAGGCATCCAGAGCTGCTACACATGATGCAAAAGAAAGGTATTATAATGAGACAACTCTTTCAATGGAACAAGTTTATCCTGAAGAAGCTTAGTCAGTGCAGGGATTCCTTGGTTGAAATACCATGGAAAGTAGGTGATATCTGGGGCACCAAAGAGCTGAAGAGTATCTTAGAGAGGAGACTACGTATGTTAGGCATTTAAATACACACAAATGAGACATCATGTGCGGTTATAAAACAATGTAATATATTCAGGAACATTCCACCCTAGAAAACAGAGGGCTGATGGATCCTTTACAACAGAAGATGTCCTGAACTTAAAACCATTAGGCAGAATTATTGATTGATTGCAAGTCAGTAAAAACGAAATTGGTAAGGGAAGCTGGTGTGCAGACTGGAAGACTGCAAAGTGGGGTTGAAGAAAAGTGGCCAAAAGATCAAGTTCCAAACTAGTGCAGCTCGCATTATTGCATCAAACTAACTATATTCGGAACCAACAAAAGTTTTAGACCAAACAGTCTGACCTCTGTCTGAGAGGCTGGGACTTGAAGGGGAACTATTTTCACACATAGTGGGAGTGTCTAGTGATGTGGGAGTTCTGGTGCAAGTTGGAAGACTGCCTTCTGGCGATGCTAAAACCTCGTATTAAACAGGTTGTTAAAAGTATGCTACTAAGATCAGGGATGACCATCCACCACTGACATACAGCAAACCTGTTTGCGATACTAGCTTAGTGGTGGCCAAGCAAGGTATCACAAGGTTATGGGCAAGAAAATGTTCTCCTAAATTCCGAGACTGGTGTATTGGTGTATGGCTGCTGAAAGGGTCTACATAAGAGTAGAGAATGCCCATGCACATTTACAAAAATGTGGGGCTAGCTAACGGATTGAATTCCAGAGTCTTTCATGAGGTAATGAAAATCCTCGAGGAACAAGAGGCAGCTGATGTCCAGAGATTGCTTAGGGTCCCTAGCTATATGCCGTTCCATGATTGCCAACCCCACAGAAACAGAAGTGTCAAATTATAATATTGATTACAATATTATGCTTGTCATATTGATCTGATCCATTATTCTGACTAGCTCCATGGTAATATGCTCAATATCCAATTGAGTTACTGATAATATCATTAAAAGTGGAAAACAAAAAGTTTCTGAAAAAAGGTATAAAGTGATATCTACTGTGTTCATTTTTTCTTTACCTACATAGTTTACATATTGCATGCAAACTACAGCCCTGACTTACTACAAGCAAGGGAACCAAGACCGTGGGACACCAACACAGGTGTCACAACGTGTATCGCTATAAATTCAGAAAAGAATGCAACAAAATGATTCTCTTCCATTAGAAAGGGAAGGTGCTTCCCATTCAAGTAGTGGAATTTGCTAGAGTTTACAAAAAATCCAGCAGGGAGAAGACCCTAGTGTAATACATGTTTTATACCAATAAGCGTTGACAAAGCCTACAGGTTTGTATTTTGTAAAGGGTATGCACGGATGACAACATCCATGCCTTAGATCACACAAATGTCCAGAGAGCAATACAGACGTTAATACTAATGCAGCACACACAAACCACCTGCAGGACAATCAAGCACACAGACCACTGCACTGACACTAACTGAAAGGCCCACGGCACTCGAACACAGCTACTCATGGGAGATGTAGTTCCTGTAAACACAGACCTACAGGTAGTCCAAGAAGGCACATGTAAACATACAAAATCCCATAAAACACACATGCAGCTGGTATAACAACATGTGTACATAGGACAGCCAGGGTTCAAGGCGGATGGACCAATGGATGTAGGCTTTATGTATACTTTGCCCTAATGTGCAGCACATAAAAAGATGGACAAAACCATGGAGAGTAAATGCCCACTGAATCCTTGATGTGTCTGAAATGTTAACATACGTCAGTCTCCAGGTCCATACAGTAGACAAAATATACAAGACTGGACATTAACACTGGAATTCTTCACCACAAAACATGTGATGAACGTAGATTACAGCCTTCTAGCAAGAGTGGTATTTAAAAAATGTATAACTTAAATTATTGGGAACAATGTCTAATGAAGGAACAGTGTTAAAAAAGCAAGGGGAAACTTGAGATTATGGTATGAAATAGGCAGTCAGGCAATGGCCAAGCTAAACTGGAACTACACACTATCAGCAGTCCCATATTAAATGCCAAAGAGTAAGCCCAAGGCAGATTTGGCTTTTAATCTTGTACAATAAATGAATGGCTAGAAAATAGGGTCACACGTAGATGAATGGGCCAATGGATGCTTAACCGGTGTTGGTTACATTCAGGATTAATGCCCAATTAAAATTAAACCCATTGCGGAGGAAATCACTTTTAAAGTAGAGATTGTACTTGAAAATCATTTCAACTAGATTACTTAAATCTCTAGATTCCAGCTAAAATCATACCTTTATGTGCTACTGAAATTCAGTACCTGCATCTCCGAGTGTGCTATCACAAGATTGCGTTAGCCAGACTGATCCATACAACAAAACAGCATGTATCCTGTGCTTTCATTTTATATATTTTTTGTGCTAATTAATAAAATGAAGCGAACAGACAAATTTCTTGAAGATAGTGATTCATTAAACAAAGGCTAGAAACATTATTTCATGCATATGGATACGAAGGCCAATCCTATTTGCACACTGCACTCTGTATACGAATACTTACATTATATTATGCGCACCACCCGCAAGATTCTTCCCCTACTCCCGCCCACCTCCAGAAAACTCCTAGTCCAAGGGCTAATACTGTCACGGTTGGACTACAGTAACATGGTTTACCTGGGTGCCCCAGAGGCCACCTTGGCTAAAATACAACGAACACAGAACGCTGCAGCCCGACTACTCATGAACCTTCCCTCCAGAGTGTCAGCTAAACCTGCCATCAAAGCCCTGCACTGGCTCCCGGTGCGTCAAAGGGTGGAATTCAAAGCCATGTGCACGGCTTACAAACTGATTAATGGAGCTGGCCCTCCGATTCTCAGCGACCTGGTAACTCCTTATATAGCTCCCAGATCCCTGCGGTCCGAGAATGAACATCTAGCCAACATCCCCAAATTTAAAAATACACGCACTGGAGGCCGACGCTTCTCTGTGAAAGCTCCCACCGGATGGAACTCACTCCCCCGTACCCTCAGACTGGAACCCAGCTATCTTATTTTTAGAAAAAAATTGAAAACACTTCTATTTCCGAAATAACGTCCCCCCCTTTTCTTTTTTTTTTTCTCCTCCATCTCATCTGGACATCAAAATCATTACAGCGCGGGGATGCCTTCGGGTCACCAGGCGCTCTACAAGTCGTTAAAATAAATAAATAAATAAATAAATATTCGTGCAAAAAGTATATTGGATGCTTGCAATATGGACAATTTCATTTAATTTGATTTCCCACTTTCAAAGGAAAACATATTCAGCAGCATAATCAATTCTTCAAGTTTTAGAGCCATGAAAGCATAATTATTATTTTATTTTTTTTGGATGGTCCGAATAATTTCTTTATTAGTTGATCCAAGCATTAAAATCCAAGTACATAAGTGAGATTCTCTTAGCCAAAGCGTTTCGTCTCTCAGTCGAGACTTCTTCAGGGCTCAAAAGATTTAGCGTTTGATCAATTGCGATTGTGTAATATAGCACAGCAAGAAACATCAGTTTAGTATTCCTTTCATTTCTGACAGAGACGGTGTTTAAACGTTTTAGGGCATGGTAGCCAGTAAAAGAAGCAGCGTCCGTGTTCGAGCAGTGGACGGTACTTAAAGGATTCTTTTTGAGCCTTTGGCTGAAAACAGATTAATTTTACGTATGAACTGAAATCCTATTAGATAGTGAGTCATCTGTCAATATCAACAGCTCAATTGAAATCAAATCAATAATTCCTATTACATGTCCAGTGTGCAAACCACAGAATGAGTCAGCTCGTAGATTAACTGTATAAGAACACAGTAGGATATATGACCTTAAAGAAGAAAAGCGTTATTGTCTTGTTAGTTAAAGTGAAAGTTTTTTTGTTGCTTTTTTTTTAAGTTTCAAAAACCTTTATTGAAACATTGTACGGTACAACAGTGCAATAGACATTCCGGCGGATCCAAAAGTTGCATTACATATTAATATTGTACACCTTCCCGTAGCAACAACATTCCAGTAACAACTCCCCCCCTCCCCCCGTCAAATTGCCTTCGATGGCCACCCGTTCTTTGATAACACAATTAATATGATACATCAGTTAGATCAGCAGCAGACAAAGATAATAATAATTCTTCATATCAGTTACTACTTGATGATATACAATCCTGTAACATTCTATCTATTACATGCTCCCTTGCTGTAGAGCCTACCCAGTTTGTCACCTATGGGGCTATAGCATCGCACCCCCAGCTGCCTTCACGTACCATTCGCCCACTTCTTACTGCTGTACCCCATTTGACCAGCATACCCTGATTGCCTAGAGAAGGTCTCTGTCTGCCTCAGTTTCATTCTCTGCTCCTGTCATCATGTCGTCTTGCCCCGCTTCTGCAGTGTCAGTTTGTGCTAATAAGTAATTGGTCAGTGGGCCCCAGATGTCCTTCGGGCGGGATTTCATAGGTAACAATTCAGTATAATAGCTCAAATTTTCTTGCCACGTAGTCATGGTTTGAATCCAGCATTTAAATTTAGGAGCCTTCCACCTCCCCCAGCGGCATGCAATTTGTCTCTTCACCAAAAGCAGACTTAGAGCTAGGAATTTTGAGTAGTGTTAATATCTTGGGAGAGGCCCGGCAGGCCCACTAACGGGCAAGGGGTAAGTTTGATCCCTAGCATAGTTGATAGACCCTCAAATGTTTGTGTCCAAAAGAGTGCAACTTGTGGGCAAGTCCATGCTAGATGGAGAAAGCCCGCGCCTTCCTCGCCACTTCTGGTGCATCTGTCATTATCTCTGAGCTGGATTCTGTGGAGCCCAGCAGGGGTATGGTATAGTCTATGCAGGAACTTAAAATGTATCAGGCGTAATCTGCTGTTACTAGTGACTGCTTCCGTGTGTATGCAGCTACGTTCCCATTGTTCGTCGGATAGTGTGGTCTCTAGATCCCTGTCCCAGTCTTTGTCTAGCCTTGATCGTATGATGTGGCTATGCTGTCTGTGTGTGTCTATAAAGAAGAAACACTACATGTTTGGGAGGGTCTTTCTGTAAAAACGCATGGAGGGGTTCTAATGTAGGCGGCTCCTCAGGAAAGGCAGGAGTCGCGGCTTTCACACTTTGTCGAAGTCTAGTGTAGAGGAACGTGTCCATTACCGTGGGCATGTGTGGGCCAAAGAACTGCTCCTTTGTGCGGAATTGTCCCCCAATATAGATATCTCCCCAGGTAAAGTATTTTAAGTTCTCAAGCATTTTTCAGCAAATTCCTTCGCACGTGACGGATAGTAATGGATTACGTTGGGAGAGTAGATCATCGGGGCCTCCAGTTTATGGGCTATTTTCTGCCTCGCTATCACCGTACAGTCTACTGTGGACAGGTCGCGCCTGCGGTCACTTACCTGCGTGAAGAGGTAGGCCGACGGAGGCGTCGGCGCCATGTACCCATCTTCCACGGCTAGGTGGGGCATATAGGGTGGGGGATGGAACCAGTATGTCGCAAAGTGGGCCTGTGCGCTATAATAATAATATTCAAAGTTGGGTACTTCGAACCCTCCCTGACAATAAGGCAGCATCATAGTGTTCAGGCTAAGCATGAAAAGCATAATTTAACATGTATTTATTTACAATCACATCAGACATTCCCTTGTCTGTAATAAATCTCCGGAAAGAGACACCAGGGATTAAAGACTTGTTATCATGGTTTGGCAAGTCCGCAAATATTCAACCAATAGGAGAGACCTTGATTTCTAAAGGTGTCAAATCACTGAAAATAAGCAGATGCCCTATTTCTCTATATGAAGCAATCCTAAAGTCTGTAATCACTTGCCATGCCACCTTTCAGTTTACCTTCACTGAGCTTTGACAAACGAAAGCAGCAAACCACATCAAAAGAAATGGTACCTGAACAATTCAGAGTGCTCTAATTGAGCTGGGGTAGTTGCAAAGGGCTGGTTCTTGAAACACCATTAAACAAGCACTGGCATAGCCAATAGGTCTCGTCGTTGGAACCTTATAAGTGTATAGCCATGCAGCACATTATACTGGGTGCTGTGCTACCAGGGATTGAAGAGCTATACAACTACTATACACCGGGTTATGTAGTGTGATTTAGGAATACACGTTTGCCTCAGGAAACATTCATGGATACACTCCAAGGCTTTTTAGCACACAGAGTGCCTCAATGAAAATCAACAGCTCTATAGCATTCTGTGTGTGACTGCATCACTAGAATATTGAACAGCCTATGAAAAAAAAGTAGTGACATACTTTCCAATGGCAGAGACGTCACGCTCCTTCTCCCACAGGCCTCTATTCACCAGGTACCCTTCTCCAGAGTTGTCCAATGAAAACACTACTTGACCCACCCGTTTACCAGCAAGCCCCTGGCCTCGCACTCTGTCCAAGTCTAATGGGTATAGGACCACTGGACATTGCAACCACAACAAAATGCTCCCATTTGTCAGGTAGAGTTAAAATAATGAATTAACAGAGGCGGCGCTGGAATCGCTTAATATCTGTGCACCTAAAAAACATTTAACCTGACCTTCTGTGATGTAACTGGTGCTTTTGTAAAGCGCTTCAATACCTTTGGGTCAGTCGAGTTTGCACTCTATATAAATACCCCTCAAAATGTATCGGACATTACGTAACTAGTGCTCATGTAAAGCGCTCTAACACCTTTGGGTCGCTCAAGTTCACATTATATATTAAAAAATGCCTCACAGTCCCTGGTGAGCTGCCGGGAACGTGCTTTCAAATTAGAGCTCTGAGAACAACAGGCAGAGGCAGCAGAGCCGGCATGCAGCGTCATGGGAGGAGGTGGGAGGGGTGAATGCTGCTCACATTTGTCAGCTAGAGAGGAACTAATTCATAAACAGGGGTGACGTCAGCGTCCCCTAACCCGTTCGCTGCTTCTGTCAGCCAACGGCCGTCGCAAGCACTACCTCCGTAGAGCTGCGCACGTCCGTTGGCCGAGGTGGCCCTGCCCGATTAACCACTTCAGCGCTAATGACAAGGGTAACTCGTCATGGACTTTCCATTGA
Source organism: Lissotriton helveticus (assembly GCF_964261635.1). Classification (NCBI taxonomy): domain Eukaryota; kingdom Metazoa; phylum Chordata; class Amphibia; order Caudata; family Salamandridae; genus Lissotriton; species Lissotriton helveticus. The sequence goes on along the minus strand of NC_136068.1, from coordinate 966,145,039 downwards.
TTTCAATGGAAAGTCAATGGAAGATCATCAGGTGCCTTAGCAGCCAAGTGGTTAATAGAACGCTCCGCACCGGTGCGGAATGTTCAAAGCAGCAAACTGGTTAATCTGCGCACACCCAAAACAAAAAACAAAATAACCTGACCCTGTGCAAATTACGGTCAATATAATTGTGCAATATAATTTGCGCTTTTGTTAAGCGTATCAATATATTTGAGTCAGTCAAGTTGGGACTCTTTAAAAATGCCAAAAATGAATAGGACTTTGTGTAATGTAGCAAGCGTTTATGTAAAGCGCTTCAACACGTTCAGGTCACTCGAGTTCACATGATCTAAACAAGCGTCAGAGAACATGCAATGGGAGTTTCTTTAGCCTTGCCCTTAACTGCGCTGCAAGGTTGGGTTGTTGAAGGTCTGGTGACCGTGGCTGGCTAAAACAACAAGCAGCGAAGTAGGAGCGGCTTGGGGGAAATCCTCGCACTTTAAAGTCAGAGAAAATTAATGAGGTGATTTTGAAAACAGCCTCAGACATTTTATCTTTGTATTTGAACGGGATGGGGAAATTAAGTGACAGGCGCTAAAGCTAAACTAATGAAGGCGAGCAAACCGTGAAATGTACACGAATCAAAGAAAAAAAATAGTCCCCCAAATGAGCATAACCACAGAAGAGTAATGTTAACAGTAATTGGGCTGTGTTTTGTGGGAGAGGACAAAGGAGGGACAAAGAGGAAGGATTAACCACTGGCGAGCAAGCATTTTTGGATGACAATCGAAGGGATGAATAACAAGCATTAAAATGCAACAGGTCTTGCCTTTGATTAAGTTAAAGCCATTTGCTTTGCTATAGAATACCATTAGCAACGCAACTGGCTTTAACTTAATCAAAGGCGAGACCTATTGCATTTTCAATACTTGTTCTTTATTATTACATAGGATAGCACCTTGAAATACATGAGTCCAGAATGTGCGCTGTACAAATACCTCTTGCATTCATGATTTAATAGAATATTACTGTTTCTCCAAACGCAATAAGAATCTAGGCCACGCAGGATGCACATGACAACTGACTTGCCTCTTAGTTCACTAATGGCATCCTCTTGAGGATGGCGAAACGCACAAATGTTTCTAAGTTCAAGTTTTAAAACTATCGCTTTAAATAAATACCTCTCAATACATTGACATTATAGCCTGGAATGTGATCGGAGAGAACTTACACTGCCAGCTAATACCGCATGTGATTTCTGGATGACTGAGCTACTGAGAAATTGCCCCCAAACAGAAGCCACCTACGCTCCTGAGCCTTGCGGACAGCCTCGCTCATTCCAGGCTCTCTGAAGAGGACGCGGGTCAAGTTGGCAATATAACAGCTTTTTGTGGACTAGTTTGACAACTGCCCTTAGCAAAAGGAATGTAGATGTATTCCACTGTGACGACTTCGGAAGCCCTGACCTTCCCACAGCCCTGGATGCAGCGAGATTGGTAGCAACGCCCCTTGGCTCAGCGAGTCAAGCGCTTGCTGCCGTCTGCACCGAGAGGGCAAATCTGTTTTTCATCCTTGCGAGGCCGATTATAAAGTGTCAGAGGCGAGACCCATTGGCTTTTCCAATGGTAATTCTTTAAGAGGACTTTGACAGACACTGAAGCAAGAGCCTCTGAGGGGCGAGGTGAATGAAATTCCAGAAACCAGCAGGAGAACGTTTGGCCTAAAAAGGAAGCTGCGCCCTAAACATTAGCTCTCTGGTTAAACCGCAGTGGAGTCAACTCTCACTCACGGGCCTTTATCTTTATCTTTACCTCCATTATCTCCTAAGACAAGCAAACGCCGAGGTCTCACCCAGGTCCATGCACTGGTTCCCCCGGGGGCACCTGTGCATGCGAGCCAATGCGACAGTCCAGGGTGTTTGATTGTATTTTCCATTTGTAATTTATATATGTTCACGTCTACATAAAGCCCTCTCATTATTCCGGGCCAAGCTCACGCGATATAAAGTATGAGAGGAAAAAAAACTAAAAGCAAGTCAGGATGTGATCGAGGCCCTCAGTTTTTTTTTTTTCACATTCTGGGAAGCAAGATGGCAGCCGCTACTGCAGCCGAGTGAGGAGGTACGCGACCTACCTGGTCTGACCGGTCTGCCTGCGTGCTGTTTGCCCGGTCTTGCTCTGCTCCGAGGCGTTGTTTTCTCTGCTTTCGTGTGACGGAGCGCAGTGGTAGAGCAGAGAGACGGAAGGCGGGGGCGGAGAACCTGGACGGAGCAGAGAACAGCGGAGAGAGGTCGGCGGTGTTTCGAGTGGTGTTTCGAGGGCGGCGATGTTTGTACCTGAGTTTGGACCGGTGATTCTTCTTTTGGACGGAGCGGAGCCTGCAGATTGAGAGACGGGGAGAGCCTCCAGCTTTCAGCTCCAGCTGGGGCCTCAGGTGGATATACTGGTGCCTGTGTCCTGTGTCTGGATTTGGTTTTGCTGAATTCCTCTCAGGATACGCTTGGCTTTTACCAGTAACTGCAGTAGTAAGTGAAGCAGCAATTATTTTTTCTCGACATCACAAAGGAAAAAAAAAAGGAGCTTCACGGAACTTTAGTGATTTTTTTTTTTTACAATCATTTCTCATAGCTGTCTACTAGCTGCTATTTGTCACAGTTTTTGCCCAAATTAATTGTCTATATAACTGCCTATATAACTGTTTAAAATTATGGCGCCTAAAGGCAGAGGACAGAAAACAAAAGCTACTACTACTTCTTCTAGCACAGCTAGCGCAACGCCTAATACTGTCGGAAATAGTACAGCTGCTGAGCTCAACTCACTTAATAGAACTGCCCCTGAGACTCGAACCCGTCAGCAAAATGAAGCTATTAAAGAGCCAGTAGTACCTGACCTATTTAAGAGGAAAAATACAACTACCCTGCCTAAGGGCAGTACCCTTATACCTGGAGCATCCAGTCCTTCTGTTGCTGTTGCACTTGAAAACCAGGATGTAGTCCCTCCGCAACATACCCCTTCAAATCCACTTTTGGACATGGCTGCTGGCGGAGGACCTCCCCCTTTGGAAAAAGACATTGATGATGATTTAACTGAACTTTGCCAAGCGGTAGGGGGAGTGAGAGTCTCGCCTCGGGCTGTTGAAGGGGGTGCTAAAGAGAAGGACGGTGCAATTTCAGTAACAAACGATGTAGAGTCTGTCGGATCAGGGGGTCAATTTTACTCTATGTCAGATCTGTCGCAGGGATCAGACGGTGAGATTGGTGATGAGCTTATCAACGAAGGCCATTCATTTATGAGGGATTGGGCGGACAACTGTAATCAAACCTTGGAGGAAGGTCTTCTTGGCTCCGGTTTTTTGCTGGATGAAGGGGCTCCCAATACAGTGCGCAGGGCTGCAGAGTTGCCGGTCCCTTCTGCAGGTGCTGATCAACATGTGCTAACTCAACCTCAGTGGGAAGGGACAGGAGTCATATCTGATAGCCAGGTTGAACTTCCTGAACTTTTGGAGGCAGACGAGGAAATTACGCTGAAGTCTATCTACAACTTGCAAACTTCAATGTATAGGTTGATTATGGCTCACAGGGAGGAAACTAAGGCAGAGGGGCTTCGTACCCAAGGAGCTGTTCGCAAACTACAGAACGTTGTTCGCCGATTAGTAAAATCCAGCAATGAAACGAATGTGAGAGTACAGGAGACTGAAGGTCGCATTTCTACTGTCAAAGATGAGCTCTCCTTACAGAAAACGTCTATTAAGGAGCTGGAGAGTACCAGGCAAGATATCGATTGGAAACTGACAGACCTTGAAAATCGCTCCCGGCGTAATAATTTGCGCTTATTGGGTATAGCTGAACAATCAGAGGGTAGAGATACACGCCGCTTTGTTGTAGAACTGTTCTCGGACGCCTTCCCGGACCTTAAAGGATGGGACTGGGATAAAGAAATCATTAGAGCTCATCGTTTTCCTTTCAACCAAAAATGTTGTCAGGGGGGAGAAAATAAGAACTCAAGAGCCATTTTGATTTGCCTGCAAAACTATCTACTTCGTGAGATCTTGTACGACTTGGCCAGACCATCAAAGACTAGAAAGGGCTTGGGTCATGAGTTTTTTGTACGGCCTGACTTTTGTCAGGCAACTGTGCAGCAACGTTGGCGGCTTAAACAGCTAATTGTCCCAATTCAGTCAAAAGGGGGGCAAGTATTTTTGTTGAACCCTGCTAAACTCAAGGTGGTGTATAAGGGGAAAACCATTTTTTTTGTTTCTGAGGTTAAAGCACAACAATGCTTGGATACAATGTAGGTGTTAATGTAGTAGAGATAGAATAAGGTTTGTGTATTCTCCTACAGGTTTTCTTCTTTTTCTTCCTCGTTTTTTTTTGGGGGATTCTTTTGTTTTCCCAATGTTAAGCTAATTGGGTTCAAGATTTAATATGGTTTGGACGACTTGGGTAGACTTGGGCAGACTTGGGTAGAGCCACGTAACTCATACTCACTTTCCATCAATGTGGGCACTAGCCCTTAAGCTTCTGGTGGTGGGGTTTTGGGAGGAGGGTGGGGTGGGAGGAGTGGGTGGGAGGAGTGTGTAGGGGGGATGTGTGGGGGGGTGGGTGCAAGGAAGTACAGCTACAGTATGTTCAGTTTTGGTGCCCAGAATTTTTTGGTTGTCAGTACTAAATTTTTGTATTCTTTATTGTTTGAAGGATTGATCGCAGTACATCATTAACATATGAAAATGGCTAGAGTCTCGATTTGTTCCATTAATGTTTGCGGTTTAAATGACAAAAGAAAAAGGGGCGTAGCAGCCCAGATGTTCAGAGCTATTCGAGCCGACATAATTTGTTTACAAGAGACACATATTTCTTGGGCAAACAGGGCTTGGCTCAAGGATTTGGGGTTGCAGGTTGTGGGGTGTTCTCGTCAGAGCTCTACAATAAGGGGGGTTGCTATTTTAATGAGGTCCGGGTTGGGGGAAGTTAAAAGAGTTAAAGAAGACCCACTGGGACGATGGGTAATCGTAGAACTTAAACTTGGGAATTCGATTATTGCTATATGTTCGCTTTATGCCTCCACTATCGATGACCCCACAGCGTTGCATCAACTAAGTGTGGAGCTGGCTTTATGGTCACCTAGGTTAATATTAAGTGGGGATCTCAACCTGCATTTGGATGCAACTTTTGATATTAGTGGTAACAGTGTGTATGCAGGTAGAAAAAGGAACGTATTTAAGGCAGTCAAGGGGATTGCTCAAGAGTTTCAGTTGGTAGATGTGGGGTATGAAAAACGGGAGGGAACCTATGGTTGCACATTTTTTTCTGCACCTCATAAAAGATATTTTAGGTTGGACTACTTCTTTGTCTCTAAGTTACTATTTAACGAACTCACTAATATAGAATACAGGGTCCTACCAAAAGTCATATCTGATCATAATCCTATTTCCCTTGGCTTTGATTTAAATATTGTACATAATCCTAGGTCGTGGTCTTTTGACCGTAAGCTTTTGTTTGATTTATCCTACGTCGGGCATATGAATACCTGGATTCCTGAGTTCTTCGCGAACAATAAAGGGTCTGCTTCTGCAGAAGTAGTTTGGGATACATTTAAGTGCGGGGTTCGAGGCGAAACCTTGAGCTATGTAATAAGAAAGCAGAAGGAGAACCGGAGGAAGGAAGAAACTGAGATGAATAACTTGAGACTGTTGGAGATTCAGCTTATGCAGGCTTGTAGCAAAGGATTAGCCACGGATACTATTCTTAAAGAGTTATTGGTTTATAAGGTTAAGATTCACCAAGGTTTTGCTTTAAAATCTGCCCAGCAATTGGCTGCATTTAGAACAGAGGTGTATGAAGTAGGAGAAACCTCAGGGAAACATTTAGCTAAAAGAGCTAGGCAGAAAGCGGTGTTTGCTAGTATAAATAAGATTAATAATGCTGTAGGGAAGACTGTTAATAATGCTGCTGATATACTTAATGTGTTTGCCGAGTTTTACTCCAAACTATACACTGAAGACATGGTAGAGGATTGCTCAGCTCAGGTAACCCAATTTACAGAACAGGCCTTGAACGGTATTTTATCTACACAAGAGAGGGAGAAGCTGGACTTGCCCATTACTTGGGAGGAGATTGAGACGTCATTGTTGTCCTTGGCGTCTGGAAAAGCTGCTGGCCCTGACGCTATTCCTTTAGAGTTCTTTAAGCTCTTCCGAGGCATACTAAGACCAGAACTGGCTGACTTATTTTCAGCAGCTCAACGTGGCAGCGCCCCTGCTTCTTGGCGGGAATCCATAATTACTGTATTTCTTAAAAAAGACAAACCCCCTTTGCTACCGTCATCTTTTCGTCCTATCTCACTCATAAATGCGGACAGTAAAATCTTTTCTAAAATCCTCGCCTCACGTCTGTCTAATATTATTTCTTCTTTAGTTTCTAAATATCAACATGGGTTTATTCCTGCTCGCGATACCGCTGACCATATTCGACGGGTAATCACTTTCCTGGATTGGTCTCAGGCAACTCGGTCCAATGTTGGACTCATATTTCTAGATACAGAAAAAGCCTTTGACCGGGTTGCCTGGGGTTATCTCTGGGATGTGCTTGGTAGAAAGGGATTTGGTCCAGGTTTTATAATGGCTTTAAAAACATTGTACGTTTCTCCGAAAGCCCGTATTCGAATTAATGCCCAACTTTCCCCTTCCTTTTTAATTTCTAGGGGCACCCGTCAAGGATGCCCCTGTTCACCTTTACTTTTTGCACTTTATATAGACCCCTTAATTAACCGTTTTATTTCTGAGGAAAAGATTAGACCTATCTACCTAGCCAATACAAACTACCGAGCCTTGGCTTATGCCGATGACATTGTAATTACCACCACGGATGTTCAGACTGCTCTTCCGGCAATAAATGATCTTGCCAAACAATTTGGATCATTCTCTGGCTATAAATTAAACTTGGGGAAAACTCAGATTTTATGCTCTGGGGACAATCCATCACCAAATATTCCTATTATTTCTGAGGTTACATATCTGGGAATTAAAATATCTTTGCCATTGAAAAAATACCAGAACTTAATCTTAATCCTATGATAGCCCAAATCAACACTACATTAAGCCGCCTTGATCATCTACACTTATCACTATACGGCAGGCTCAACATTTTGAAAATGCTGATCCTACCAAAGGTGCTGTATCTATATCGCACTATACCTTTGGAATTTCATTCGTCCTGTTTTAAAAATTTAGAAAGGGCCACCTCTAGGTTCCTTTGGGGCTATAAACGACATCGCAAAGCCCTTAAAAAAATGATTCTGAGTAAAGAGTGTGGGGGATGGAATGTCCCTTACTTTCTGTTTTACTACCTGGCGGCAGCACTCCAGTATATCAGCCCCCTCATAATTGGAGACAGAGTAAATATCCCCACTTGTCAAACTCCATCGATCTTTGAAATGACTATGGGAGAGAGAGTGAAAGCTAGCTTCCTTAAGGTTGTTGAGCCCAGCTATTATAAAAAAACAAAGTATAAGACGCTGAAGGCAGCTTTCATAGTCTGGCAAAAAGTTCGGAAGCTTTTGGGTTTGTCTAAACTTAATGCCTATACTCCCTTAGCTTCTCCCGGTCTTTTGCCATCTGTGATTTTCTGTGACTTAACTACTCACAAGTGGGAGCAGAAAGGATTACGATAATTGGGCGACTTATTCATGAATGGTGAAATGGCTTCATTTCAGGAATTAGAGAATAACTTCTCCTTGGCAAGAAGTGATTTTTTCAAATTTCTTCAGATTCGTAGTTTCTTACAGAGCTCTTCGGCTATTAAGTCAGCTAGAATGATTAGAATTCATTTGTTTGAACTGTTACAGAAAAAGGCTCCTATTGGCTCGTTGTACTTAAGTCTGGTTCAAGAATGTGGGGATGATATGGATCAGTGCCAACTGAAATGGGCAAACAAACTGGGGGTGCCGGGGGTTGATGTTTTGTGCTCTGTTAAATTAGCTTCAGATTGTTTAATCACAGGGATGATGAAATCACAGCATTTTATGTGCTTTCATGACCTGTATTACACTCCCAGTAAGGTCGTTAAGTGGAGTACGACCACTGGAACGAATTGTAGTCGGTGTGGGCTACATGCAGCTAACGATGTCCATATGTTTTTTCAATGCCCTAAACTCCGGGATTTCTTTCAACAAATTGAAAACTTTTTGTCGGTTGTTCTAAGCTGTGATATTATAATAACTGCCGAATTGGTGCTTTTGGGCTTAGAATCCAACATTTCAAGAACTAAATCAATAAGGTGCTTTTTATTTATCTGTATGGCAGTAGCCAGAGCATGCATTACTAGGGAATGGATTAATTCAGATCCCCCTTCTTTCTTTACATGGCGTGAGAAGTTACTTTTTATGTATAATTTAGAGTCTGCTATTTATAAGCTAAGAGGGGCCAAAAGAAGAGCTCTGGGGGAGAAGATCTGGGCACCCATTGCTGAATGGATTTAATTACTTTGCTTAAATTTGCAAATGTCTTTGTTCTGATTATGTATACAGTCGGAATTATGTTACTATCTACTGCTGTATTCCCTTGCAAGAAAAAACAATAAAATAAAAAAAAAAGAAAAAAAAAAAAAGGATGTGATCGACGGGGGAGGGGGCCCTCCGCCTCCCCTCGCTACGGGAGACAATCCCTGCCAACCTGTCCTCCTGATAACAGAGCTTCACGCGCAAGAGGAATGATATGTATAGGAAGACGAGATCTCCGTAGCCCTGCTTCCCCCATCTCGCACCCTCCCCAGGCGCACACTGTGCTCAAGTGGCTCTTCCTTAAATCAACAAGTGTGAGATTCTGTTTGTCGCCTGATTGTAAATCGGCACAGTCCCTGAGGCCTTCTTGTGAGGTGGTCTCATGCCGCGCGGGGTCACTCCAGAATGAAGCCCATTCTTTTATGAGGAAAGGTCACTGAAGAAAACATCTCTCCTCAGCGCTGGCTAGTCCCCTTCCCCTACACATACCAACATTTTAAAACAGAGAAGTTTGTTTTATATATACAAATAGGGGGAATGTACTTTCCGCCGGAATCGGGTCAGTTCGTGTTTATGCATTACTTTGGAAGTAATCGCGATTATTAAAACAAGCGATCCGCCATGACGCCGCAAACCCATCACGCTTACAGTCCACCGCTCCTAAATTGCAACTTCGGAAAAGTGCAGACCAATACGCCCAGGCAAGCCATTGTTGCAAAGTGCAGGCGGCGGCCGTAGTTACCGACAGGCAGCATTCAGGCAGGTGAAGGCAGTGGGTGGGTGTGTGCAGGGCGGACGCACGCCGCCAGCCAGTGGCTTTGTTGTGAGAAAAAGGGAAACAGTGTCATTAACCCTCGGAATGTGGCCCTGAGGCTCTAGCCTTGTGCCGCAGTATTACAATACATCGCGCCTTATTCGTCTAAGAACACCAGAATACACTGCCCACCATCTCTCGGGAACGGCAGGGTGGAAGGTCTGCAAGGGAAGAGCAGGAATCTCTGCACTGTACCGGAGGCTGTGCAGCTGCAGTCGCGCGGGCAGCCCCTCTCCGCTGACAGCCGGCAGTGCGGCTTCTCCCACGGTCCTTGCTACCCCTCAGACAGCAGCCAATAACTAACAAGGCAGGGGTCTAGTGCAGCTTCCCAGATCCCAAAGCACGGGAGGCATGAGAGGGTGGAAGAGCGAGCAAGAGCAGGCGAGCAAGGGACGGAGCTGAGAGCCCGGTGTGTGTCCCATGAGCACACAGAGTCAGAAGCCTCACAGCCGCGCGGGCTCACGACAACCAGCTACTCTGGTGGGCACCTCCTGCGACCCTGGAGCGGCCGGTGTACAAGCCCCCTCCCCCACACTCCCTCCTCCTCAGTATCTGGTAGTTTAGTCTCAGCGCCAAAGTGCGCGTCAGGGACAGTCTGCTGACAGAGACCCGGGATGCCGCCCTCACTCACTTTTCTCTCTGGAAAGTAGACTGATATTATCGAATTAATCTGCCAGTCACCGGTAATATAAAAAATGTTGTGGTAGTAGTTGTGTGGGCTTGCTTGGACAGCTGACAACAATGCAGAGGTGACGTTTTGCTTTTCTCTTTTTGAGACGGCCCACTTGGAGGGGCTCGTCTGACTTCGTTTTGGCGTAAAAGGTTTATGTTTAAAGATAAGAAGCCTTTTACGCCAAAATAAGTCAGACGAGCCCCTCCAAGTGGGCCGTCTCAAAAAGAGAAAAGTGTACGTCATCAACACCTCTTTCCCAATGGCTGGCCACCGTTTAGCATGAATGGTGACGCCGGCCAATGGGAAAGAGGGGCGGGGCTTAAAGCCCGCTAGTGAACTCTCCATAATAACACTTAATCTCGCCAGCGAGACTGCACAAGTGCGCAGTCTTACACTAGGCTTCGACCTAAAAAGACAATGGGGGGAATGTAATACCACAGAATGAATACAAAAGGTCTCAAAGAGTCATTGCAAGCGATGCCTAGGCTTACCTAAAAATTGTTGTCAAATAATTTTAAGCATGGTGTTGGTCTGACCAGAGAAGCAGACTCGGAGAAAAAAACGATAACTCAAAGACCAACCAGATTGGAAACTGCACATTGAACATATGGAGGTCAAAAATAACTGATCTGCTACTTTTAGTGCAAACAATAAACCTAACTTTGGAAATTAAGCGTTTTGAAAATGTAGCATTTGTGGAAAAAAATCTTCTTTGACACTACAACACTTACAAATAATTATTTGACATTCAAGTCATTATTTAAAACTAAACAGATGTTCAGCATATGTAAGAACAGCTCCTTTTCATGGTCTGGCTCGACAGCGCAGATATCACTGGAATCAGTGGCGTTTATAAACAAGAAATGGTTTCTTAACATGAACTTAGAAACATTCACGAGACCCCCCGCATTGACAACTAGGTAGTAATTGGGGACACATCATGTGCAACATACATATGACCAATATTGCTGTTTAAACTATTTATGAATTCTGCTTTGTAGATCGAACATCCTGAACTGAATACTTCCAAGGTTTTATCAAATGTAAAAATGATAGAAAATTAATGTGTGTTCATATTTAAAGGCAGGGCCCTATTATTAAAAAGTGCAAATGCATTGAGGTGCCCCCTTCTGACCTGGATGCCTCCCCATTAACACCAGTGATTGTAGTGATTCTATACAGAGACGACAATACATTTTCATCGCAGTTGCAACAGTCATGATGAAGACCTTCAGATAAGTGCAACTGAAGAAATTGTTAGCTATGACAATTACATAATAGTAGTCGGGGAGAAAGACATTTCGATATATAAAATAATACGCGCATACATACATAGCTCAAATTGTTCCTTTCCTGCTCCCCCTTGACCACAAACATAATATCTTTGGCAAGGCAGGCCACCTGTTTTGCTTTTTAGCATGACAGACATTTCATACTGCATTATTCAAACAGGTAGCAGAAGACTAACTCTGGAAATTGTGAAAGCCAAGACTTGATCCTGCTAAATAGTTCTAGATCTGAATGGTATGTTTACTGAAAAGAGTACGCCCGGCGTTTACATCCCATCCCACTTACAGAGTCCGTAATTGAATGATGAAACGGAAGCAAGGTGTGAGAGGCAGAGAATGCACTGCTGCTTGGCAAATGTGCCACACACGTCCAGTTGGAGGGAGTGCTCTGTCCACAAAATCCAGCATAGCATGTTCAGTACATGATGGACAACAGTGAATGGAAGGTACTATGCAATGGCTCTTGGGTCTAAAATTGAGCAAATAGAGCCGCAACCTTGTCTCTTATGAGCTACTCCCATGAACGAAGGCATTAGTCTGATGTACAAGGAAATCATGACTGCATGTATAGCTCGTCTGGTATGTACACAGCAATACATGCTGTTAGATATGCCCTTGAATGAACGGCATTAAAACTCAGTGAGCCTGAATTCAGTGAACTGTGCCACAGAAGTACTGCTCGCCCAAAGCTCTTTGCCTGAAAGGTGCCGTACACATGATTCCTCGAAAGTTAATGAATAGTATTAATAGGATTACCCGCATTTAAAAGAATGGCGCTATTTTAAGGAATGTGTGACTAAACCATGGATGCCACCGGAAGCAGCACTGTAAACTCTGAAAATATTAATTAATGCACAACAATAAATAATGCTTTTCAGAGTGCCCCTGAAAAGAAAAAACGTGTGAAAGTGTTTTTTAATAAAGCGAGTGTGGAAAAATAAACATGGGGTGGCGTTGCAAATGCTCAGATTTGTCTTATGGACTATTTTTGGGTCTATACTGCTTTCATTGGCTTAGTGTGTCTTTGGGGATCACATCTGCTTTGGGCAATGTTTGGTGCATAGTGTTGCTTGATGGAGTGTATGAGGGTTTGTACTGCATTTAGAATTTTTCACCTGTCTTTGGGATCACTTCTGCTTTGGTGAGTACTTTGGTGTAGCTGTTTTAGAAAGAATGTATGAGGCCTCTGCTGCTTTGGTGATGATTTTGAGGCAGCAGTGCAGCTTAGCCTTAGTTATGGGGGTCAATTCTTGGATTGGAAGTGGGTAGCACTTCTGTCTGGTTAGTTTTGGAGGCACAGGCAGTGTTTGCTTTCAGTGAACTCTAAGTGTCAATTAACCGACTGAGGTTTTCTAATGAGAATTCGTATTCTCTTTTGATTTAGGGCTATTTTAAGTTTAGAATCACCCTTTCCCTCATCCAAGGCCAGAAGCTTTCTATATGTTGGAAAGTTGGCTAGTAATGCTAAATGGGATGCCTTGATCCCAGACAAGCATGACTAAGAAACAAACTCTACATGACGTCACACAGGAACCCTACACGCAAAAATTAGTTCTGGCAGACCCTTGAAAGCACGTGGCTTTCGTGTGGCCAGAGTTGACTAGGCATTCGCACCAATGCCCTGCAAGGGGGTACAGAGAGGGCAGGCCTTACCAGAGTCCTCTCATAGCTACACACATGGTGAATGATAAACCGCACAAGGTGTGCCAGCCAGGCACAATTCTTTACTCTGCCATTCCTCCACGGGCAGGGTTTGCGTGTTGCCGTTTCATGCACACCTCTGCTGGCAGAGCTGCAAGGTTACTGACCTGGGCAACAATGCCCAATATTAGAGAAACAGGAATAGGACCTGCATTATGCAGCTGTGCTGTTCTTCCCACTCGCTACTGCTATACTATTAATCACCCCATAGCATGCATGATGTGCTGGGGGTCTGTGCTGGCGGTGAGCTTTGTGGCCCATAAGACTGCAGTGCTGATTACCATCCATATAATGTCTACCAAACCTGTGCCGTTGGTCATTACCGCGTAACTAGGGCAGCTCAGCAACATGCGTGCTGTCGCTGCTGTACTGCAGCATGCTTACTGTGCCGCCGATTGGCTCCGCAACCTGCTACTGTTGTGTTATTCGTTAGCTCTGAAAACGCCCCACATAAAGTGCGAAAACAAATAGAGCTTCATTGCTGTGAGCGCCGCCCTACAAAATGTGAACATATTTCAATTCACAAATTTTTCAGGGGCAGCGACCATGTCCTATTAAAGCTGCCAATTATCTCTTTGCACTGTGCTGTCACCCTCAAGGAAAGTAACTCTAGAATTTTGATGATTCTTGCCAAAACCTGGGGGGGGGGGGGCGGAAACGTGCTTTACTTGTAGTTTTTCACAATGCGTTGCATTTTGTTTAAAAATAACAAAAAAAGCTAAGCAGCTGCATTGTGTGTTTCTAGGAGCTACACATGCTAAGATGGCAGAGCATATGGACCAGTGTCCAGCCACTATCATGCTGCGTCCTTTCGCTTAATTTCAAAGAAAAGCTGCCTGGTGCCACCACAGCAGAAAGCAGGCCCAAGAAGTCGAACACCGACTCGAAGCATAACATTTCTTAGACCTAGTGGGCATTTTCAGCTCATCCATCGAGACCATGTGTTTACAGCACTCCCACAGAATCCCAGCAATTACCCTTTGTGACAGGGGGGTGCTTGCAGAAACAATGGGACCCCCAAAGCATAACAGAGAAAGAATCCCCTGTAACCCGGGCCTTTGTTAGTAAATACCATAAATGCCTATCTTTAGAGACAATCAACCCGAGCTATGACCCTGGCGGATCATAATGAAAGATAATGCGCCTCTGGCATGCCGTGCTGGAAGTGGTGTCTTTCACTGAGTGTGTCCTGCTTGCAACAGGTATTGAAAAAGTAAGTCACCCTGCGAGCCGTCATAATGAAAGATAAAGCGCCTCTGGCATGCCGTGCTGGAAGTGCGGTGTCTCACTGAGCATGTCCTGCCTGCAACAGGTTTTGCAAAAGTAAGTCACCCTGCGAGCCGTGTGGCCGCCATAATGAGATAAGACACAGCGCCTCGGGCATGCCCTGCTAGAAGTTGTGTGTAAATAGTAACCTGACCCACGAGGAATGCAGCTGCCACCCTCCGCGCTGCTGCTCGCTCCAGAGACCAAAACGCAGTGGGAGTGAACATTACAAAAGAGGTGGGACATGCCCCCGCCTTTAGCCATTTGCGTGCTATCATTATTGAAAGACAAACACAAAAGCCAATCCGATGTGTGGGAGGAGTCAGACTCAAACAGAGTAACACAAGAAGCCTTGCAGCGCACGCGCGCCGCTAGGCTTGAGCTAAAAAATGGGCAAAGAAAATCTGTTATGTTGGTTGTAAAAGAGTGCCCTTTGACAGCTTCAATTACTAGATTCCTGCCACAGGATGGGTGTCCACAAGGTGAAAGCCAGGCATCCCGCCGCGAGGGGCCGTAGTGGAGATTAAGCAAGCTATTGCCCAGAGTTGCAGAGTGTGACCCCGTGATTCGAGTAGGCACCGGAGTGAGAATTGTCGAGTCTGTGGAATTTTTGAGCCCGAGACCCGCCGAGGTGGGGAATCGAACCCTGGTCCACGGTCGATCTCAGCTTCCGGGTCTGCCGCCTCTAACCACTGAGCCACGCTTCTCCACAAAAAACAGAAAAGTCACCCCTATGTTCAAAAGTATTGACTGGAAGTATATTAGCTCAGATAACAGGCTGAGGTGTCAATGCTCATTCAGAGACTAATGAGTATTTAAAGTATGTACATAAGAACAGCTCAGGACCTATTGTTAACATAGGTTCAAATAATATTTGTACAGGGCATGCGAACCC
This sequence comes from Lissotriton helveticus, assembly GCF_964261635.1. Taxonomy (NCBI): domain Eukaryota; kingdom Metazoa; phylum Chordata; class Amphibia; order Caudata; family Salamandridae; genus Lissotriton; species Lissotriton helveticus. The sequence goes on along the minus strand of NC_136068.1, from coordinate 966,129,927 downwards.
TTTGAATACAACCTTACAGAATATACCCCTCGCTCCTACTGGTACCATTAATGATAGAAATGATATAGGCGGGCACAAGGCATCCATTAAAACGGATCCTTAAATCATTGTTTGTATGTCTTGGAATGGGGCTGGCCTTTCCAGTTAAGTACAGAATAACGATTGGCTTGAGCTTATAAAGCGTTATATCATTATCTGTTTGCAAGAAACCTGGGCCAGAGAAACCACCAATATAGATGGCTAAGTTTCTTTTCACATAGCGGCTGGTCAGTCCGTGGGAGGGCATCATAAAGGGGGCCTACAAACATTAATAGCAACCTCTTTTAGAAATAAGGTTTCCAAGACAGTCCTTTGTAGTCCCCACCTTCAATTCATTAATATTGCACTTGAGCCAAATGTTATACTGGTGATTGTAAATTTTTATCACAATAATTTTGTGCACACAAACACCAGAATTGCGGAGGAGTTGGACATTTCTTTAAAAGCACATGTTCAAAACAGAAAGACAGATATAGATTATACTTTGGGGAGGAGATTTCAAATGTAAATTATGTCCCCTATCTCTGACAAGTGCTTGTAGCCTGGGGTCAGAAGGTTCAGACATAGGGTGTCATTTTGGGCACAATCCCTGTGGGTACATTTTTAGTACTATACTGCCAAAATATTCGTGTATTTTAACAATTGATTTTCTTAATGACCACATATTAAATCAGATTACATAAATAGGGCGAGGTAATGGTAGCCTCATTGACTTCATTGCCATTTCTGATTATTTTAAACCGCAGTCAGTCAGATTCTCAATTTTAGAGTGTTTAAGTGATCATCTCTCCCTCTCGCTTCTGGTTACATGAGATGCCAAAACTACACCCCATAAATCATCATAAAAACAAGGGCATATTACACAAATGGTCAACCATAAACCCAGACGCTATCCTGGCTCAGATAATGCTCACAAATAAGTCTCACATAGAGGAATGTTTGAAAATTACCATCAATCCAAAGCGTATGCTACCAGGTTTTGCGGATATAATTAGGACCATTAACGTTGCTCTTCAAGGGGGTGGGAAATTATTAACACGGAGAGGCTTCAAATGGTTCGACAATAACTTTACTCTGACACATACCAACCTTATACCAAACCTGAAACAAACACCAAAGGACAAAATGCTAGTCTGCAGTTGTTGACCTCTTTACAAACAAGCATGCGACAGACGAAAAGTGATCATTAGATGGGAGGTTTGGGAGAAACATCATGAAGCCAGTGCTAAGAAAGACTCTAGAGACTCTTCTGGGAGACTGTTAATGCTCCCTTATTCCAGGAGACTCATAACAGCGGCAATGATGCCGTGACTCCGCCAGAGAAATGCGTAAAGCACTTTTCTACTATTTATAGAAGCGTGGAGGCACCCTTTGGATCCATGGTGGCTGTGACTTCCTGTACGAATGTATGTGTGGGGTGCATGGCAACCCCAACTCATGAAGAAGTTAGAAAAGCTTTAGGTCAGATTGTCACCAACAAGGCATTGGGTCCGGATGGAGTTCCAGCTGACCTTTTTCTGGTGAATCTTGATCTCTCTGTCCCACTCCGTACTAATATTTTGAAGTGTATAGCCCACGTTGGCCCACCCAAGTCTTCGGCCAACTTGACAATAGTACCGATTTTTAAGAAAAAATACAGGGCGGACCCTAAGTGCTACCAGACGATCTCGCTAATCGACTGCACTTGTAAAATAATGGGCAAGGTCTACCTAAGCCATTTGGAAACTTGGGTAATGGAGAGGGGGAAGCTTTCCGACATACAATATGGCCTCAGGAGAGGCCTAGGAACGGTTGAGCAGCGTCTTAATTTACACTTGCTCATAAGTAAATACACGCTAGTAAAGAAAGGATCACTCTACCGGGGGTTGATGGATCTCAGCTTTTGATTGGGTTGACAGAGGGAGACTCTGGGAAAAAAAGTTAGCCATGGGCCTAGATCCACCGCCAGTCCATTTCTTAGCACAAATGCACCAAGATTTAACTGGCAGAGTAAGGCATGGAGCAGATGGGGAATGTTCCGCCCCCATAAAAATGAACTGTGGGGTTCGACAAGGGTGCGTATTAGCCCAGTTTTTATTCTGCCTATATATCAACGACTTGGAGCATTATCTTAGTCAAGGGCAGGTGGATGTCCCGAGGGTGTGGTCCACATATTTACCAGCATTACTTTATGCCGATGACTGTTTTGATGGCCAGGATGGGGTTGGGTTTGCAATTACTTTTAAGCAGATTTAATGACTACATGCACGACCCGTAGACTGCAGGTCGCCCTGGGACGAAATGGATATGGATATGGACTGAAGCCCCTGCTGTCTGGAAACGCTCTGACCTATCCCTTAATCAGGAATCTACCCCCTTCTTTATCAGTCTCGCAAGCGAGCAGGTGCTTTAATTAAAAGGTCCGACCCTCGAGCTTCCGGGTGCCATCCAGACGTGACCATTACATCCCCGTATTTATCAGGGATGTACCTTGGTGACACCGCCTGGAAGGAAGAAATAATCATAAACCATTTGTCCGTACCTCTGTGTAAAAACTAGACGTGGCCTGCACTTATCAAGAGCCATGAGTGTTTGAGTGCGACCATTGATCCGCTGTTATAGCTAACCTGAACTCCTGGGGAAGGAACTATATCTTTGCGCATCCCCTACTGTGATCAGAAGGAAAAGAAACAGAACCTTCCCCCTACTGAATAGGATTTTTCCTGTTTACCACATGTGAAAAATACGGATCCTCCTAAATCTGAATCCTTTGAAGCCCCGTGGATTACAGCTTGTGTGTTCCCCTCCCCGGCCACATCCGTTTGCCCTGACGAAGGTGCCTTACACCGAAACGCGCGTCGGCGCTACCACCCAGGACGGCAACGTTATACCATCTCTTTTGCCCCCTCTTTGTTGCACCCTGGTCCATGCAACCATGAGTCCATCTAGTTGTTGCAGGCCTTGTGAAATCCATCTTGTTGAACGGTTTGAATATGTATGAGTCTGTATGATCCCTTTGAAGGTGTGAGTGTTTGTTGAACCCCCCTAAGTGCCCCGGAGTGTTTGGAACATTGCACTGTATAATGATGTCTTTTCCCTGATTTGATATGAATTATTAAATTGATTGTTTTTTATAAATTTCTAAATATTTAATGTATGATTGTCTTTTTATAAACATGTGTTCAAAAATCATTAAAAATATATATTTTTCATAGAAAATATGATTCGAATTCTTGGCTCCGATACCTGGTAATGTTGCCCCTTCCTTAACAGAACTGGATCCCTTGGAGGACCATTGGATATTCATCTAGGCAGGGTGTTCTCTATTTTTTGCTTTGATCCCCTTCCGTCCTGCCTACATCCTGTATCACCCTGGGGAACCCCCTTCTATTACACATACCATCTATCTTATGTCATAGGGAGCTAGGCTTAACTCCGTTAACGCAATGCACATAGATTGCACCGATAATGTTGTAGTACTCTGTGTAGGTTAAAGAGGAGTCCGCACTCAACCGCGCAATAATATTAGACTGCCTTAGTTCAGAACGCACACAGGAGATTCCCTGGCTATGGCATGTCAAGACGTTACTAGAACGAATGGTTGGAGGGGAATGTTTCAGCGCCCCAGATATAATAGCAACCATATCCAAACAGCAGCTGAAAATGGCTCTATTACACATGTTAAAATTAGAAAATGAGCACAGAGCGGGGCAAAAAGAAGGTCCAGGAGAATCTGCCACTGGTCTGTACTGAGAACATTGAACCTTATCTACTCTTCCCTTTAAGTCAAAGGGCAAAATTTCACTTGGTTAGATTTAGGTTTAGTATAGTCCATTTTTTGGTGTCTTACCCCCGTAAGGCGTACTGTGATGCGGAGCTCCATTTATGCCCATGTGACTCCGAGTCAAAGCAAAATATGGTGCACTTTTTATATTTTTGCCAGCTCTATTCAGGGCCACAGAGAAATGTCATCATCCCACTTTTAAAAACATTGAATATAAGGAAATGCAGACCGGCCCTGTATTATTTACAGCTCTTGCAAACAAGAAATTTGCCAGGCTATTCACAATTTCAGCTTTCCAGTGGTACGGCTGCCATTTAGTGAGAAAATGATTAACATGTGTAATAAATTGTTATTTTATTAGGTTTTATGCTTTTCACTTTGGTCTTTTTAACAGTGTAATAAGGACTGTAATAAGCATCCACTAAATCAAACGGTATGAAAATTGGCATGCGAGCACTTTGTTCACAGATCTTCTCGAAAAACTATTATGAATTACTCCATATTATCCCTTTGCGTGTTTTAAAATGAGTGATATTATGTCATGAATTATGTATTTTCTTTTTAAATCAAAAAGGTGCACCTACACGATATGTGTGGGTGTCTCCTGGGGCATTAGCCTGCCATTTAAGTGCGGGCATTAAACAGCCTACATGGTGTTTATTGCTGCAGGGTGACTGTTCGATAAATTGAATAAGACTGATACAAGTTGAAAGTCATTTATTTTTACATGGATTTTAATACGTTTTCTAACTAACAAATCTGTATGTATATCATGAACTGCATTTCTGTGTGTTTTAATCATACCCTGTGACGATAATTGTTGCTATATGCATTTTAAATGTAAGTCTGTTGTGCTCTTTTATGGTTATAACAATAACTGATTATATTTTTTTATTTGAGACACTGGAAGCTGAACACAGCTATCGAATAATCCCAAAATCATGCAAGGCCCTGGATGTGGCAGCAGCGTTTCAGGTAGTACTATGAGCAGTACTAAAGGGCAGAAGATCTGCACCGAAGGCTTGAAAGTGCACGGACATGCACACTCAAGCTGCTGTGGCATTTTCATGGCCAGTTCCACCTGCCACGAAAGTCTGCTTTTCCCCCCAGTGCACAGCAGACACCCATCCCAACTAATGCCCTTTAGCCGCAAGCCATGGCAAAACTGAAAGCAATCCATCTTCGTAGCAATGTGAATAAAGAAAAAGGAATGTTTAAAGTAGATGCGCCATGTGAACTGCGCCTACTGGCATGAGACAATGATACTAAGCTGAGAGGCACCAGACAGAAAGGAGCAGCAGCTGTCTTTATCGTAGGCAAAGATTAGACTAACCCGCTTGAACAGCAAAAGCTGCATTTGACCGGTATGATGAGGCTGCAAACACTGTGCAGAGAGAGAATCCGGAGAAGCAGAAGGAGTGTGGAAACTTTGGGCTGCTGAAACATGACGGGGTGGGATAACAGCAAACGAGAGAGGGGAACACAGGCTTAAGACTATATTTCTAACAAGATCGTAAAGAGGTGCCACCCAATAACAGTTAAAGAATCACAATAACCACTGCCTACCATTCCCATAAACTGCTACGCAACCCAGACTTGATCCACAGGCACAATTCAGAATCACTGGCACCACGAAATGCACAACCCGCAATCCACAACCCAGAATCTCCGGGACAGAAGAAATGTCATATTCCAAAGGCCAAATTGAGGCCGTACAACCCAAAACATTTTGGAAAACAGATCTATGCATCCATTGTAAAATACAAATATAGGCACGGTGCTACCAGTACGAGCCATTGCTGGCGACCACACCACTGACAAAATTACTTGCATCCTTTTAAGAATCCTGGTATCTCTTCCTGGAGCAACCCAATGACAGAAAAAAACAAGCATTTGCAATGCAATCGGTCTCGCATTTGTCAAAGTTAGAAATCTTAGCATTGTAAATGATGTTTCTTGTTTGCAGTGGAGTAACGTAACAGGTAAAGCAGCTGACTTTGGAAGTGGTGAACTAAGATTGAGTTTTGAGATTAACTGTATTGTATTGTATGCACGGCAGGTGACGCAGTTTAGCTCTTATTCTGTTGAGCCTTATGTCTGCGTGTTTATACTACTTATGGTGCATGTTCTAAATGAAATCACACAAAGCTAGTGTACCTTTTAGTATGTATGGAAGAATGCTAGTAGCTAAGCTCTGAGACACCCCTGCTTGCTACTACCCTTGGAGAAAGAAGGTTCAAAGAGAATGGGAGCAATACCGGAGAGTGCAGTGCGTATATATGGCACAGGGTGAATGCCTCTACATAAGATGGTAGGGGTACCATCTAGTATGCATTGAATAATGCAATGAGTGAGGCTAAGAGGCACCAGGGAACACACAGTATAAACAGAGGGGCCGGTGGTTGGCAGAGTTGTGCGAACAGACCACATGCAACTGTGCTGGGGTGCAGAATGATACAGACTCAGTCGCATCCCTAATGCTCCATTGACAGGCAGTGCTTGCACTGGAGGACAAAAGGTGCCAACACCCTGGGCGTGATGTCAAAATGAGAAGCAGTCGAACACACATTAAATTTGTATTTCATGAACAATCTTTTATACAGTTTTTGAAACAAAACACACACATGGTATTTAAATAATACTCCAACAATAGTGAATCAGGCACGGTGGAAATCCCATAGGCATGTGGCTGGTGCAGACTCAGCAGTCGGTGCATGCTGGAGGATGGACAAGAGCAGGAAAGCGAAGGGCACAAAAACGTGGGTGACAACGGCTTACAGAGCTGTGCAGCCATGGACCAGGTGTGACCCGGGCTTTCATGTCACTGCGGTGCACCCAGAGACATCGAGGAGGTGCCGCCTCATCTGGTAAAAAGGTGCACTTGGGGCACAACCCAGCACAAAAATCTGCCACTCACCAGGTGAGTTTTTTTCCTGCACAAATGGGAAAAACATTGCCCATTTGAGCGGGAAATAGCCCCTTCTGGCAACGCTGCTGGCAGGGCGATTTGGAGGCTGAAGTGGTAATCCCGTTTCCTCCATGCGAGTGTGTGCCGTTAAAAAGCAAGCAGAACTAAAAAATAATTGTGGTGACTCCGAAAGAACACAGCTAACTCTTCTCCTAAACTGAAACTAATTGCAGTAATCTTACTGCATGATAATCAAAAAGCCTATCTAGGTCTGAATACTGCAGCGAGCTTGGTGCACTCTGTTTTTTTTTCTTATCTAACGTGCGAGTGCATGTCATTAAAAGGCACTCCGCTTTCAAATAAAAAGCAAGGAGGAGGGGACAGCAGAAGAGACTGAGCGGGCGGCAGGATCAGGGGAGCACGACAGAGCAGGGGGAAGAGAGCAAGAGAAGGAGCAGGCATGAGCAAGTTCCTGAGCCTAACCAAGCAACAACAATAATAATTTCATTAAAAGTGCTTGTTAAGTAATAAAATACATAAAGAGTAAGAGCACATTTAACAGGTGCAGTCTTCATGGGAGGTTACAACAGTAGAGAAGGAGGGACTACTGAGCATATTACCCAAAGAAAAGCAGCCATTACAGAAAGACTGTAAAAGGAGCCAATTACAAAGATGGGTGGGGCTTAAAGCCCATATTCTAGATGCAGCATGTCTCAAAGAGACAGCGCATGTGCAGCCTAGGCAAGACCTTACAAGGAAAGCACCCCTCCAGGCCATGGATCACAGGCTTGCAGCAGGTCACATGATGGGCCATGGCACCTGTATTACTGTATGTTGGCCATAAAACATAAAAGACCGCTTCTCCCTGTTGTGTGTTAAATGTGTGTGGCTAAGGGGGGGGGGGGGCGGTGTATGCAAATAGCAGCTAGTCAACCAAATTATTCAGCAGTAAGTGTGGAAAGAGGCAGGGCATATGGGAAACCCGTTTACAACTAAATGGTCCTGGCCCCCTGATATACCTCCGTAAAAAAAATTGATGTTCATAGATTTACATTTTTTATTTGTGTTTTTGGATCATTAAGAAATAATTTAGCTTGGGTAGACATTGCTGATTCGAGACGAATTTTTCTAGACGACAATTGTAAAAATGGCAGATGTGTTGCAGTGATGCCATATTTTAGGAACCATGAGACCTACATACTTCATTTTGGTGACAAGTAGTCTTAGAGACAGAAAATAAGTCCTCAGAGCAACCCTTCCGACATTTTCCAAAATCGCTATAATAGAGGAAGAAGAGATATATAGAAATGAAACAAATCATGTTTTTTTTTAAATCTTTTAAGTATACACCAAACAATGTTTATGCTCTGAATATGAAAAAATAATGTTAATCACTCCTAGTTTAGACACAGTCTCATAGTTCACTTTATTTGTTTCTGCAATCACTTGTGGTTCATTTGCAGAATATTGAACATTTGAGAAGAGCATATAGAAAGGGACATCTTTTTGTAGCACGTTTTGCAAGTACATGCAAGTTCTGTGGGTAGAGGCTTTAGAAATGTGTTGGGTTTTAGCACCCCATCAAAATCTTCCCAACCAAATTCACACGGATCTTTATCTACATATGCATCTAAAACATGTACACATCTTCTGATCAAGTAGAACACTTTTAATGTATCCACGCACAAAATAGGACGTCGGTGGAATGTCATGTAGCGGGACTGATTTCTTGAACTCACCGTATTGAAGACTGTCAAATATGTGACAGTCAAAACTCGTTTTTCACACATGCACAAGGTGTTTTTCTACATCTTTAAAGTCACATTCTTCTTCCGTCTCACCAAATCCTTTTAGAAACGTCACCGTTCAGCAGTAAAAGCTTCAAGCTGTTGTCCAATTTTGCTCATAGTGTCATCACCCGTAAGAATATGTGCCTTGATAAGAACACTGGGCATCTCTGGGTCAAGTTACTTGTACAGAATATGAAGTGGGATTGTCTTTTCTCGCCTGTTCCACAACGTACCCATAACTCTGACAAACCTTTACTTATGAACCTTGTAACAAATCTAAGTAGTACAATAATAACCGTCTGTCATTTGACAGTAAGGACTCAAATGGAACCATTTAGAACAGCCCACTCAACATGTGGCGCACACCAAGGTCCTCTTCCTCCAATTTGCTGTTAAGTTCTTAAAAAATATGGCCCTTACATTTAGAACATCTCTCTGCAGGCACAAATTCCTCATTGACAATCATTCCACATGCAATAATTGGAAAAGAAATTCAGTGTTCACTAAAGCATCAGCAATGTTTTAGCGAGTTAACATCTCCAAGTTCATCTTGTTTGATGTTGATGACCAGAATTTATCAAGTTGCACAGATATAGGTGTCAAATTTTCAATGCAGGAAAAGTCAATTGTTCCACTTGTAGACATTCATCTGATTCTCGTACATTCTTTGACAGATAGTTTAAGAGAACTGTCAAAGACAATGTGCAGTTCTTGCATGCTGCACACTGACTTGGAGATCTGTAAACAATCTGAACTACCTCACCGACGTTTTGCATGGATGAAATCTTGACCTTTTGCAATTGTGATACACAGTCCACAACAACAGCAGTTTTCAATCAGGGGACCATTTTGAATTGAAATTCTTCAGGTGAAAGTTTTGTTTTCAAGCTCTTGTACAAGTTTGTGCTTCACTAGTTTGGTTTCAGCTCCATCAAATAATGGCTTTGTTGGAAGAAGATCATGCAACAGAATGTCCTTGATAAATTCACCAGTTTCTTTTGCTGCATCCATCTCTCTATGTACGTGTTTTTTTTTTTGTAACCTGTTTTTAGTGGCTGTTTGGACGAAACTCCTATTATTACAATTGAAGAGTGAAGTTTAGCTTTAATAATTATGTCAAACAGCTTTTTCTCTTTCAATACAAATCTCTCCTGCTTCAGTTCTGCATATAGTTTTGATCCATATTCCAGGGCAACTAGTAGATGTGTCTTTATATCTTATCCACATATTGTTTGGTCACTAAGTTGTGTAGTCACACAGGCTCAGTCATTTCAAAGTGGTTTCCTTTGCTGCTCATATCTTCTAGCCTACAATGCAAAGTGTTGGTCAAATTATTTCTGGAGACACCTCCAGCGGCACAGGGGGGAACATGACCGCGGGCTCTGAGACCTATTCTCTTGCCGCGCTCCCATCTATCTCTCCTAAAGCTATGGAAGCACTGTTTGTCAAAGTAAAATCATGGTCTCTAGATGACCCTATGAGACCTGATGCTTTTAGAAATCCCCAACAGTGTCTCCTGCCTGAGTGCTTGGGGTTAATTAATCTATCTCTATCCTCTGAGGTGGCCCACAAGACTTGGAAACACTGCAAAGTGGTCCCCCTACTGAAAAAAACAACACTAGATGTGTCCAAGCCGGAAAACTTCCGACCGATCTCGCTGCTTCCGTTCTGATCTAAAATCATGGAATCGCATGTCAATTCGATTGTAACTCATTACTTGGAAGTAAACTCAATACTAGACACATCCCAAATGTGTTCCTTCCTCTGCACAGTACAGAGTCCGCTTTGCTGGCGGTCATATAACAGCTGCGGACCGCCTCGGATGCCGGCAGAACTACAGCGTTAGTTCTGCTGGATCTAAGTGCGGCCTTTGACACGGTCTCCCACGAAATCCTGCTCCATCGCCTGGAGGAGAACGGGGTCAACAATAAAGACCTTTCTTGGTTCTCGTCTTTCTTGACCAGTCGGACTTTCCAAATAGCTGCCCCTCCTTTCTCCTCCCACACACACCCATTATGCTGTGGTGTTCCCCAGGGGTCAGAACTGAACCCTACCTTATTGAATGTGTGTGTGAGACCATTGGCGCTGATGGCCAAAGCCTGTGGAATCTCCTTGGTGTCATATGCCGATGACACCCAGCTGGTGATCACCTTTTCCAACAATCAAAGCCAGGACGCGGCAAAATTCAGATAAGATTTAATAGCCATCTCGGAGTGGATGACCGCTAATTATCCGCAGCTAAACTTAGCCAAATCCGAAATCCTTCTGGTAGGCAGGGACTCCCATCTCTAGGGCAATCAATGAATGGTGATCTCAGCTCTTGGAATGCCCCCGTACCTAAATCTGTGGTGAAGAACTTGGGTATCATGATGGATAAAGAACTCAATGTTGATGTGCATGCCAAATCCGTGGCAGGGAAATGTTTCAGACTGTTGCGAGGTCTAAAGCCTATACTTGTTTTTTATTCTCAACCCCGTCGGCTGATCACCCAAGCCGACGGGGTTGCTACTTTTGGGTTCCAACAAATCTGTGATCAAAAGATTGCTGTGTGTTCAGAACGCTGCAGCCCGCGCTATCTTTGCCCACCCTAAAAACTATTATGTTTCCAACCTCCTACACCGACTACATAGGCTACCCCTTGAGCAAGGAGTTTGCTTCAAAACGCTATGTATCACCCATAAGATTCTCTCAGGCATCGGCACAGGAATCCTGAGTGAGCTATGCTCCTATTATGTATCTATACGAGCGGTTCGCTCAGCCAACCTGCTCCTTGCCAGAATCCCACGAATACGGAGGGTCAGGTCAGGTGGTCGATCTTTTAAGCGGTTGGCCCCCACCTTATGGAACTCCCTCCCTCTCCATATCCGTAGCATTACCGATCACCTGACTTTCAGAAAGCTGGTGAAGACCTGGCTTTTCTCCCACTGCTTCCCCACTCAGTGTTCTACTTCAGCGCTGGGACACCCCAATGAGGGGGCAGCAATGGGCTATATAAATATTATAACATAACATATTATACCATTCAAAAAACACTTGTTTACATATAATGGGCAGAGGACCACTGTTGGCATTAAAGAACATGAAACAAATCAGATGCTTATTTAGAAGAACTGCACAGAGGAAGCCAACGCTCAATGACGTCATGAAATGGACTACCATCCCATCCAAGCAGACCACCAATATCTTACAATAATGGCCTCTTTTTTACTATACTGCCGAATATGATAAATACCAATAACTCAGGACCAATTAAATCTTACATGAAATTAAAGTTAAATCTTTGAGTCACGTAGACATTATAGACCGTTCACATGGTAGCCACAATAAGCTACGGCAACAACGGTCTTCCAGGATGCTGCAATTGTTAAGCTTTCCCCTGCATTTCAGTGAGGTTCTTTTAAAGCTAGTAGTAACTGGTCATAAAACTGACTGCAGGTAAAAGCATCACTATACGGAGCATGTGTCAGGAAGCACTGCATCCTCAAAATACCATTAATTACAATGAAGACTCCAAAGTTCAATTGAAAAGGGACATACTTTGTCAAAGGAGAGCCGCACTAATGATGTTTTTCATTCGGTTTCATAGCTGCATTGGTATTGAGCAAGCTTTGAACTACTACAATCCCCGCCTCTTCTCCCGACATTGAATACAAAGCCTCCTAGCTATCGAAAAGGAACGTTTTCAACCCTATTTAGGACACAGAAGTGGGGATCATTCCCACCCACTAATCAGAAACCAGTATTCCCACTCTAGGGTTTGTACAATGAGCCCGATGTGTGAGGTTTCATTACCGGCGAGTAATGAATTCCTGGTTACACTAGTGTACCTGTTTAGGATTGTTGAATAAATTATAGGATTTGTACTTAAAAAGATTGTGTGATGTAAGTATTGGACTTATTAGTGTATGAGATGCTTATCTCCTTTGTATACAGTATTTGTCTCCACAGTTACTGATACCTCTAAATAAGAGTAGGATACTGATGACATGATTATCATCGCACGCAGAAAGAGGGAGATTAAACATTGATAAAGCACTATGTAATTCTCACCTCCGTGTCCTTAGTAGAATTCAAAACTTTCCTTTACGATAGCTAGGAAATTTTGTATTCAAATCGGAAACAAAGGAAGTTTGCTTCAAATGCGTGTTTAGGGCAAGCAATATCCACATTAATAAATGTGGCTACTGACTAGAGCAACATCCATGCACACACTGACACTGACCTCACATGATGCAAATATTTATAGAAACCCTCATACAGATACCTATGCATGCATGCACAGAGCAACACAGCGACGGATATCTATGCAAAAACAGACCAGGACATTTACAGATTAACACGTAGAGACGTGCACACCAGCCTACAGCAACCCGTAGATGGACCAGCAAACATGCAGACACCATTGCACTCTAGCCAAAAGACATACAAGTGCCCATTACATTAAATAAACACACAGAACTCCGTTTCAGATGCATACAGTAACAAAAGACACACAGAAGATGAAGAAATAATGGGAAATGGAGATGGTACTGAGTGTTACCAGTAATTCACTCATTGGCCTTTCCTGTGGTGATGGACTGCTCCAGTCATCATCCCATGCACATCCAGTGGTAAAAGTATTTTTTTTTTTAAACAGAGAAACTGGAATCAAGAAAAGTCAGATGGATATGGCATGGGGAAGTGCCAACACAAATATTTTGCTCACTGACGAAGCGTTGAGAGATTAAGTTATGAATGGTAAAGCTAGGGAGTGCCCCAAGTGTTGGTTGAGAATCTGAGCATGCCACAAATACTTTTAACAATGGGTGTCAAATAAGAGCAGAGGTTGCAAATTTTGGCATGCCACTGGAAGTACTAAAGAAACAAGGTCATGAAAGAAATGGTCGAATTCAGTTAAGCCACTGGCGATCACACGGGGATGCGTTCCAGACCGTTGTCTTTTACCCACTATGCAAATCTGTCTTAGTCCTGCCCAAACTGCCAGGTCAGGTCCTCTTCAGACAGGAACATGGGCAACCCTAGACTGCTTTCGGCCTACTTAGGCCTCATCTTTGAGATATAGCAGGAGTTCTTGGAGCAAAGGATCAGGGTCTAGGCATATCCGCTGTAGATTCTATCCTGCATTCACTGTCTCATGGTGCAACATGTGAAAATACGAACCACGCATGTAAAATGTCAATAAAAGGCTTCTTCTGAACAGAAGGGAAATCAAACAGCTGTCTAAGATGGCTCAACTCACCACTTCTTGCGGTGAAATATCAAACGAATATGCAAGCAAAACCCAAGAACCCTTGAATGGAGAGAATCATGTTCTCTGGTGAGGCAAAACCATGGAACTGGTCAGGTCATTCCAACTAGAAGGACCCGGCAGTCACAGAATCAAAACCAGAATGTGTGTCCTTAGCACCGGCTCTGAAGCTTCCAGAATGAACTCTACTTACGATATGAATTACTACACCCCTCTTTTCCTAACTTTCTATCCTTTACTCCTTACATTTCCTTCTCTATTAAAATCTAACCAGCAAGAGGGCAATCACATTTATAACAATGTACTAAGGATCTATGCCAATTGTGGTCTACCCCACAACAGTATTAACGATTGTATACAGTATATAAAAATAAAAAAATAAAGTCCCCAACTTAAATATAAAAACTCCGATGGGGAAAAAAACGAGTGTAATCTGCACTACTGCTTGAAATCCCTCTTCCGTGAAGCTGAGATGAACGAAAAACTAAAACCTAACTCCCTCTTTATACCAATAGTTTGCTTCGTCACCTATTCATAACGCCCATTGCAGGTGTGCTGAAGACTGGATTACCTCCGCAGTTCGTTAGAAAAGAAACAACGAGTACTCTCAATATTGCAATAACGACATATTCTTCCCCCAACAACCAACCTGTAAAAGTGCCAGGACATTGCCATCAGCACCCTGGAGAGGGTTTGCCCTCCAACTGCGCCACTTCAGTGCTTTTATGAGGCAAAGGAGCGTAAGGAAGTCACGGAGCATATAAATGGCACCACCCCGCTCTCCCAATAGTACACCTCTTGACTGCCATCTCGCTGACAGGCCCTCAATGTAACATTATCACCTCTAATATTTTGTAACCAACTCAAACCTTTAGGGTTCCCCTCTGCCCAAACCGGCATGGTTTCACCTTAACACACATTTCTCTGCAAGGGTGAAGGCACAAACGATTGAAAGGCACTATTGGCTTTCCTCTTTTCTTGACGGTACAAGTATTGGTCGATTGGAACTACTGTGGCACATCTCTCGAAGATGCATATTTGCAGTGTGACAACCGCTTTGAAGTGGCCACTAGTCGACAAAATACCTAAATACATTTTCCCTGGCTTCACTTATTTTTGCTCCTTGTTCGGGCCAGCTTCCTCTTACACCACCCACGAAAACCTTCACGCCTCTTTCGTCAGAATATACACATTTTGCATAATTGTCTTAACAAAATACCTCCCAATCGTTTGGGCAGGAGCTTCGCAACAACAATAGTTAAAACTATTATGATGAATAGGTAAACATCTACAGTCACATCTTTTTTTCCTTTGATCATTAATTTAAAAAAAAAAAAAGACATGCCGATCTTCTTATTATACTGCAGCTGGTAACAGGGCCAAAATGATCACACCAACTGCCATCCTGTTACTGCTCTATGAACTTCTAAAGATACCAATATCTCCACAATGTCCAAAACGACTTCAGCAATACCACTCCTCCCAAGTTCGTGAAAGGATTGTGGTATTAGTATAGCCTGGCGCCCACAACATATTGTTTAAGTCAAAAATAACAATTTTTCGTGTTTTGTAGCACACTGAAAAAGAGGGTCTATCCTCTCACAGCACAAATCCTTGGGATGCCAGTTTACAATACCACAGTGTGTAGCTGTGAAAGATTGTCTGCCACTAAGGCAAGATATGGATCTAATAAGTTGTTCAAAGCTGCATATATATAGTTCATTAAGGCAAAGCATTTATTAGAGTGCATGCTAAAGAAATGCAATGATTACAGCTTCCAATACTGGCAGCAGTTACAGTATACAAATGTGTACACAGTAGCAACAATTAACATTTTGAAGCTACTTATAATGCTTCTAGAATGCTAAATAGCGTAACACATTTTTATAATCGATATGTACAAAATGAAAGTAATTTATGTACCCCACACTAAGCCTATATACCCTTGCATTGGTGCAAATTAACAATTCAAATAGGTTTGCAGATGTAGACTGTTGTAACTACTACTTGTAATGTGCGTGGAGTGTGGAGCACTGTGAACAGTGCTCCACACTCGACTTACTGTTGTGGGGGGGGGGGGGGGTTCTCTGTGTGTCAGCTGGTTACAGGCTGGCTTGGGATTAGAAACGTCCTTCCCGCAGGCATCTCAAAGTTAATAAAGCCTTCCACATACTTACCTCGCCTTCAAGAGTCTTCTTTCAGCTTTCAGGACAGACCTTCTAACCGCACCACTGACAACCTTGTGTGAATATTTTTTTCCATGAAAACACATGTACAATATATATATATATATATATATATATATATATACATATATATATATATATATATATATATATATACATACATACACACACACACACACACACACATAAACATTTGCTACTTGTGAATTTATTATAAACTACTGCAAATTCTCTTTCCCTACCCGCACCCCGAACCCTTTCCTTACCAAGGAAAAGGCTAACTAACGCCTGTCCTTGTCAGGAGTAAATACTCGGACTATTTTAATGTGAGAAGTGATCAGAGGGGATTTGGTGAATATCGTTAAATATGCGAACATGATGCGAGAGTATGCTCAGACTCACATGGTATCGCACACTACCAATTTCTGCATAATCTAGTCCCAGCATGTAGGTTTCAGAAAGATGGCCAAATCAGAGCCTAGCAACAATCCGAATATATAATGAGTCATGGCATAGTCACTGTGACAGTTATCAGAGATTTGATATAAGAATGCCTTCATAATTGTCTACCTCACTGAAACCAAGAGACATACGTTTATTAAAATAAAAATAGGACAAGACGAGTTATAAAGCATACTAACGACAAGTAGACAATTTATAAAATGCCACACTCGAGCATTAACGTCAACGTTCTATATATTATGTGCACCTGTCCTCATGCCTGCATCCATGGCCTGAAATGCAACCTTACTGTGGTGATACGGCTTCTGCACGCCGATCTCCTATTCTTGTACCATGACTTCCAATTAGCAATGTCTCCACCTCCTTATAAATATCCGCAACGTGGTGCCACCTGATTGCCAATCTATAGAAGCCATATATTACCACTACTCAACCAGGGTCCTTACCGCTATGACGGCGCTGTTGCTCCGGTCCCCATCTGTTCCTGTGCCGTTATCACCGCCACCGGACCCTGCCACTCCCCGTTCACCAGCCCCGGAGGCGATGGATGGCGCCCGGTGCTTGCCTGCTCGCTTTGCCTTTGCTTGGAGGCAGCGCTGGTGCAAGCTGTAAGTCTGTTGTCGCTCTAAGTCTAGCCGCTCGGCTGAAACTGCCTCGTAGCGGCTCTCACAAGAGCCGTGATGCCGGCGGCAGAGCTCGATCCGGCGACGGAGGCGTTCCATCACCGCACTGTGCCGGGGCACTGCGAACTCCGCCATGGGAGGGTAGAAGTATCTACCCCCGGGGGGTGTACATCGAGAACCCGGGACTGGGCTTCAGAGATCCCCAGTCTCGGGTAGAAAGACCAGACAGCACAACCGCAAATCAATATCCAAGGTAACCACCAGTACAGTTTCTTCGCTCCAGAATTGGCCACACAGAATCCCCGGTCTTGGGTAAAAACTGTCCTAATGATTGATGCCACTTTGGCGGAACGGAGTCACCAATTATACCCTTAAACTCCTTCGTTCAGGATCCAGCTGGACACATCGCGCTGTACTCAAGAGGTCTCCTGGCACTGCCGCCAGTGATATGGCCCGCCTCCGTTTCTTGCTACTCCAGGCCCAGCCGTCCTGGGACAGATCCCTCTGCTCGTAGAAGGCCTTTAACAGTTCCTGGGAGCGCCTGGAAAGGATTTCCAGGGCTGGAGGACCGCCGCAAGGGATGGAACCTCGCAGAGCCCCCTGGGCTCCCAGGGCCCTGGGCTCCTCCGGTCCTCAGAGGTTACAACCCTGCGCCCAGCCTCCGCCCGCCATTGTTATCTTTCTCTCTTCGGCCATCTTGGAAATTGTTTTCGGCTCTCAGGGAGTTCAGCGAAGGGGGCTGCGTTTGACGTCACTACGCTCATAGGAAGGACGGGCAACACAGTATCCGGGATATTTACAAACCAATAGGAACTCAGAGAAGAAACCGGTGTAAACACCCTTACGTCCCAAATTACATTGACAACTTCCGGAGCGACAATCCTGATAAGTTTAAAGCGTCAATGCTTGGTCGGTGGCGTATTGTATTACGTAGAGGTGGGCGAGCCACTGAAGGCTCGAGACAAATGGCAGGCTCTGTCTTAGCTCGAAGTTCTCTTGGACCCTCGAGCTTAAAACGAGCCGGGCTTTACGATGCGCACCTGTGCCCCTTTCCCCCGTAACGATTCTGCTAATTATGAAGCTTCCCATAACTTTCTTTTCAGACGCTGGGAGAAAAGAAAGGAATCTCGTTTGATAGTTTTTCCCCAAGCACCCCCCCACCCCTGCCCTCTTTTGCTCGGGGAAGTCTCTTTCTATTGTTCGTGCTTGTGTGTGTGTCAACGGGACAAAACCAATTGGGCAGAGAGGAGAGAGTGTACATCTCCCACGTTCTTAATTTTTGCCGAGGTAAGTGAATGTAACAATGTATGCATTAGTTTCCTTCGCAAATAGCTAATGGGAGTTTTGTTAGATGGAGCCTGTGTGAGCACTTTATTATGCTGAATATATAAGACTGGGCTTCCGCTTTCTTTAGACACAAATAATAACACGCATTGGCATAGCCAATAGGTCTCGCTTTTGGGACCTAACAAGAGTTTAGTGGTGCACCACATTATCCCGCGTGCTGTTCCGCCAGGTATTGAAGAGCTATACAATCACTACACACATGGTGTGAAAGAAAGAATGAATAGTTTTTGTGCATGGAAATGGTGCTGGGTGAGTGTGTGTAAGTAACAGTAGAAGGACTGTACCTTAAAGAATGCATACATCTTGACTGTTCCTAGGTAGACAAATCAGTGAAAAAACCAGCAAACACACAACCCCTCTGTCCTAAGACCACAACCCAGGCAGCCTTGCGCATCACCCCTTCATGAAGCACCTAGAGGAGGCCCAGTACACAAGCCCACTCAGCTCTATTCCGGGCCCTCGAGGAGGAAAGTGGTGAGGCATCCAATACCAAGCAACGAAGGACGAGGAGACCGGCACTCCTCTGAAGGAATGAACCTTTAAGTAACTAAAACAGCAAAGATGCCTGTGCTCGCATCACACGTTATAACTCCGAAACCCTTCACTTCTCATTTTCATTCCTTTCCAACCTTTCACACTAGAAAAAGGTGATCTCTTTTTTAAAAATGCATTAGAATGGCGTGTGCAGTATTTATTGGGAGCTCACGCACTGTATTCAAAGTTTCACTTAAGTAGAGCACAGATACAGTACTCATTTAGCTGGCACGATGCTTCTCACATGCATGTGTCTGTGTAAGTATACATGGGAATGTTTTTTCCAGAGTATCTTGCTTTTAGCACCACTGCCTCAAATTAAAAATGCGAAGCAAAATGCTTAGGCAAGTTTCAGAACGTTTTTCATCACTACCTGCACCTATGCAGGTTTTAGAATTTGGAGCAGTTATATCAGTGTGTTATTTCCACCCATTAGCTTTCCAACTCAGACAGCAGCTATTTAACCAGGGATATTTCGAAACACACAACATCCATAATGTTATGTGACCTCTTAGCCTGACAGATCGGTGCTGGGCAGGGCTGCGGGATGAAGTAAGCTGAGAACAGGAAACATCAAAGATGCTGATGACGGGGGAAGGAAAAAAACACAAGCGGTGCAGTGCACGTAGTCTCTGGGGCCCGAGGTTTTACATGTCGGAGTCCGTGCAGGACTGTCGTGCGTGATGCACAATAAATAGATGCAAATCCAGTTTATTGTGTTTAAAGCTAATGTTTCTTAAAAAGTATATAGAAGTATGTCTGCCACACAATGAAAGGTCAATGTGAAAAAATGATAGTAGGACCTTTGTTGAAAGATAGGATACACCAGTTTTGACTTGACTTGTGTATATATATATATGTGTGTGTGTAAGTATATTTCCATCATTTGTACAGGGCACATTCTGACATCGGGAAGGCATGGAATAGCTGTCAGCAATTCAACTTTCCAGTGCCAACAATATGAAAGTGTAAAAATACTAAGCCTGGTCCCATTTAGAAAAAGAAACCATCCCCAATACGGAGAGAAGCAGAAATGTCCCAGTTCCCTGCGGGTTCAGTGTGTGATCTGTGAGCTAAGACACTTGATACAGACACCCCTCCACTGAGGGGGGTGTGACTCGTGGGAAACACAGCAACAAGTCCTGTTACTTGACACACTCGTCGGAATGTGTGGCACTGCGTTCTTTTTAAACTCGACAGCTCGTGTGTGATGCAAAAAACCCTTGGAGAGGTGTGCCAGCAGGGTGCCATGCAGGGCATTGCACGCTCCAGGGCACTGCCTACTCGCAGAGCACAGCTATAAAGATAAAACACAGAGCCAAACATCTAAAGACAAACCAGCATAAGTGCGTCTACGGAAAGAAAGTTTCCAGCGGTGTCTAAGCCAGGTTGGTGTATACTGGGGCTTGGCGGCTGCGCACGTTCATGCGCACATGCACGCAAGCTTTAGGTCAGGTTAGCACTTTGAAATCCCCCTTACTAAAAGTCAAGCAGCAGCGCATGCACGGCTCTAGGCTCGACCTAAAAAAAAGCATTGGCATAGCCAATAGGTCTCACTTTTTGGACCTTATAAGTATTTAGTTATGCAGCAGAATATCCTTGGTGCAAAAACACCAACTGTTGCATGGCTAAACACTTATAAGGTTCCAAATCCGAGACCTATTGGCTATGCCAATGCTTGTTATACAAGTTATGCATTATGAATTTCTGATACCCAGTCATAAGATGGCACATAGGTACAGGCTGCTACTAACAACCATTGACAAAGTCAATAGTTCAGGCTAGTTGTAAATGTAATGTTACTTGATGTATTATATATCATGATGTAATGACAGAAACAGAAAAATTCCAGTTGTGTGGCACAACATGTTTAGCACAGGTTTTTAGCTTAGGTGTCTTTAAGCTGCGCCCTTAATCACAAGGGTCAAGTTTTAAGTGAAGTGTCCTATTCATAAGAGCATTCTGTGTCAAAGGCCTAGAGTACATACAGATGCATGCCACACATTACATTTAAACAAATAATTTTCACTCAAGCAAGGCAAAAATGACTTAGCAATCAAAATATAGAAAATACTGAAATGTGGGAGCTGATCCAGGGAAATACAGTCGGAGCATTCGTGATAGATCATTGAGCTGAAAGCATGCCTCTGAACTATGTACTGATCTGCAGGTCACAAAGTTTGAATTCCACCAAACACGTTCAGGATACCCTCCTTCAAAAGGTGGTAATAACACATACTTACTTAAGTCATGCAGATTTTCCCGAAAGTGCAAAGGCCAAGGACTGGCAGTTTGACAATTACCATTTCTCCAACTACACTTCTATTAAATACAGGAGCGCCTCATTTCCACCCCGGAAAGGTCCATCATTGATGTAAAACTGCGAGTATTTCCTGGGCAAGAGATGTGCGGATATCCACAAACGAGTGTTTGAAAAGTAGTGTTCTACTTCTAGAGGGTATCCCACACTTAAATCCAAAAAGGCTGCCAACCATCTAAAAGTACGCTGTAATTCTGGCTGAATTTCCAAGTAAGTGGACTTTACCATCAACAGATTTCAAATCCCGATTCTCTGAATTAGAATGCGATGTATCTATGAGTGAGCAGGGTGGGACTAGAAGAGGCAGGGAACAGAGGAGGCAGTGTGTGAGTAGAAGGTTCAACGTGTGAGCAGAAGAAACCGGGAGCAATGAAGGCGCTCAGTTTTCAGAGGGGACAGTGATCAGAAAAGCAGTGAATGTTAGAGGGGGCAGGGAGCAGAGAATCCGAGTGTGAACAGCGTGTTAGCTGAAAGGATGGTGAGCACGAGAGAGTTTTGTATGAGCAGAAAGAACAGTTAGTGTTCACGGGAGACCAGAAGGATAGGTGGTCACTGTTTAAGCAGAGAGGGCGGTGTGCGTCCAGAGAAGTCAGCGAATGTTCAGAGAGAGCAGATGGTCACTGTGTAACAGAAGGCAACGGCTTCAGAGTGTCAATTTGTGAGGTGAAAGGAGCAGAGGGCAGTGGGTTCTCAGAGGAACAGGTAACAGAGGAGGTAGTGTGTGCTCGGGGGAGGCAGAGAGAACGGTCGGGCAGAGAGGGCTATGTATGAGTAGAGGAGGCAGCAATATCAGTTAGTGCTTAAAGGAGGCATGGAGGAGAGTGATCAATCAGAGTGTGTTTCGATAGGGCAGTGAGTGTTCAGAGGGGACAGGAATCACAGAAGGGCATTCTGTGAGCACAAGAGGCGGGAACAGAAGAGAGTAGCGTGTACATTGGGTACCAGAACAGAGATTTGGCAATTAAATTAAAAGCATTGTTCAGTCTTTAAAATAGATCAAACTGCATTCGAGTAAGTGGCTAAGCCCTACTCTCCAGTATCACCAGCAGCTCTTCCAACCTAGACTTAACAAGCACGCATGACGATGAGGGGGGAGGGGTGTCACCAGCATGGGAAAGTGAAGAGTGGGAGGGGGAAGAAGGAATGCGGGCAAAACGCAAAGAAGCAAAAAAAAGGTACCTGAAACAGCTTGATCAGAGGAGCGACACAAATTAAGTTCAATTATTCTCAGTTTGGTCCAGGTGCTGGAGATGAAACCGGAAGTGATGCCTTGCCTGCGCTATCCAATTCGGAAGTAGAAAAGAACAAGAGGACGCCATACAAGTTGTGTATGGAAGAGAAAGTGATTGGACGCGCTCTGCGTTAATCATGTGAGTGGTGCGCGCGCAGCAGTGATCGAGCTGGAAGGGACGCAGATGGCGGCTGCGCGCGTGCACGCTCGCGTGAGGGCAAGTGCCAGGCCGGCTGTGGCAGCACTTTGTAAACCCTTATTCTAAATGTCTTTCCGAGCAACGCATGCGCTGGCTCAGGCGAGACCTAAAAAGTGCTGCTTCCATTTTCTGAGGTATGCTGGAGCGGGAATCAGTTCTGAATGAAAAGGATCTTGGTTTACCATTACACAGGCTAATTCCTGCTCTTATTTTCAATCTGCGCTTGTATGGATCTTTTGCCGTTGTTTTAGTTAGAACCCATAAAGAGTTCTAATTCTAGGGAGTGATAGAAAAGCATACAGGTTCAACATTAAATTCCGCTCAATAGTTCAAAAATAATTTAAAAGCAAAGCTTCCCATATAGAGAGGTTCAATAAGTTCAGTAGAATCTCAAGGACAGGATAAATGACTTGGAAGAATGGTCTGGAAAAGTGGTACAAAAAACACATGAACCCTGGAGACTATCTACGAACCCTGGAGACTATCCATGATAGGGAACTAAAAGCTGTGGGGCCTCAAGGGTAAGCTGGCCTCCAGCCACAACCTGTTTTAAACAAAAAGCCACCAAAGCTAAAATACTTTAGAGATTTTATTTCAGCATATTATACATTATGCCCGTGTTAAGTTAGCCTCCTAGTGGACATTTACAAAAATGTGATAGCATGTCCTCGGACACCCCCAGGTGTCATGCTTAATCATAGGACTCCCCTTGCTCTTTCGAAACCCGATTTGCTAATGAGCGGCCTATACCCTGCTGTCAGAGAGGCACTTCTAACTTTACATGGACCAGTGAAATAAAGTAACAAGCATTTACAATGCAACGGTCTCGGCATTGCAAAAGTTAGAGCTATTAGCATTGTAAATGAACGCGAGTTTAAGGTCTTGACATTGTAAATGACAAGGTCTTTTATTTATGTTTTAAAAACCAAAACATAAATAAAAGTCATTGTCATTTACAATGCCAATAGCTCAAAGTCGCCTAATGTGTATGGCGAACTACAGTAGCCTCCTGACGAGTGCCCTTTCACTTAATTTTTTACAAATGAAAGCCCTGGCACTTTTTTTTTTACACAAATTAAGCACGGGTGGTGTCCGTGTGTGCATGGGAGTGGTGGTGTCCGTGTGTGCATGGCAGTGGTGGTGTCCGTGTGTGCATGGCAGTGGTGGTCACCGTGTGTGCATGGCAGTGGTGGTCACCGTGTGTGCATGGCAGTGGTGGTGTCCGTGTGTGCACGGCAGTGGTGGTGTCTGTGTGTTCACGGCAGTGGTGGTGTCTGTGTGTTCACGGCAGTGGTGGTGTCTGTGTGTTCACGGCAGTGGTGGTGTCCGTGTGTGCACGGCAGTGGTGGTGTCCGTGTGTGCACGGCAGTGGTGGTGTCCGTGTGTGCACGGCAGTGGTGGTGTCCGTGTGTGCACAGCAGTGGTGGTGTCCGTGTGTGCACGGCAGTGGTGGTGTCCGTGTGTGCACAGCAGTGGTGGTGTCCGTGTGTGCACGGCAGTGGTGGTATCCGTGTGTGTATGCCAGTGGTGGTATCGGTGTGTGCATGGCAGTGGTGGTGTCCGTGTGTGCATGGCAGTGGTGGTGTCCGTGTGTGTATGGCAGTGGTGGTGTCCGTGTGTGCACGGCAGTGGTGGTGTCCGTGTGTGCACGGCAGTGGTGGTGTCCGTGTGTGCACGGCAGTGGTGGTGTGTGTGTGTGCGGGCAGTGGTGGTGTCCGTGTGTGCACGGCAGTGGTGGTGTCCGTGTGTGCACGGCAGTGGTGGTGTCCGTGTGTGCACGGCAGTGGTGGTGTCCGTGTGTGCATGGCAGTGGTGGTGTCCGTGTGTGCATGGCAGTGTGTCCGTGTGTGCATGGCTGTGGTGGTGTCCGTATGTGCATGGCTGTGGTGGTGTCCGTGTGTGCACGGCAGTGGTGGTGTCCGTGTGTGCACGGCAGTGGTGGTGTCCGTGTGTGCACGGCAGTGGTGGTGTCCGTGTGTGCACGGCAGTGGTGGTGTCCGTGTGTGCATGGCAGTGGTGGTGTCCGTGTATGCATGGCAGTGGTGGTGTCCGTGTGTGCATGGCAGTGGTGGTGTCCGTGTGTGCACGGCAGTGGTGGTGTCCGTGTGTGCACGGCAGTGGTGGTGTCCGTGTGTGCACGGCAGTGGTGGTGTCCGTGTGTGCATGGCAGTGGTGGTGTCCGTGTGTGCATGGCTGTGGTGGTGTCCGTGTGTGCATGGCAGTGGTGGTGTCAGTGTGTGCGTGTCCATGTGTGTAATGAAGGAAGTGATGAGGCCAAAGTCTCACAGCACAAAAGCAACCGGCTCTTTTACTTTCAATAACTTTTTGTTTTCGGCTCACTTCGTATTTTTAAAATAGGTGTTTCTTATCCAGTGTATTTCTCCTGTGAGACATTATTAACTTCATAAATAACACCACCACCTAATTAGCACATAGGATGCTGACATATTATTACAAATCGGAATAAAGTGTGGATATAATTATCTTAGCGTTCCACATCAATTTTTACAGACCAACTGCTTGTTCTGTTAGGCAAACGGGTATGAACAAAACAAATAGATGACGTCAAAGATGGGCAAGCAGCACACATTGTACGATCACTTGAGCACTGAGAGAGAAAGCCATAGGCATGTAAACAAGCCACTGTGCCATTTTTCCTATATCCATGGAATTCAAGGTGCTTTGAGTAAAGCTGTGCAGGCAGCACAGGGGAAGGAGACCTGGCTAGATACTGCTAGTGAAAAACCTGACCCTGCCTGTTGATCAGCCCCGCGCGCTGGTATGCAGACTCCCCCTGCATTCCACAGAGGCGCGCGACGCGATCCGGCCTGCCATGCATGCCGTGGAGACAAGACCTGGCCGCGCGCACAACGTTATCCTATGGAAAAACGCTGCGCGCGGCCAGGTCTTGTCTCCCTTCGGCGTCTCAGACTGCTGAGACGCCGACACTAGTTCTCGGCGAGAACGCGCTTTTAGCGCGTTACAGCCGAGCCCTAAAAACCAATGTGGTCCACCAATATGACCTTCATACTAAGTGTGGTACCACTTAGTATTAAAAATATATAGTGTTGAGAAAAGGGTTTCTAGTACCCCATCACCACTTAAATTGTCAACATGTTTCTGCCTGTTGGCTTAGAAGAAACCATGGCATTCGTCAGGATGGCACACTGGATCCTCTTTTGACATACAGAGAATACGTATGGAGAAGTGTGGCTCAATGGTAAGAGCATCTCACAACAAAAGGAGAGGCAGGGTAGTAGGATACTCTTACACCCCAGTATCAATCTAGTAAACAAAACAAGAGTATTCTATGGCAATGATAGAGACCATCAGTAAGGAGCAGGGAAACGACTTCACTTAAGGCGTTTTTAAAGAAAGCCCTCACTCACCACCTAGTGATGACATGCTTCATCATCGGGCCCCACAGAGGGGACCTAGCATCCCCTCTGTGTGCTGCGACGCCAGATCTACTGCGGAGCGGGTTGGTGGGTAAGGACAGTGCTGTGCAAAGAGTATTAAGTGAGTGTTGTGAGGTTTAAAAAAAGTCTGTAGTGTATCAAAATTAATTTTATTAGGATCACTAAGGACTTATAGATAAAATGATGTGTAGGAAATACGTCCACAATTAATTTAGTGGTAGTTTCCTAAGTCAGTCGACATGTTTCAGCCACGAAACGGTGTAAATTTACCTGGCATTCTTCAGGACTTGGTGTAAATAAACCCTGGCGGTATGGACTCGCTAAGGTCCACCCTTACCTAGGGACGTGAAAGTGAAAAGTAATCGTGAAAAAGTGCAAAAAATTAGAAAGAAAAGCTGTCTTTCTAATAACTCCTGGTTTAGGAGGCTTCCAATTTTCGGTTTCTGCACCTGTTAGGAGATGAAGTGACGAGGACAAACAAGAAGACAAAACAAACAATCAGTTGTATTGATGATTGCCTAATAGCAGTCCATTGTGCTCCAGTTGGTGGTATCAGAGACATCCTGTGGTTAAATAACAGTATAGTTAACACCACCTTGATCCCCAGCGAAAAGAGCGTTATAAGTAACTAGTGCTAAGTGCTATACGTGCTATGTACAACGCGTGCTATTTACAGGGGGTCGTGAGTTAAAAACGCTATCAACCTAAAATGTCGGCGCGATAAACAATCGTGCTGATAGTTAAAATAAGGGTAATTTCTCACTTTAATAGTGTGTAAGTTTCACACCATGGGTCACAGGAGGGGGGTGGAGGCGTAATTGGCACACCCTGCAATCGTTAGAAATGAAATAAAATAAGATCAGGCAATTGCGCGACTCAGATCGGTACTTAGCTCAAAGGAATGCGGAAGATTTTCGGCTTGATGTACTCACGCCCTCGACGCTCGGCACCCGTGGTATACCTATAGCGACCCTCTGCTGGACCCCGAAGATGTCCGCTCGAGGCAGCGAGGCAGTTAAGTAAACACCACGTTATCCTGCTTCCGGGTGGGAGCGGTCGGTCTGCGTCAGCGCGTGAGGAAGGACCAATCAGTGCGCTCTGGCGTCATGTGTGTTCCGCCAATAGGCGTCGATGGCGTCGTTGTCAATGGCAACACGCGATTCAGGCTATGTTGTGTAATTGTTGCGGGTGTCCGCAACTGTCTTACGTACAGCCATGGCAATAATTCCAATTTTAGTCATGATGTAGTGATAATGGAATTTGATACCGGTACATTGATTGGGACTACATGAGACGCTATCAGACACACGTCAGGGTTCTCAAGTGGTAGAATATAGGGGCGTATTGCCCATTGTTAGGTTACCTAAGGTTGTGTAAAGGGGTGGAATATTAACAGTTACAATCTAGGCATGATCTATAATCTTGGAAGGGCCCAGGTGCAGAATTTGATCGAGATTGGGCCATTTCCCAAGACCACGACGTATGGGGTCACCTCAGGAGGCAGGTTAAGTATATCCCTAATATGCGGTAGATGGGATGGCGCTATGATTCTGTGGCAGTTCTCCATAGTGGTGGCAACTGGGGTTGAGGGCCTTGGGAATATAATTAAGGCCCCTCCTCCGCCTGGGGGTACATGCTGTTGTCAGGAGCCCCATTAGTGAGGGTAGTGCTATACACCATAGCATAAGCTCCAGAAGCAATTGACTCCGGGGGGGGCTAATCTACCTGGTCTGCGAAACCCCCCACCTTAATTAGAGCCAGAATTTCAGATACTCTGGTCTCAATGGTATTTAACCTAGATAGAATTAGTTCGAGTCTGGCATGTAATACCGCCATGAGTTCGGAAATTAAATCCTTGCTAAGAGAATCCCTCCAGCAGGACAAGGTAGATTAGAATCGAACAGGGGAACCACATGGGTGCTTGAAGTATCTGATTCCACATTCACCCCTCCGCTTACTACTCAAACTAATGGAGCAAGGGGGAGTTGAGTCAAGAGGTAGGGCCCCTGATTCCCCATGCCTCCTCCAGTGCTAAACTTCTGGCTACCAGGAACCCCCATGGCCCCCCTTACCTCACCCCAATCACTTAAAAAATTATCCCTTTCACTCTCCTGGGGATCTCCACAGGTGAGGGATGACCGATTGAAGATTGAAGTGGGCTACCCCTGGCTAGCAGCAGCCTTCTTTCCACTGGCTCAATTTCTTCGGACATCACTGAGACTGCACATGTTAAAAATCCTTCAATGGTCGTGACTCGTGGTGTTTTGGGTGGCGAGGATGCCTTTACAAAAGGAACTTTCCTCTTTCCCATGATTGAGCCGCTCAAATGACACAGCCCCTTCTAGCCAGCAGCCACGGAGCCTAACAAGGCCCCTCCAGAAACCCTATTTCAAGCAAACCCCAGCAAGTCAAGCCCACACAATAGTACAACCCCCACCCGCTAGCCCTTATGGGAAAATCAAGTGGTTCGCCCTGACCAGTCACCAAGCGCTAATACAACAAAGATCTGCTAAAAGCACCGCCCAGTGAGTCCAGAACAAGACCGAAAATGTTGTTGGTCCCTGCCACACTTGCTGCATGCTTGGAGCCAGACCTGTAGAGCCCTTGGTGTTTCTCCTGCACTTCAGGATGTTCTTAAACCAGACTACAATTCATCCAGTACCTTGATCTGTCTGGAGATTGGCCCAACAACAAGCCTAGGAGGGGGAGGAAAGAAAAAAGACCAAAGAGGGTGGCCCCGCCTGCCTCTTCCTGGTGCTGACAGGCACAGGACGGTCCTGCCCATGGACATCCCTGCATGACTGCAGTGCACCTTAAATGATGCAAATGATCCTGAGACGGTTAAGTATAAAGCAGTTTGCAGAGTAACCTGGAAGCCATTAATCTTTTATTTGCTGCACTCAAACCTCGATGAGTTGAGAATGTATCAAGAGCAATATCAGTGAACTGCTCACTGTTAAAAGGGCAGAGCTATGCCTGGTTGCAAAGGTTTATGCTCAATGAGCCATAGCAGCCAAGTGGATTTTGTCTCATGTGACACCATCTAATAGCCCATGCTATTTACCAGTTGCACTTTACATTCTGTGTGTTGTAGTTTCCCTTTTAGAATTAGGAGTAGAGGATTGAAAATCTCAGCATGGATCTTTTTCTACATTTCTTTTTAAGTAATCTTGACATATCTGTTTTGCACAGAGTATATACTTTCTGTGGTATCTCCATTTTTTGCTGGCTAATTTACTTTTTTTTTCTCCTGGCTCAGATTGTGCTTCAGCTCTTAGAGCCAAGCCAGGCCTCTTGCCCATTTCATAGCACTCACAAAGTTTCATTGTCCCTCGAGGAAACATTTCAAAATAATAACAATTCATAGTGATGTCACAACAGTGATCATTAATCTAATTACGCAGAGAAATTTTACACAAATACCAGAATATATAATAAAAAGTATATTTTTTATTCAATTAGACTTTTTTATCAATTGCAGCCTGGCAACGGACATACTACTAAGATTCTAAGATGGATTGGTAGTAGTATATGAAACGCCTTTTGCTTGGATTATAGATAATTAAAATGTCATATTCAACAGAAATTCAACATAACAAATCATCAAATTTGTAGTCAATAGAATAACATATAAGCAAAGCGATGTTGGGCGTCGACGTTTCGGTCCTCCGTTGGTCTATAAGATCCTCAGGACCATCATCAGGATGATCATGTTGCACATTTAAATCTAGTGTAAAAAGAATATATACTTAACATCCCTGCATCTACAAGAGGTATCGTCTGCTCAACGCATAAAGACAACAATGGTGAACCACACCCACGGTGTCAACACAAAATCCATGTACCAGAAAACATGCCACCACACACTTGTGTGCCCAATCTATGTGACATAATCAACATTGAACTACAACAATTTAAAAAACTCACTTCTCAAAATACTTCCAGCCGGAAGTGATAAAGGAGATTAAGGTATAAATCCCAAGAATCTAATAGAAAAACATAAGATGTCCAAATGTCAGTTCTCTCTAGGACCCTAAAACTTACACGAAACACCATTGGAGTCCATGACAGTACTCACAAGTCTTCTTGAATATTAGACCATATGACCACCTAAAACATATTGAAACCAGAGAATAATATTAACTAAGTGTCTCAACTGAGTAATCAAGAAACATTTACCCAACATGATGAAAAGTGTCTAGATTTAAAGGAATACTCGCAAAGTTAATCGTATCACAAGTATAATTGCCTGAAATAAAAATCAATGGACTATATCAATACCTGCCTCATAAGTCGCAAGGCACAAACAGATGTATTTCAACTAATTTGTGGAAACCTTAAACCCATCAGATAACGCCAAACGTGTCAAGGTGTATGTTGTACTCACGAAATGGATCGTTACACAAGCGTTTAAATCGCTTGAAATAAAGCAAAAACGAAAGTTCTGATATCAGTAAAGGCTTAAAGGATCGTGAGATGCAAAAAACTGTTTGCGAGCCGAAATCGATCTAAGCAGACACTTATTGCCGAAACCTGCGTTGCAGATCATAGCACAGCCTTTCCGGCTAGCCCACCTCTAGTATTTCCCCACATAGGGCTGACTGAAAACTGAAAATTTTAGGCCTGCTTCTAACAAGGCTACTACTCCCAGTTGAGAAACCCCATTCCTTTTAATCTGAAATGATTCATGTGATGCTGTACAAATGTTCACTTGAAAAATGTGTAAACTCTTCAGGTATCTTTGGGCTCTGCCATGTTGGACGGCTTTGACAATTGTACTGCAGCCTCAAGCACGGAAGTACCTTCGTGTCACGACCTTCCTTTGGCTGAGCACTGAAGTGAGCATAGGTTCTTTTGCCTTCAGCGTGCAACGTAAGCACAGAACAGGACCGAGTTTTCCAGAGGAAGCTTTCCCTACTTGGCTACTGCTATAAGATATAGTATCAGAATTTTTATAACACTTACTACTCCTTTTAAGTTGCTGAATTGCTTTACAGCCGGGAAGCATGCTACTCTGTAGGCTGCTTACATCACTGTATGTGACAAGCTTCCTTAATAACACCAGTCGCTTTCCTGGTAGGGCCAGCTGAACAGTTTTCAGTTTGAATACCTTGCATTTAGCTCTAGATACTGGTGGGAGTGCTGTACCCCTAGAACATCTATAATTCAGTAGTGCACCCAGATGTTGTGTGGATCAGGGTCGGTGTTAGCCTTAAATCATGAGGCAATATGCCTTGGAGATAAGGTTCAAAATGAGTTCTATATCGAAGTTTAGGAAAACCATGAAGGTTCATTACAAAAATTCAAAGGTACAATACAGAAATTGTAAATGCAGATGCAGCAATAGTCTCATTTTAAGGCCTAAAGTTATTGCCATGAAGACTCTCAATCGTAAAATCAGTGCATAGCACTAGGCAACATCAGAAACAGACAAAGTCCCAAATATGCAGCAAAATCAATGAAAAATCGGGCAGCATTCAAAGGAGTCAATAAAGTCTTCTGGCTCACCACCTCAATACAAAGGTTTAAATAGCCATTTTCTCCACAAGAAAGCATTAAAATCTCAAATTCATCATGGTATGGGCAAAAAATTACATTATCAACAAATCATATAACAGTAATATGAATCGTCGTAAAATCCTACTACCTTAGCACCAATCCATGTTATGAATATTGATTTGGCCCTTCTGATCTAATTTCGTCCGAAGGTGTCAGAACAAATTAGTTACATAAACAACAATGAACAACTGAATGAATCCAATACCACCTGCAAGCGAAAGGTCATTGGAAATTATTACTAAAGCTTCCTCTGGCAGGCCCTCTTCAAGAACAGCACCCCTCAGTAATAAACAATCCACATCTTGGAGCACATACTGTAAGTTAGGAATATAAACAGAGAACGAACATAGTGATACAACATCCATTTTAAATAAGATGTTGTTGAGGCCTAACTGAAGCCTAGTCAGCCTAAGCCAGAAAAACACATTTTAGCATGTTGTAGCGAGTTTTTTAAAATTGTATTCGTTTTATATCTGCATACACATATGTGAATTCTTAATTACTCTGCACACTATTATTAATGCACATTTTGATTTAAACCCACAAAAGTCTTAACAACTTGTTCTTTGATCCTCATAGCAGAGGATCATAAATAGATATGACATTTAAAATAACTTTGTGATATGATGTCATCATCAAGCAGAGGAAAAGCCTACTTGAACTATCTGCCTGCTAGGGCTTCCCCCTAATTATGGTGAGGGTAGGATGGTGGTTGTTAGGTGTTTAACCATGCAGCCATGAAAGGTTGACGTGTAAGTGCTCTTTAATAAAGCAGGTAATGGTACTTTGTAATGGTTAGTTACAGTACTAAGAAACAGCCCTGACTGGGGTTTTAAGTGGTACACCAAGAAACAATTGATTATGTTAAAAAGGAATGAAGTGCAGCATGCATAATTTTCCTACCAGCCCCTTATATTTTGCATTCTTAAAGCAATAGAGCACAGAAAAGGCAAGAAAAAAGGAAATTAACTATTGTTAATCTTAACAGGTGTGAAGGAGATGTGGTCATGAGTCTAAGTGACAGACCTCAGAGCCAAACGATAGGCTTAGGTATCCCTCTCCACCATTTGAGCAAACTATGTATTCCTGTGTGTATCATATGTCATATTATTTTACTCGGCCAGGATTTTGTTTGCCAATATTCCAGCGTGCAAGGACAGGGTCTGGTTTGCAAATTGTGGTTTATGTACAGGGCCGGACTGGCTACCGGGCAGTTGTGTGTGCTGCCGAGCTGGGGGGCTGGTTTCGTTGATAGGGACCTGCGTGTGAAAAACGAAATTCGTTTTGCCTTTTTTATTTCAGTGCGCACGAAGGTCCCCATCAACGAAATATGCCCCCACCACCGAGAAATTAACCCCCAGCTCGGCAGCACACACAACTGCCCGGTAGCCAGTCCGGCCCTGCTTATGTATTTTGCTATACATTAGCAAAAAAATAACCTGAAAGTATCTAGTACCCAGGCATCATCTCCCATTTCACGTAACCTACTACCCACGTCAATATGGCGCCATGCTTACTTTGAGTGATGTGCACTCTTCATAGATCTGAAACAAGCTCACCATCAGTAGTGTGCATTACATTTGGACATTTGCCTTTATCTAAATGTTAATAATAATGTAAGCGTGTAGCGTATGGCTGACTGGCACGAGTCTAGATTGGAAAAGCCCAGTTATTGCACCACAGGACAATCCTGAGCCACTCTGTTTGCTTCTGTCACTAGCATTATCTACTTCTGAGCTTGCCTGCCTACCCTCTCTCGTTGCCCAGGTACATCATGTGCAGACCTGCTCTTTCGCTACAACTACCCCCCTCCCATCCCCTAATCCTGAGCACTTTTGTGGATGTTTGAGGTAATTTGCGCTTAAACCTTCATAACTATTTTCCCCAAAAGGTATAAATGCCAAATTTGTGTCCATTTTTTTTTATTGGGGGGGGGGGGGGGGCGTGGAGAAGAATGCTATGGAAGAAAGCATATTTTTTCCTGAAAATTATATCAACGAAAGGCTTACTATGCTAGGATTGCTAGGATCACCATCTTCCTAGCTTTCAGGAACACACAGAGTTGCTCATATATTTTTTGATTACCACAGTTATTGTTTTTACCTAAGAGATAGTCATTTTTTCCTTATTTTTGTGGTTTCAAACTGCTTGCAGTTTGTGGTAGAAACATGCATGAAATGTATGGGTGATATCAGAACAGTATATTTTTCAAAAATAGACAGAATTCTGAATTCAGCAAGAGGTAATTTGTGTAGACCCCTCAAGGGTTTCCCAAAGAAACAAGTCATTGAAATAAAAAAAATAAAAAAATGATTAAAGAATAGCTATTGTTGAGCCTGATCTCAGTGTTTCATATGTGTGTTTGTTATAATCATTTGCCTGTATTCCTGGGTCTTCATTCCGCCTGGCAATACAAGTCGGCGGTTTATCAGTATGTAGTTGGTGTAAGGTCGAGTATAAGTGGGAGGTCCCTTTTTTCCATGTTTTATTAAAAATCAAGGTTTCAAAGGAGGTCAACTCCCTGTTAGCCATGGGTTGTATCTGTCTGTTTCTTGCCTAGTGTAATAATTGGATTAGCATAAATCCATCATGAGGATGGAGAATAAATTGTTCTATACATGACTCCTTGTCCAATTTTGTTCCATATACGAATAGATCTTCCAATCGCATTGAATTCTTACTATTCCAATGCTGGAATCCTACATTCCGAATCCCAAATGAGAAATCCAGATTAAATGTTATTGGGGTCATGGGAGATGGGAAGGTGGTCGTATATTTTTTATGGGTTAAGTCCCAATATTCTAATAGTATGTTGGTTGCGCTAAGAGGTTCAGCTGTGTGAAGTCATAATTGTCAAGGAAGCCCCAGTAAGTTCAATAGTGGGAGCTGTGGGTAGGTTTGCTCAATATTTTCCCAGAGTTACTTGAGCGGAGTGTACAACCAGCCCAGTGCTGATCTCCGTTGGGCAGTGTTAGAAATGGGGTCTCTAGTTGGCAGAGGTAGGGACCTTTGTCCAAATGAGGACCCTTACTGCTAGTCAGGGTAAGGGGGTAGACACTTTAGATAACCCCTGCTCACCCCCTTGGTACCTTGGCACGAGCAGACCGGCTTATCCCAAAGGCAATGTGTACAGTATTTGTACCAACACTCACAGTATCATAGTCAAACCACCACAAATGGACACCACACCAGTTTAGAAAAATAAAATATCTTTATCTAAACTTAACAAGACCAAAATGACAAAAATCCAACATACACAGTTAAAATATGACTTTCAAAAGGTTTCAAAGCTTGTACCATAGAAAATTATGGATGTGTGACTTTTACCAGTAGTTCGTCAAAATTCACAAGGCCAAACAGCTGCAGAGTGAAGAAGCGTCAAAAACAATGAACTGAACAATGTTTTTAGTGGCTGGCCTAGAAGGTTAATATAGGCTTTATATGAGTCCATTTGGGTCATGTGTTTTATTATTTTTAGGGTGTTTCATTACAGTTTGGACTTCATCCATGGTAATAGGGGTCGAGTTCATTTCTTCTCGAAAATGATAAGCTCTCTAAATAGCCATCTTGAATTGCTTTGCCTATATTTAGGGAGCTATATAGGCTAGTATAATATGAATGAAAGTTGTCAATAATTGAGGCCTGTAAGGTATTAGTATTGTCACAGATTGAAAGTATAAGATTTATGTTGTGCAGTTTATAAGCCAGAATTCTGTCTACCTTATTTCATAATAACATTGATTCGTGTAGAGCATTTTTTTGTCTGTGACTTTCATCAGACGTTTTTCTAGTCGGCCTAATGGTTTCCTAAGAACGCAATAAACTCTGAGGGAACCTTCGTTTTTGTGTTTCATTCCAATGTCTCTAATCAAGCTTGTTTGTAATTTGCTTCGCTAAGTGTGTGCAGGGGTCCTTGTGGGAAATCAACTGTCCCCTGATGACAGCTTTGGCAGCATACCTCATTACATCCCATTCCACTTCAGTTTCTATTAACTAGTTTTCTAAGACTTCTTGAGTAGTAGTGCCTAATTAAGAGTCTCCGAAAGCTGTTTTGTTAATTGTCCATTGTGTATGCAGTGCTCTTTCAGTCAGTGTAACGCCTAGGCAGAGATAGACAGTTGAGGGATCAGATTTGGTAATATATTGTTTGATCGCGCAGCACATTATCCATTAAGAAGTAGTTTATTCTGGTAAAGCTTATATGAACATTGGAGAAAAACATGTAATCCCTCTCTCCTTCATGACTTCTCCAGATGTCTGTGAGTGCCGAATCGTCCAGACCATGCAATAGGGAAAAAGGGGCTTGTGCAGTTGCATCTCCAAATATGTATCAATCTAGCAAGAGATTGAATGGGGTATTAAAACCTGCTCCACAATGACGGTCACTCCCCTGCGAAACTGGGGAATTCTGGTAAAAGCATTCTTCCTAAAACTGGTGCATGTTTTAGTTTGGGCCAATATTAAAGCAATGCCTCCTGCTTCATTGGCGAGTTTAGGCCTTGTATACTCGCAATAGCTATCAATAGCTGGGTCACTGTAGATTCTAGTCAGAGCTGTTCGCTATAACTTGACTAACTATAAAAGGACTACATATAGGATACACCATTTTCCACAGATTAGGATGATGAGCCAGTTAGTCATTGGAAAAGTCCTCTGCATGGTAATGGACGTGTACCCCTTTACCCTGGTGTGTACTGACCGCATGTGTGTTTGCAAGAGGTAACACAGAAAGGCTCCAGTTCTGAGTAGTGCATGTAGTGTGAATGTGTGTGCTGAATGTATATGTGTCTGGTGGCTTAATACATGGGGTAACGGTACTGGATAGTGTATGCGCTATGTACATATACTGAGTGCAAGTGTGCCTGTAATGGTACATTACATGATGGACTCTAGGTTCCATTTTGGGAGGCCAAAACCTGTGAAGATATGAGGAGATAGAGGAATATCCCCAAACTGATTTGTGTATTGCTTCATTCTTGGGAGCTGGGTGGGACACACTTGAGGAGGGAGAGCGAGGTTTTCCCTATACACGTCAAAGGGTGCTCCTTGATTCAATGAGAGATCTCAAGGAAAGGGCCTGGACACAACTTAGGAAGAAGATGGCACTGATGAGGGAATCATAAAGAGTGGGTCTGGGAACCCAGGATTAACCTTTTGATAGACATATCACAGTGGCTGATATCCAAGTGTGAGCTCTTGTCACTTCCATGGCCTGTCTTGTGGGGTGATCCGCTTCAGAGTCTGCTGCTGTGACAGATGACTTTTCAAGAGGGAGAGGAGAAACATGTACTTCAAAAGAAGCAGAACCTCAACATAAAACTTTAAAGACCCAGACCCTTAATCACATTTGGTGTCTGTAAATGAACTATAAGTAGTGGAGGTTGAAACCGCAAAAGTTGTCACCTGTCAGGCAGCCAGACCGGCTGTGTGAGGAGAGAAGGTCTGCCTGATTTCTGCATATGACCAGGCCTGCAAGCCAATGCCTGCTAGTCTCCCTGTGGGGTAAGGGGACATCAAGCAGGGAAAGAAAGAATCACCTTTCCTGAAGCACCAGCATCTGTCTGCTTACCAAGACCAGTGTGCCCTGTGAGAAAGAGGAGAGCGGTAGAGGGAGGAAGGTTCAATGGGGAGCTCTTTTGAGTGGACTCCCGTGTGAGTTGTGAAGACACAGCTGTCGCACCAATCGTGGTGTTGCCTGTGTGCAGACTGAGTCGGTGACCCCCATCTGCCAGAAGAGGGCTGCCATGAAGATAGCCTTGTAAATATTGCTGTGCAGTAAGGACTGAGCCCTGTGTAGCCCTGTTGCGGTGACCCCGTTTGCAAGTTTAGGAAAGACTGCCTTGCAAAAAAGGGCCGTAGCCTGTGCAACTCTTTAGCAACGTCCAGGAGGGGCCACCATGGTAAGGACTGCCATGCGGAAAAGACCGAAACCTTGTGGGGCACTGGCATGGCAACTTTATATTTTCAAAATTGAACTGCACGCAGTTTCAAGCCTCAGTTTCAAGCCTCGCAGCCACACAATAATGCGCTTTAGCATCAGTCAGCATAATTCCAAGTAACCCATTGTAATCCAGGGTAATCAATGTTTATTCAGCAATCCTCTTTAAATTCGCAATGCAGGCAATGTGATTCCAAAATTTAGATGCAGAATAAATGCCCATCCAGGCCTTTTCTTACGGCATGTTAGAATTCACTTTTCATCCTAGGTAACTATACGAGTGTTCACCCAATGCATTTCAGGCAATGCGGTCAGGGGTAGCTGTAGTATGAGAACAAACCATCAGTATTCTTGAATAATTGCATAGCATTTGACAATATATTAATGTAAATGTTCCCCCCCCCCAAACCATAACATCTAATAAGTAAATGCACGAAACTTATCTGAAAACACATCACTAGACAATAGCATTTGTGTAGCGTTAACAAAAAATTGACCAAAACTAAGAAACATGTTAATCTAAAATATTAAAATGTGACTTTCATCCGATGTCTCTCATACTAAACTGTGTGCATGAAAACAAAGAGCTAGTCAAAAAGGTACACTTACAATACAACAGATATGATCCACTTCTCCAATATCTCAGCGCCGTGACCAGCACTGTGACTCCTTCATCTACAAATCTCAAATGTGCGCAAGAGAAACTGATTCTCATTAAACCCTGATGTGCTCTAGGTGCAACCAATCCATTTAATACTTTGTATGCCAGGAGGTGCTGTTGGGAGTAATTGTGCCATGTGGATGGGGCAGGAGCCCGCGAATTGTAAGCAGCCTTGAACCCCAGGTCACCTCTATGAGATCGAGATCAATATCATCAGAAAACATCATCCCCCCTCCCCTTTCTCTGGAAGCGTGGACACTTACTCTACATGAGGAGCACAACACACCACTGATCGCTACTGGAGAACAACCGTATAGGCTCAGATGAGAGCGTACACCTGCCGAGTGCTGATGCGATGGTCTCATTCTCTCGCTCTCAATCTTTCTGCTCCTCTCACCGTTGTCCTTATGTACCGTCCTCCCCAAGCCATGCCTTTATTTGTCGCCGCTTTGCAGGATCTCCTGGCCACCCTGGCGGTTAACAATTCCTCGGTTGTTCTGCTTGGTGATTTTAACTACTGGCCAGGCGACCCGAGGGAAGATCTTTCTTCTAAAGACTTTTCTGCTACTCTTCAGTGTCCTGGACCAAATCTGGTCATTGCGCCGAGATATTTCACCCCCTTCCATACTTCCTTGCATTTGGTCTGACCATTCCATTATTTCATTTTCTATTTTCTCGGCCTCGACTGACAAGCTGCCCCTACCCAAAAACATACTAGTTCGTAGCTGGAACCAAACGGACCTTAACTCTCTCTCGACCTCCCTGGCCTCCTCAGCGCCTGATATCACTGACCTCTCTTTGGATTCGCAGTCAGAAGCCATTAGCACCTGGCTCTCCTCCTCCTGCGACCAGGTCGCCCCGCTCAAGAAGGTCAAATCCGTCCGCCCCTATGACGCTCATAAATGGTTCACCAGGGAGCTTAAAGACCCCAAACTCGATCTTAGGCGATCGGAACGCCATTGGAGACGACACTACTGTCCCACTCTCTGTGCTAAATATAGACTTCTCCTCAACGATTACAAAAAAGCGATCCTTGCGGCCAAAACAAAATACTTCACGAGAGAGTTGCCCTTTCCGCCAATAAACCCCGAGAAATTTTCTCCCTGGTCCACAACCTTGCTACCCCTGACCGCACCAGCACTAGTCTTGTTCCATCTCAGACCCTCTGCTCTTCGCTCAATGATTACTTTATTGACAAGATTGCCAACATAAAGGCCAATATTCCCATGGTGCACCAATCTGGTGTCTCCTGTCCCCTCAATCCACCCTCCTCCTCTCTGGATCACTTTTCCCCCATTTCCATGGACCGTTTTCTCAATCTGCTCACAAAAATCAAGTCCGGTTCTCCGGTGGACTGTGCTCCGGCACGGATTCTCAAAATTCTTCTCTCCAGTTGTCCTGCTCCTCCTCTTGCCCTTCTCAACGCTTCTTTGGCTCTGGGTTCTGTTCCTTCCTCCTTTAAAACCGCCATAGTTTTACCTATTCTTAAAAAACCTGGTCTTGACCCCTCTCTTCTCTCTAATTTTAGGCCCATCTCTCTTCTTCCTTACCTGGGCAAGATTCTTGAAAGCTACGTTGCATCTTGTCTGTCCACTTATGTCGAGGAGAACCACCTCTTGGCCTCCCATCAGGCGGGTTTTTGCCCAGGACACTCCACGGAGACAGTGGTCATCGCGGTCCTGGAGGAACTTAAGGGGAAAGCTGACATCAATCTTCCCCAAGCCCTGGTCCTCCTCGATTTGTCCGCTGCGTTTGACACGGTCGATCACTCCATCCTTCTCGACCGTGTCAGAGCAGCGGGCGTTCGGGGCGCAGCCTTTTCTTGGTTGGCGTCCTTTCTCCAGGGCAGACCCCAAGCGGTCCACCTCTCGGGTTACTCCGCTCCCCCCCGCTTGGTCTCCTGTGGGGTCCCCCAAGGTTCCTCCCTCTCCCCTCTTCTTTTCAATCTTTATATTCACCCTCTTATCATTTCTCTTCGCGAGCTTGGGGTCTCGGTGTACAATTACGCCGACGACCTCCAGCTCGTCTTCGATCTCTCTTCCCCTTCTGACTCTCTTCCCAAGCTCTGTTCTAACTTAGTCTTTATTTCTGAATGGATGAGCATCAACCACTTGAAGCTCAATCCGGACAAGACGGAGCTTGTCCTCATGGGTGGTCCCTTAAATCCATGGTCCCCAGTTCATTGGCCCCCTTCCTTCGGCTCCCCCCCCTTCACCGGTCTCTTCCGTTCGGACCCTGGGCATCAAGGTCAGTCATGACCTAACTATGCATGCCCAAGTCAGTTCCGTTGTATCTTCTTGCTTTCTATCCCTTCGTCTCATTCGGAAGATCTCCCGGTATTTCTCTGCGGACGCCCTCAAATCCATAGTCATGGCTCTTATTACCTCCCGCCTTGACTATGGGAATGGCCTGTACGTGGGCATACCCGCTTATGAAACCCGCCGTCTTCAGGCCATCCAAAATCAGGCAGCCCGCCTTATTCTTCATCTCCCCAAATCTTCTCACATTACCCCTGCACTTAAGTTCCTCCATTGGCTCCCAGTGCACTTTAGATCTTTTTTCAAATTGGCCTGCCTGGCATTTCAGGCGCACACCCACTCAGCCCCCCTCTTTATCAGTTCTCTCATCACTCCTTATGCCCCTAGCCGCACTCTCCGCTCCTCTTCTCTGTCCCTTCTGCACGTCCCCCGTTTTCGCAAATCGAGAACGGGGGGCACCCGTTTTTCCGTTCTGGCCCCTCGGTTTTGGAACAGTCTTCCTCTCTTCATTCGCTCCATTCCCATCTACACCCACTTCCGTAAAGCCCTTAAAACATTCCTGTTTTCTCAGGCATTCCCCTGTTAGTTCCCTCGGATCCCCTCGTTGAGTCTGGTCCAGTCCTCAGCGCCAGGAAGCCGCTTGGCCGCAGTGCGCTTTATTAAATTTCTTTTTCATTTCGTTTCATTTCATTTCATTTCTCATTCAGCTGAAACACCTGAAAAGGACCGGAGCTGTTGAGAGTGCCCGCAGGTAGGGCACACTCCAAGATGCTGCATGTCTTCTTTCCCGGAGTGGGTAAGACTGTGACGAGCCTACCCGTCTGCGCTGCTAAGAACTCTGCGGCACTAAGACACTTTTGACTATAATTAAAGAACCAAAGTGGATTCTTGAGTTAAAGTCCTGGATGCAGCCACCAGTGAATGGAGAATAACCCTGATCACATAGCGAGGAGATGGTGGGACAGTGACTTGCCAGCAATGCCAGGAAATATATTGTTGTCTGTAAGTACTATAACTTTCTTTAGCTTGAGTAGAGTTAGAAATAAAATATTTATTTTATATGAAATAAGTATTTCGTTGGAGATTGATTTATTGCTGCTCCTGCGTGCTCTTTGAGTTAGGAGCCTTGTTCCCTAATCTGTATCCACACCTTTCCCCCAGAGGGTGCTTTAGACTGCTCGTTCACATCTACCACTGAGGGTCAAGTGCAGAAGGGGTACTTGGCCCAGTTGCTCAGGATCAATAGTGGGCCTGGCCCCAGGACATCATGAGTAAAAGGCCTTAACCCATATGGTTGGGACCAGTAGCCGCAGCATGCCCTGTGGCCCTCTGAACAGGGTTCTAACGGGCCCTAATAAATATTGCGTGTTTCCGTGGATTTGTACAAACATAAAAGAACAAAAAACACATTCCAAGAAAAACAACTATTGAATTAGAAAAAAAAACATTTTTGCCCAGAGTGGACAGAAAGCCTAGTTGTGATTTAAAAATAGCTGCAACATGACTGGTTGATGGAAAAAAACTTTCATTTTCTTACTCCAGGTGCACGAGAGCTCCTTTATGGCTGTTTTGTCTCCGTTCTTCAATGTGAACAATGGCAATTACACATATTTGCCCTCCAGGTCAATCATTTCACTCTCCCCTTTCCCAAATTGGATACTTATTGTTGGTGAATCAAATGTTTTTATAGTTTCAGTTAATATCATTGTCTACTTGACAGCAGACATGAGTAAGTTCCAAAGTTCAGTGTTCTCATCTGATGTAGCGGTGTGACATTTTTGCTCCAAACATTGCTCGGTGTGTCTAGCTAGACAGTTTGATCTACTATTGCATTGAGTTCTCCATTCCCCTAGTTTCCCTGATCAGCGAGGTTGTAGGTGGATCCTGATGTTCTTCAGCTGGTTGTACTCTCTTGGCATTTTTACTGAGTATTGCTTGTTAACTTTAGTAAAAATCAAGCACAACTGGTAACCTCCTATATATGGGACCTTCTCCTGACGTAAGTATAGTGTTACAGCTTTGAATTCTCAATGTCTCGATAACGTTGCAGCGGAAACATCTTGAAACAGAGATCGGAGGTCTCCTTTAAATTGGATGGGATCTTGCTGCTTGGTTGCCACTATTATAGATTATATTATTCTTTAACTTTGAAGTAGTGGATTATTGTCAAAATGTCTGAAGTTTAGTTGACCTTTTATTGGAACGATGAGTAAACTCTGTGCCGGCAATCTAGTGTCATTACTGCATCTTCTGGTAATTGAAGGTGACAAAACAATTCCTGGACATGATGTTCTTGTTCAGCATTTGGAATGTCTCTGTTCAGTACCCTAATGCGGGTGTTGTTTCTCTCAGCTCTATTTGGGCAGTCTTCCAATTTCCTCTAACCAGAACTGTTTAAATTCTAGTGGGTGTCCTTAGATCCCAAGGACCTCCGCATCTCTTGCTGTGCTTGTGCCCGCCCACACACTGTCAACACACCTCGAGGGGAACTGAGCCAGATCGAACTAGCGAAGCTTGGGTTTCTGATCACACTGTGATTGCCCGTGGGCAAGAACAGGCAAATCTTCCCTCTATACGCACTACATGTTAGGTTGTTACCCCTTGTTGCTGCTAGTATAGTAACAACGCTACATAGGGGGCAGTCGCCGGGTCGCGACCCCCCTCCGTCACTGTGCTCACCTCCGCTGGGAACAATGGGTGTGGTGTGCGGTAGGGTGGCAGCGGGCAGCAGGAGGTGACTGGGACCAAAGAGCTTGCTTCTGGACAACAAAAGGAAAAGAGGAAGTAATTGACCACGCTAGCCATTGAGTTGGCTGTGGGTGGTGGTGGCGGCAGGTGCAGAGATTTAGTGCAAGTGATAAAGGAGAATAGGAGTTAAGCAAGCAACTCTTTTGTAATCCTTAAGGAACAAATGTTAGAGAGAGTTAGAGGACCTTATAAAGATCTTTAAACATGCCTTGACTAAAACTGCCTTGGCCTCCCACCCTTGGCTCTCCATCAAGAAAAAGAATAAAATTCAACACACTGTCTAGCACATAGAGGGCCCAACTCCAAAGGACCCTCCTTTTGACACCATATTCTCACAGTAGGACATCAACACCCTCGTTATATGGTGCCCTGCAATCTTAGGTGACATGCTATGACTCATCCGGCGCTGGAAAGCCTTCGGGTAGGTACGCGCTTTAGAAGTTCGCATAGCACAAAGATGCAAACATTGTTATTGACAAATGGGTCTTGTTTGGAATGCTTACACATAGTATCCCCTCGAATCAGTATTGATATTCAACCCCACAGTGAGTGTGTCTGTTGTGTGTTACGAGCTTCACAAGGAATGCAACGGGGATTTGTGAAGGATACTTACATATAGGAAAAGGCAAGCAAAATGTACTAAACGCTCTCTAAACAGAGAGGTAACCCCGTGACATACCATTTGCGATCAATGAGGGTGAGACAGATTGCTTTGACTTTTTGAGCAGCTCATCATGTCATACTCTCAGCTTGGGGCTCCGATAGGATCCCTGATTACACAGCTTTGTTACATAAATGATGGTACATTTTGGAGATGGAAAAACTGTCCCTAGCAGTGAAGTTGAAACAGGACACATATCTTGAGCTGTGGGCCCCCTTCATTTCTATTCTGTCTACCGAATTCAACTAACTGGCCTGCCTGACATATCTCAGGCTGCTACACTTGATTCCACCATCGCAGACGTCCACAGGACATTTGAGTAGCAGCCCATGCCAGCTCTAGTCCACAGCCTGGATTGCCATATGTGGGGTGTACCTTCACGTAAGTTATTCTGTTTTGTAGGAGGGGTGGCGGAGAATTCTGTTGGATACTTTTTGAGTTTTGTTTTTCGATTATATTTTTATGATGCTGTCGGACCAAGGGTTGCAGGCAGACAGCTGTGTATGTTGATTGCTTGCTTCTGCTTTTATATAATAATAATGAACAAAATTGATCCATAAATAGAGAGGTATACTAAAGGAAAAGAGGAACAGATCAGGGTATGCAAGCAGTATAGGTAAAAGTATTATAATCCCTCGAGACTTCCACTTGTTTAATTTTTCTGCAAATAACTCAGAAGGGGGTGAATTATTAGCTTGGAAAGGTCATGTTGGATCTACTCCATCGTCCACTGCATCATCACTGGCAAGCTCAATAAACAAGAATGTAGAGAAGAATTTTAGAGTAAGCTGGCAGGATGCTCTGTCAATATCAAATGAGCATAAGGAGGTATATTGGTCCTCCCAAGAAGAAATACTCCTACAGACAGTGTTACAGACTAATGGTTCCATCACCTCTGGATCGAAAAAGACAGACTGGCAGTACAGGTACGAGA
Source organism: Lissotriton helveticus (assembly GCF_964261635.1). Classification (NCBI taxonomy): domain Eukaryota; kingdom Metazoa; phylum Chordata; class Amphibia; order Caudata; family Salamandridae; genus Lissotriton; species Lissotriton helveticus. The sequence goes on along the minus strand of NC_136068.1, from coordinate 966,085,099 downwards.
CAATCGCACCAGTATATTATCAATATTGTTAGTAACACCATCAAAAAACACTCAGCGGTTTTTATCCTATTGCCCATGAAGCACCACATACAAAAACTTTTTTAACCAAAATAAGACAGAAGCGTTTGTTATAAAAAACATGTATTATTCTTCATAGTTGAGAAAGATGGTACTTCATTATCATCTTCAGTTTCTTTTACAATATTTCCATCATCAACAGTATTTGCGATATGTCCATTCAATCCTACCCAAATCTATGGTAATCACAATCAGAAGTACAATTTAGCCATGTGGTCTTGATGAAAAATGTCTCGATGTATTTCTATTCTTTTGAAGATGTAGACAATTATTCAGCCCAGCCAACACGTTAAGTCCTAACAGACTTCCTCAGGGCTGAAAAGATTAAAGCCTATACAAAAATTGACATAATGCTTATCAAAAATATAAATGTTCACAACCACATTATCATACACCTGATTCTACAAAGTGAATAAAAAAAGAACAAGTGCATCTAAAAGACCGTGACTCCATCACAAGAGGAATTTAGCATTGTATACGTTTAGACACATTCAATTGTCACTATTTACAAATATTGAGAATATATATATATATATATATATATATATATATATATCTATCAGGGTTGGAATTCCGATGGGTTTTATGCATTCAGGTTTATATACAACATCCATTTTTTAACAGTAAGACAGTCACTTTGAAGATTAATCACCTGTATTGTTCTGATGCTTAGACATTCACATATAATTTATCACCAAAATCCCAACGGTGACTCTCTTCAAGAACTCTGACATTTCAGTCTGCCCCTCTCCATGAATGTTGGATGTACTGTTATTGATGCAGACAACACTATATGGGATACTGAAGTCGATATTACTGAATAATGATGCAATGCAAAATCAAGCAATTTTATTAAAAACAATAGCTGCAGAGTTGAAAAGACTTAAATCGTTTATACCAGCTCTGGTGCGGCAGGTAGAGGCTTACATGAAGGGCATTGTGTCTAATAAAAATGAAGGAAGCAAATGGTCTTTGTTCCCCATAAACCCATGCTGCTCACATATTCTAAAGGAAAGTTTGGTCTTTTAAATATTTAAAAAATAGGGTACAGAGCAGCGATATGAAGGAAAGACCATTGCAGAGAAGAAGGAAAATAATAAATATGGAGATAGTGTTCACGGTAAGTCATAACAAGCATTGACATAGCCAATAGGTCTCGCCTTTGGGACTTCATAAGTGGTTAGTTATGCAGCACACTATCCTGGGTGCTTTGCTACTCTGCAGAAATATCGATCAGAGTCACGGTGTTGGACGACTGATAGAGCAAAGGAAATGCAGACAATGGGGGGGGGGGGGGGTGGGAGCATGGTGAACACGGTAGGAAGGGGGCAGGAGCAAAGTAGAAAACTGGAACCGAAAGTACAGCGGGAGGGGGGCGGGAGCAAAGGAAATGCAGACAACTTGAGGGGGCAGGAGCATGGTGAACACGGTGAGAAGGGGGACGGAGGCAAATGTAGTGTCCTGCCAGGACACAGTCTAGTTGTTGCAGTGTAACTATACACTAAACACCCACCCACCACAGACGTCACTGGGTCAGGTGACGCTGTTAATAAAAGAGCCTGAGCGCACGTGCTCGAGGCCAGATCTGCTATCCCTAACTGGTGTCCGTGTGTCTCAGTTCCTACACCATGTGGGCCTAAGGCCCAACACTACATTGGCGACGAGGCCGGTAGTGAAGCCACGCGTGCCACTGCCACGACGTCCTGAGAAAAGGGGGAGAGAGCTGCCCGCCTGCAAGGCACCCCCCGTAGCAGGGCGCAGCAGCGCCGAGAAGCCGGTGGGCACGTCGGAGCCCCGCAGCCTGCAGCGACCGTGAGGCCCACCGCACCTGCCTTCAAGGACGAGCCGACCGGAGCCCACCCGCGTCGGCCGCCACCATCCAGCGCCACCAGGAAACAGCGAACCGCCCAGAGCCCACCTGAGACGGCCGCGGGGCAGAGACCCCCACCGGAGAGGTGCACCGGCCGGACGGAGCCCACCCGCCGCGACCGCAGCCCAGGATCTGGCCGGTCGGCCGAAGGTGAGCCGGGAGCGGGAGGTGACTCCCCCCGGAAGACTGTGCACCGAAGCGGAGCCCACCCGCTATAAACACAAACTGTGCCCCAAACTGCGAGGGGTGCCCGCCATTGTCCCTGCATCAAAGCGAGACTCGCGGAGCCCACCCGCGGCCCGCCTACAGCGACGCTGTGTTGGCCGCAAACTGCCCCGTGATAATGCAAGGCTCGCGGAGCCCACCCGCGGCCTGCCTGCCGTGTCCCCCGCCGTGTGTGTGAAGAGCCTACGGCGAGGGTGAATGAACACTTGAGGCAAGACTCGCGGAGCCCACCCGCGGCCTGCCTGCAGCGCCCCTCCCCCGCCGCGTGTGGGAAGTGCGGCGGCGGGGTGGACAAACTACGAGAGGAGCGCCCGCAGCGTGAGGGAAGCTGCGGGGCGCCGTTAAATGAAAGCGGAGCCCGCCCGCGAGTGTACTGACCCCAGCGCTGCGTACACCACACTGCCGGAGGGCGGACTGTGCCCACAAACACAGCGCCAACACCCCACCCCCGTGAAGCGTGTGGCCGCCGCGGTGGGGGAGGAAAAACAAAGTGTAAACCCAACGCCCGGTAAAAGCAGCACTCACCGGAGTTAAGGGAAGCCCTCCCGGGGTGACTGCCTGCATCACCACTGAGAGGAACAGAGGCGGCAAGGCAGAGTGACCGGAGAACAGCACCGGCACTCCTCACCCCCCCGCGCAGCGTGTGAATCAGGAAAGCTGCCGCACTGAGGGGGAGGTAAGAGACAAGATGCAGCAATGAAGCCCATACCGGCACCGTGAACTCTGCCACCATGCGGTCAGTGAGTTTCACCGCACTCTGAATAGCCTGCACGGAGCAACCGCGAGGGGGTCACACAGATTTAAAGAACAGACTCGAAGCACAACACAGCCCAGGCACAGACAATCACATAACAGGAGCCGTCTTACCTCAATTGGCACTGTGTGTCCCTCTTTCTGCGTCCTTAGCACCCTCCTGCACCGTGCCTGCCTGAACTCCTGGGGGCATCAGCAAAGCCATTGCAGCTGCAGCGCCACCCACCTACTGACTCGGGGACACCGCACCACAGCAGCACACAGCCCCACACCGGCGCCTCTATCAACTGAGGCCCACAGCTCTCAGAAAGTTTGCCGGAGCCGGCAAATGGAAAACGCTGCCCGCCATCTAGTGGCCACGAATGGTACTGCGCCCATGCAAAGGCAGCACATAAGGACCGATGCCTGTACTGTCTCCAGCACAGAGGAACAGGAGTGGCAGCCGCGTTCCCCACCACTGACTGAGCAGCCCCACCTGCCCCAACTCAGTCTTCCACTTCAGCGCAGAGACCGAACCAAACACAATACACCTATACATCCAATACTGATGCATCAGCCTGCGCGAATCAACAGCTGCGGCAATACCTGGTGACGGGCGCTGTGCACCAGCGGCAGAGGTGCTCTCACGGTAAATGCCTCCCTGCCCAAACACATAGCACCAGATCAGGGAGAACGCACCACCAGTAGGAGAGAGACTGCCTGCTCAGGCCACGGTCACCGACAAAGGCTGCCCCAGGCACCACAGGACGTGCCCTCAGGGAGGAGTGCTCAGAGAGTAGCCTTTTGTACCCAGCAAGCGAAGGCAGCAAGGACTCCCACCAAGAGTCAGCGAAGGCCCTGCACAACCAAAAGAGCCACAGCGACACAGGAGGACTGGCCAGCAACAGAGTGCATGCTCCCAAGCATGCACCAAGACATTCAGAAGTCCAAGACTCCCCAGGACGCCAACTGCCGCCTGAACCCCACGGCGACACGTACCGCGACAGGAGCACCACTGGGGACCCAACACTGCTGCGACACTGGTAGTAGGATAACTGACACAGCCAAGTCAGTTGACAAATGCACTACATGCCACAAAGGACGGCGTAAACTTTCGAAGGAGAAAGAAAATTGCACAAACCCACGATGGGTCGACAGTAGCAAGGGGCAACGGACTGAATAGCGCCCCCAAAGAGAATCTACTACCACGCAGCAAGTAAGTGCGCAACCACGCAGAAGACACCCACACACACCAGCAAAGGGTCTGCAGATGCCACTTCCAGCCCGACGTGGGAAAGAGGCACAAACGCCTCACCAAGCATCCAAGCACTGACAGAACGTCTGGAGGGAAACGCCTGCCAAGCACTGGAAGAACGTCCAGGGAAAACGACTGCCGAGAGCAAACGACGGAGAGAGCAGCGACGCCTTGTGGCCACAGGTGTTCACCGCAGCATCAATCACTCCCGCCAACGGTCCAAAGCAGCAAGTCTCTGACAACAGCCAAAGCAGCAAGTACCCAACGACTCACAACAAGCGCCCAAGAATTCCACACCCGCACGACAAGACTGCGCAGCACTGCGCCGGAACGTGCCAGGAATCATGAGCGCCGAAATGCCGCTACACAGCGACACGCCAACGCCACGGGACAGCACACAAAGGTCCCCAACAGGGACAGCAATGTCTCGCAGCAACCGGAGCGCCACCGTCAGCACGCATGGCAGCATGCGCCAGAGTTGCACCCGGAGCGGTGACGCAACCCTCCTCCGCGCAGACAAGGCGCGCGCCAACGCCAACACACCGTGACGGTGAATAGCGACCCCAAAGAAAACAGCACAGCATGACAACTCATGCCCAAGATGAGAACCGACCACCCAGTCTGGTCACCATGGAAAGAAAAGCAACAACGGAACACCATGCCGGAGAGCTATGCCCAGACCAGAAAGAAACAGGCGGAGTGCACGCCTCCTGGGGAAGACTGGTCGGGAAGGCCAACGACAGCAAGAAGACCAAATAACGTTGCAAGAAGGAACATGGAAAGCAAGGGCGCGACGCCATAAAAGATACGACGACAGGTCTAGTCACCAAGCCAAGTGAAGACAGTGTCCTACCACATGGACAAGACCACGGGGACGACATGTAGAGGGCCCGCTACATGGAGAATCCTGGTTAGCGTGAGAAAGCAAGAAAGAAGACCGGACCGCGTCGAGGAAGTGAACGAAGAGGAAGAATGGAGAATCACATCACTCCACAGAGGAGGAGAGAGGACTACAGCACACAGGAACATCGGTGCTGTCCAAGGAGCATCGTAACAATCAGCACACAGGAACATCGGTGCTGTCCAAGGAACATCGCAACATCCGCGTGGATCCCAGTAATCCCTACAACCTGCATTCGAGGAGACCAACCACTGAAGAACTGCATGGGTGCCCCGTGAACCTGAAGCTTACCGAAGCAGAGCATACCCGAGCACTAGACAATCCACCCTTGTGGACTACACAATACTCGACTGTGGCCATGTCCGAAGTTCGGCAGCGACCCGTACAGCCCACGCGATCAAGTGGCGGTCCAGGGGACAAGGGCCTCGGCCGCATATCCTGTGAGAGAGGAATCCGGATGGGAGAGTGTGCAGCAGCGGCAGCTCCACGACAGGCAACAGGAAGCATGAAGGCCCCAGGTAATCACCTGGCACTGAGAAACGGTCTGTTGAAGACACTGAACCCATGTCCTAACGGCAAGACCATCCTGGCGGACGACATCAACACCCCCGAGGACATCATGAGAGACTTGGCGGTGAGTCCGTTGGCAGTTCGGCAGCGACGCCTTTGCGCGGCTCATGCGAAGCCCGCACGGCCCACCCGGTCCCGTTGTGTCCGGCAAGAGGGTCCTCCCAGCGTCTCTAGTGAGAGAAGAGTCCAAGCAGGAGAGGCCAGTCTTCAAGGCTCCCGTGAGAGAGGAGTCTGGCAAGGAAGGCAAGTCGGAAGTTTACTTGGCCGGACGGAGATGTGAAGGCATCAAGATCAGCAAATCCAAAGAAAGACCACTCGTGACATAGTCGTCTCCTACAACCAACAAGCGTTGTCATCCACTGGACTAGGAACACCTGCGAGACCCCTCAAGGGTCACATCCTTTCCGCTCCCAAAGTGAGAACACTGTACATAAGCGTCAACACAGCAAGACAAGGATGATCTGAAGTACACCGCCGAGGTGAAGCTCATCTGACTGACTTTGTAGTCCTGGAACTTTCAACATTCTCCCAGCTGATCGCCTGAAGAAGATCTGTTGGGGCTATCAACTGTTATTGTTCTGTTTTCTTACAGGTTGGACATTCGCTTTTCCTTTCATTAAAGTTGGGGAGGAATGTAGTGTCCTGCCAGGACACAGTCTAGTTGTTGCAGTGTAACTATACACTAAACACCCACCCACCACAGACGTCACTGGGTCAGGTGACGCTGTTAATAAAAGAGCCTGAGCGCACGTGCTCGAGGCCAGATCTGCTATCCCTAACTGGTGTCCGTGTGTCTCAGTTCCTACACCATGTGGGCCTAAGGCCCAACACTACAGCATGGTGAACACGGCGGGAAGGGGGGCAGGAGCATAGTGAACGCGGCAAGAAGGGGGGCAGGAGCACAGTAAAACAATAGGAAATTAGGAAACAAACAGTGCGCTTGGGTACACCTGTCATAAACTGCATACCGCTTAGAAGCAAACTGGGGCGGATATCTAACAGCAGTTCGCACTGCTCAGTTCTGAAGCCTGCAGCTCTGCAGAAATAGTGAGAAGGGCACAAGGACAAAGCAGTCGGGAAGGAGATTTAAAATAAAAGTGGAGGTTAGCGAGTTTGCATGGTGAAAGTGACAACTCCCTTGGACCAGGAATAGAGGAGTGCCTGGATAATCATTAAGACGTCTTACTTGTGGGGAAACGTCCAAGCGGTTGGCGTGTGTGCTCGATCTAACAGGGAGAAGTGACGACTGTGTGGGCAATAGGGAGGCACTGACCTGGCAGCTCCGATTACTACCAAACCGGGTCAGAGCCCATGGCGGCCGCCGGACAACACAGCACTAATTACCCTCCACTGTAAATCAAAAGTACTCGGCGCTATCGGCAGTGTAGGTCTGACATCACAAGACGTTTCTAACGGTGACATTAAAATGCACAAGTTGAACCCTACTGCAGATGCCATGCCATGTGCAGAAGCAGGTGTGTAGGTGCTAATGCACACACAGCATCATTAGGGGGAGAGAAGGATTCTGAACTGCGGCCTGCCTCTGAACGTGTGTCGCCGTCACAGGTCAATAAAGACTTTCCCTGCCTCGGAGCTGCTGAGCAGCTACTCGCCACTCGAGTCACAATGTTGAGTTCATCGCTCCTCATTCTGATGTTTTAAGTAGGCAGAGGGTCAAAGGTGTAGCCTGTTAAATGCGGAGCCTGTTTGTTATCTAATGGGCCACGAGGCATTGTCGGAGACAAGGAGCCCGACGCTCCAGCCTAGGGTGCCACTGAGGACCTGACACCGAGCTGCATTCAGAGGAGTAAACTCTCGAGGGCAACAATGCCTCTGCCCCCAGCTTGTGTGAAGAGGGCTTTGTTTCCAACTCCGGACCCGGTGACAAACCTGATCCCAGTGGCACTGCACACTGGATGTTCCCTAGATACCGGAAAAGGAGCGCTATGCGACACCACACCAGTAACGTCGTCACCATGGCCTTTTCTGCACTCTTCGCTGTGGAACTTTTTGATCACTAGAGGTCACCTGGCTGCTGCATGTCGCACCACGACTCACAGTGTGACCGGGTGAACCCATTTAGAATTGTTACGGGGGAGGTCAGCTGTAACCAAACTGTACCCATACTTGTGCACAGTACGGAGAGAGTAGGAGAAGCCCAAGAAGCAGGACGTGGAAGAGGAGGTGAGCGTAACCGCATTAGACAAATATACATTAATGAAGTGCTATTATGACAAAATGAAGGCGAGTGACAATTTCTGATCAAACAGACTCATAATAAGCTTGGTGGCAACACATTTAACAAGCTTCAACACAGCACTCAATGCAGCATCATGCTATCTAATCCCAAACAGGCTCAGGAACAAATCTCAGAACGATAAATCAAATGTATGTAGAATAATAAATCCAAAATGTCGACGGGCAGGAAACAATAAAAAAAAAATAAGCGCGGCCGCGAAGCCGCGAAACTGAAAACGACCGTGCTGTGTTTGATACACAACAACAAGGGAGAAATCCAGCTGCCAGCCTGTGCGCCGCTGTTCGCTCCTGAGACCCAAACGCCGTGGGAGTGAACGTTTAGAGAAAAGGCGGGACATGCACCTTTCTTTGTCCAATTGCGTGCTTTCATTATTGAAAGCCACACGCAAAGGCCAATAGAATGTGTGAGAGTTGCCAGACCCACACGGAGAAGTCTCTGGGCAGTTTGGAGTGCTCACAAGACTCCTCCCATAGGGCAGCGCATGCGCGGAGCGCTAGGCTCGACCTGAAAAGGAAGCAATGAGCTACAGTTCTGTCAGCTATGGGAAGAGGCAGAGCAAGACAACCACGATTGAGAAAAGGCGGCAAAGTGGTAGTAAAAGAAATGGACACATGGCCCAGCCCCTAAGGTTGGGAATCCTATGCCCTCCCAAAGGAGTTGGGCAGAAAGGAAGGGGCCTGTGGGCAAACTAAGGTAAGCTCAAGAAGTATGTTTTTAGAAGGGGCGGGAGCATCAAGCTGAAACCATTAAATAGAGAACCCCTCTTGGGAATATTTAGAAATTGTAAGGGATTAGCCACAATTTTGTCAGATGATATTTTGGTTGGCTTTGTTATAATTAATGAAGGGATAGAAATGTCCCTTCTAGTAAAAGATCAGATAATGAAGGAGGAAGGGGCTTTGAATGAGAAGGGCATCATAATACTCATTAATTAACTGAAAGTCCTGACCCATAGCCTTCCTGTGCCATCATTCTGCCTTAACTCACAAATTAGAAATATGTAGAAACAAGGCTATAGAATAGGCCAGTATGGAGAAGAGGGTAAGGAGAGATTACAGATAAGAATATACAACAGTAAGTGGAAGGAATGGCACAAAATTGGTCAATAAGGGATAGTTATTTTCAAGTCTACCAGGAAAGGGTAGGTTTAAGTGATATTGACTGGAGCAATCGCGCCACGACCACATAGCTTAGAGTAGTGAGCTGGAATTCCCATTGTTTAAGAAGATGAAAAGATACAGGAAATGTATATTCAGTGTTAAAAGCAAATGAAGTTTTATGCATCAAGGAATCATAGCTCTGGACGGAGTCAATGACGTTTGGGGGATTTCTACTGATAGATTCTATGGCAAGAGAAAATCCACAGGGATGGCCTTCAGGAGGTTTGTTAACCCTAGTATCGGAAAGCATAGCAATGGAGGAAAAACAACTTCAGCTGAGGTGTAAATGGATGCAGATATGTAAAATTGATCTCCATCGGAATGTCTCATTGTGGTGATGTTGTGCCTGCAAGGGATGGACATAAGGACAATGAGCTGGAACGTAATTATTTTCTAAGGGATATGCAGAATTTAATTGGGCTTATGCTGATAAACGTGATTTTAATGCAAAAATTAAATAATATTGCATATAATGAATTCCACAATGCCTATCATGAAGTGGTCTTTCCGGCCACCAGTGGCTCTAAGTTAGACATAAAATGCCTAGAGGTGAGGTAAATGTTAGGATTCATTTGTTTGAATGGGCTTTTCCCAACGGATTCACCAGCAATCCAAACCTTTCTGAGAGTATAATAAAAATGTGATACGGATTACATCTTTATGCCAATTAGGTATTTCTACTTAGTTTCAGAATTTCTGGTGCTTACAGTAGGTGGATGTGATCACAGGCCCTTGCAAGCATGTTTTCATCTTAATCGTGAGGGAATGTAATAAGATAGTGATAACAGATGTCAGTTGTCCGAGAAAATAAACTCTTAGACCAGAGGAGCGAGAGCTTCAACTGCTTGCAAATGTTCAGTCACAGTGGGAAGTTGAAGACCAAGGAACAAAAGAATTCAGAGGTAGTAAATTGGTATAGTAAGCTAATTATAGAAGTTATAAATTATATAAAAACATAATGTAACAAGATCAATAAGGCACCTGTAAAGAGATTGAAAGGGCAAATCATTAAAAAACGATGGTACGACTCAGAATGGCAAAAACAAAAGAGTAATTTGAAGACTCTTGAGATGCAGCGGAAAAGAGTGCAGATAGAATAGGTGGAGAGGGAAATGTGTAGTGTACAGCATGTGTATGAAAGATTTAACAGAGAAAAAACGGGACTACTATAACTCTGGGTGGAAATGCAGCAAAACATATTTTCTAAAGAAGTTAGGACCTTTTGTAAATTTGTGCACTTTGGGATGGGGGCATTGTCAGCACAGAGCTGAGTGTATGGTATCAGAATTAGCGTGGATAAATCATTAGAAGGCATCTATGCGACTGGGTATACACAGCATCTTTACCAGATAACTATAAGGTGGACGAGGAGTTTTTGACGAGAAATACGGTGAACTCCATAAAGGATGTTATAAAGGCTCTTACTCTGACAAGGTCAGCTTGGCCAGATCTAGCAATAATGTAAATATTAATTTGCAGGCTGGATTTTTTTTGTGGCTATCTTTACAGAGGTGATGCCCGAAAGCTGGACCTATTCATAAAAAAGGTTCGTCAGCTGATCCCAAGAATCATAGACTGATTATCTTGATGGATTTGAAAGTTTATGGAACATTTGTTCTGAGGGAGCTGAAGGAATGGACTCATGAAAATGCCCTAATCCTGAATGAATTGGGAGGGTTGAAGGAAGGGCATTGTACTAAGAGCTTTGTTTTCATCTTTGGTCAATTGGCAGGAAGATAATTGACTGTTTTAGTATGGCCTAAGGCCTGCTTTGCGCGCATGTTATGTTAGCATGGCTTGTTAGAAGTTTAATCGCCATTTTACCTTTTGCTGCTTTTGCACACGACACTGCATAGCTGTTTTTGTAAGCTAGCCTTCACGAAGGTCTACACATGAGAAAAGGTTTTGTTTTCGACATCTCTAGACTTACACCGTGCTCTTAGTCTGCACAGTGAGTGCTGAAGCCGTCAAGGTTATCAAAACATGTTAGCTGTTTTTCGACATGTTCCAGTAACACTTCCTAGACACAACAATTTACCATATGTGAGCCAACTATGATTCTGGCGTCCTTATTATCACACACTTGCCATGATTTCACACACTTGGAAGATTTTCAGTTTCCAGGGATGCAGAGAGCTTTGGCTGATCCGAATGTGATTCACTCTTACTGAGCGGAAAGGTAATGGGGTCCCCCAAGCAAGTCTAAGAGACCTTCTTTAGTTTATAATACATAGTTCCTATATAGGGAGGGTGTTAAACTAGGCGCTATAGGACCTGTTTTCACCATCATTGTAATAAGATTTCTCCTTTTGTATTTTATGGAATTGTAACAATGCTGACCGTATTATTTTTAATCATATGTCTGCTTATGTTGGCTAAGATACTGCATTTGAGATCACGTTGTTAAAATAAATATTTTAACCTTACTGTGTCTCTTCTTTACTCCTGTTGTGGACTGGAATGAGAGTATAATGAAAGTGTTCTCACTTCCCACCATTCCTGAGTTCGTACTTAGTCGGATATTCTAGGTTGTCTAATCATTGGTTACTTTGCTATAGGACGTAGAGCGAATGTGACACTGATGCTAGCTGGTTGGGATTTTTCTAGGTACTGAGGTAAGTTTCTGGTACACCACAATACACTGACGTCCTAGGTCCCTGTGCACAGTTCTGTGTGTGAGCAGGATCCTTGCAACACTGCAAGGGGACCTTGTATGGTTTTTATGTGGATTTCAGGGTGGTATTCAACCGTGGTGACTGAGAAATATTGTGGAACAAATTAGAAAAGCTCGAAATTTCAAAATGGTTGCCAGGGATTCTGTAGGAATTCCACTCGGGTAACTAGGCAAGAGTGGAATTAAATTAAGATGGTAGTTTTTCAGAGATTGAAATTACGAATCAATTGCAACAAGGTGTGTGTTGGCCCCAACACCATTTGCACTTTACCTAAGAGATTTAGCTGCAGTCTTATCAAGGAATATTTAATTCTCACTTAAGATAGGAGCCCGACATGCGTCCTCTTTTGTTTATGCAGATTATCTAGTAATTATGGACAGAACCCACTTAGGCCTCCAGAGAAAATTGGATGTATTCACCTGTTACTGTACAGAAACTAAGTTAGTGGTAAATAGGGAGAAAACCCAACCACCAAACATGGTCAGCAGTCCATATAAGAAGATATCACCATCTTGAGAGTCTCCTCCTTTGCTCCGAACAGTCTATAATCTCAAACTACGACAATAACCAACCGCATCTGCAGGGCCCGTTCCAGCGGCCATCTTCAACATACGAGCAACAGCTCATCCAGCAACAAGAGCGCTAAGCGCCAACACAGTTGTGAAAACTGGAGCAGGATCACTCTGCCTTCTGATCTGAACCTGAAATAAAACACGACATACAACATCCATGTAACACAGACTAAATACGAACAGGGAGACATTGGAAGTAGAACAATTAAATCATGACAATCAAGAAATGACTGACAATATGGGTGGGATAATCCTCGCCTCCATGTCCTTAACACAATTCAAAATTCTTGGCGCGAATGCTAGCACAATTTTAATTCTATTTCAGGACCAGAGGCCCTGATTATGTTATTTCATCGCCTATCGAAAACCACAGAAGTATTAGCACCCACAGGTTTGTAATGAAGCTGTTTAAAACTAGACTCTAATGACCAGTCGGCTGATCTCATAATGCCCTGAAGGGTAGAACCCAACATAAATGATTTGGAGGCCATTGCCCCTCGAACAAAATGAGCCCCAAACACTCTAGTATCTATACTAGCTATTGCCATTATTGATTTTAACCATTTAGCAATTGTGGCAAATGACACTGATTTAAACGGCTTCTGTAAAGCAATCAGTAATTACGCAGACTCATCAGTTCTCAACTCCCACATCCATTCCTCATAAGCCTTCAAGCATTTAACCACACACAACTTGTCATTATTAGGCAACACATTATATTCAATATATCATGAGAAACTTTTAGTTCTGCCAGTAATGATAAAGGAATATCCTTCTGGAGTAAATATTCTACCTGTCAAATCCAGAACTCTTGCATCCGAAGTTCTTCAACATGCAAATAGACATAAAAGCATAGCTAATTTTGCTGACAACTGCGTCCTGGATAGATAAGCATTATCCAGCCATTTGTCAAAAAGAGCCAAAACCAAAGACACATTCCATAGGAAAGAATACTTAGCATTGGGAGGATTAGCCACCCTCATGCCTTTAAGAAGTTTACAGATTAGAGGGTGCATTCCTACCATTTTACAATCAAATTGTGCATGTCCTCCTGAAATAGCAGAGCTAAAATTATTCACTGACCTGTAGGACAAACTACCTGAAGCTTTCTGACACATAAAAAATTCATAATGAGGGGTAACTCCACCACCACGGGATCCACGTACCGTTCCAGGCACCAAGCCATCCAACATCGCCATTCTGAAGAGTACCTCTTGCTTGTGGAGGGGGCTCAGACTCACTTGATGAACTCACTGATCTGTAGGACAAACCATCCGAAGCTTTCTTAGATAAAAAATTTACAATGAGGGGTAACTACCGCCACGGGATCCACTTATTGTTCCAGACACTAACCCATCCAACATCGCCATGCTGAAGAGTACCTCTTGCTGGTGGAGGCGGCTCAGGCTCATTTGATGAACTCTGAAGCTGCCTTCGATATGCCTGGCGAGTTTCACTGTTGCCAGAAAGCCTCCAGACCATCAGGAACAACTGCCCCAACATTACCATCGGGGGCAGTTCTCATTGAGGGCCCAGGAGCATCGTCTTGAGACCAAGGCAGAATGCAAGGGCAATCGCACATCCTCTCCAAAAGAATGAGAAACCAAGGATGTGCTTTCCAAAGAGGGCTGACTGACACCACTTCCGCTACCTGTCAGTTGATCTGAGCAACCCCCTGGGTATTGGTGTGAATGAAGGAAAAGCATAATTCAGTGTTGTTGTCCAATCTTGAGAAAAATCATCCATTGCTTTGGCTAACAGATCTGGCTTACAGATGAAGAAGACCTTTAGCGGTCAGTTCAATCTAGAGGCATGAAGATCTACAGTGAATCGGCCCCAAATCAATTGTATTCACTGAAACAGATGTGGATAGAGCTGCTAGTCTGCTAGATACCTGAAGTTCCAATCCGCCACTCTGTTGGATTGTCCCGTAATGTATTCTGCTATCACAGATATTTTGCGACTCATTCAATAGTGTCAAAAGTCCTTGGCTATATCCACTAAAAAGGACAACTTTGTACGTTCCAACTTGTTGAAATACTTCACTGCCAATACATTGTCAACCCTGAGAAGGATGCAACAAGATACTTTCTTGGGGGAGAGAGTCCTGATCACAAAGGACCCAGCTAGCAACTCCAGGCAGTTGATGTAGAGGGTTAATTTCTGGAGGGACCACCTGCCACAATGGCGATATCTCCACAGCGTGCTCCCCAGCCCCAACAGTTGGTGTCCTACTCTAATACTACCTCTGGTTGGGACTCGAAGATGGCTTTGCCGATTCAGGCATCCACGTGTCCCAACCACCATCGGAGTTCTTCTCTCGTGTCCTCTGTCAGGGGAACCTAGTCTTTGTAAGACAAGCCCTTCCGTAGGAGTTGAATTTTCAATCTATGGCGTGCCCTGTAGTGAAAGGGTGCCAGAAAGATGGCCTGGATGGAAGTAGACAGCAGGCCAATCAGACGAGTGATCGCCTGCAGGGAAACTACATGACGAGAAAGGACTGATTTCAGTTCCTTTTACATGTCTCGTAATCTGGTTTTTCGGGAGCCTCAGTTGTTCAGGCTGAGAATTGATCACAAACCCCAGAGAGTCTATTGACGGAGAGGAACAAGTACTGACTTGGTTTCGTTCATGACAAACCCAGGATCCTACAAGAGAGAAATTGTCATCTGTGCAGGTGAAGGTTGGACAATGTTTGGGAATGAGCCATGATAAGAATGTCGCCCAAGTGAGCTATCATACAGTTTCCCTCCTCTCTGAGATGTGCTACCACTGACTTCATCACCTTGGTGAAACACCTCATAAGGAAGCCCAAAAGGAAGGACCAAGTATTCCAGCCACCTGTCCCTCCACCGGAAATGAAGGAATCGCCAATGTGGAGGGAAGATTGGGAAGGTTGGATATGCATCTTTAAAAGGTCCAGACGAACCATCCAGTTCCCTTTCCGTAACAGATCTGCTAAGAGATGGATGCCCTCCATCGTGACATGTCTGTAAGTGATGTAATAGTTGGTCTCGCAAATTCAGAACCAGCCTGTGACTGCCTCCTCTCTTTTGTACCAAAAAGATGTTGCTGCAGAAGCCCACAATGTTGTTGTCACAATAGGCCACCGCACGCTTCTGCAGCAGGCTTCTATTTCCGTGTCTATAAAAGCAGACTCTTGTAGGGAAAAATGTAACTGTTGAGGGAGTATCAGTTGCTGAGGAGGTTGATTAAATCCCAGTTGAGAACCCTGAATGATCTGCAGAACCCACGCATCCTTATTGAGAGTACTCCAATTGTGAAGAAAGAATTGAACTCGACCCCCCCCCCCCAATTGCACTTTGGAGCCATTGAGATTCCTTACTTGTAGTATTGTGGGACTGTAAACCTTGTCTGGGACTGCCTCTGCCGTAACAGGGTCAGGAGAACCATTGGCTTGTTGGGTAGAATGTACCTTCCCTAGTAAAGTCTTGCCAATTTCATCCACCATGACTGTGGGAGGACCTTGGTAATAGTAATAGCCTGGGGGAGTGGCCCCTGCCTCACCTGGCGCAATTAAAAAGGCCAGCTTGGAATGCCTTCTTGATTTTTGATTGTGCTTTATCTAGGGTTGTAAAGGTACAGACATACTTGAAAATGTCCTTCACAAATTTGTCACCGAAGAGGTGGCCCTCGGCTAAGAGAGCAGCTTCAGCCGAAGCAAGTCTAGTCAGGTTTAAATCCTTGCGCCTAAGAAGGGACTTTTGTCTCTCAGATGACATAGCTCAATTTGCAATACTCAATTAGCAAATAGCTCGCTGGGTCCAGCCTGCTAGTATATTGGGGTCAACAGGAGCGCCAGTTTCTTTGACAAAGGCCATTTCTAGGATTTTTGTTAGGAGTCCTGCAAGAACCAGCATCTTGTCGACATCCACGCCAGGCGCGGTCATTACCCTTCTTAGAGTCTTAGGCAAATTTCTTGAGAAATGTCAACATGCTTGGGTTGATTTCAAAAGTCTCAGCCACCCTGTCAGGGATATCCGGCCTGGGGTATTCCGCCCTAAGACTGTTGCCGACTTCTTTGTTGATCCCTTTATGTAGATTTTCATGTAGGTATTCCAACACTGTCGGAGCAGGGGTACAATCAGAAAATCTTGGGTGAGCTATATATTGTGGATTAAAGGTTAAGGGAGTGGATGGAGACCTAGAAGGTGCCAAAGGTTTGGCGGAGGCCGACTTTTTAGCCTTCTTTCGTTTAGGGTTATCATCATGGTCTGAATGGGTGGAATCTGAATGTGTATAGTCAGTGTCCTTATCATCTTTATGCTTGGACTGCGATCCTTTGGATGTAGAGGGGGCCGAGTATCCATAATCTCCAAGTGGACCTTGAGGGAGATTGGACAAGGCCTCTCAGACGACTTTTGTTTTGGTTTTTCGGGCCACAGTTGAAGTGCCGCCCTTAGGATCCAGTGTCCCTGGATGGTGACAACCATGTAATTTGGCAAAACTTTCAGGTTGATCTGTAATGGGTTTCAGTGCAGCTGCCAGAGCCTGATTAACTGTTAAAGGAACAGCAGTCTCATTTGCCCTGTTGACAGACGGCTGCTCAGAGGCATCCAGAATGTCAACCAAATTGTCCACTAAAAAGGGCCCCTGTGGTTGTTCATCATAATAGCATTTGTACTCCTCCTCCTCAAAGGGGACCCAATTTTCCATTATCAATTGAGAATCTAAATATATAATAATATACAATAGTATGCCAAGTTTATCTCGAGGAACAGATCGGGGAAGCCAAAACCCCAAGTGCTCTGTAAAGAATCAGTTACTGGCTCCTCAGCCGATGCTGTAATGCTATTATTCCAGCCCTTGTAGATCAAAGGGCATACAGAGCCTTAATCGTTATAGGAGTGAGCACACCGCTCGTGAGGGCAACTCAGTTCTTACAGTCGGAGCCGGGCATCTCTTCCACTCTGCAAGAGTCGATTACAAAACCATTGGGAAGCCGTGCATTAAAAGAAGGCTACCGCGATGAAGCATAGAAATAGAAAGCGGAAAGCGCGTAGCCCAAATGAGCTCAAATACTCAACCTAGTTGGGCATGCGCATCCCAAAGCTCAACGGAGGCAATTGAGGCCCGATGGGGACACAGAAGGGCCTGCGGCGCGAGCCGGTGTCCCCCTGGGTTTTTTGGCGCGGTGGAATGATCCACACAGCGCGTGGGTATTCAGTCAGGTAGGGGCGGGGTTTGTAGCGCTAGGTATTTAGTGGGGACGGTTGGCGGGAGCGGTTACAATCTAAGGAGATTTGGAATGCTGTTGTTGAATTGACTTCGTTACCAAGGGGGGGTTTTTTACCCAAAAAGTCGCTGGGACCTGGGTGCTAGGTAGTACATATGTAAGGGTCTCAGAGAAAAACGTATCACAAACGTACACAGTTAAATATTCCAAACATTTTCATTTAGGGAATTCATCACATTCGATAGAGCAAACACTGTTCTGTAATCACAATGTGCTAATCAATTAATTCAGACATTATACACAATCATATTAATACCCCAAGCACAAAAAGGGAGGGAAGTGTAAGGTGCGAAATGGAAAGGGTAAGGTAGTTCAAAAGAGAGACCTTAATGTCATACTCAAAAAAACACATTCACTATTACTTGAGACAGGCAACAACTTATTCAAGAGAACATTACAATTAGAGTAACAATGCAAAAGTCATTCGACGGTCACAATCATAAATACTTTGCAGTCATGGATAGTGCCGGATGACAAAACTAGTAGAGCCGTCGACGTTTCGACCCCTACATGGGAGGTTAACTTGAGCCCTTAGGCGGGGTCTTCATCAGGACAAGAAGGGATGTAGTGGGGTAAGACAATTCTATAAAGTAAAGGAAAAACTAAGTAAATTCTAGATAAAAAGTGAATTTAAAAGGTATTCAAAAGGCTATATTATACAAAAAGGGGGATTACCATGGTCATTCGGGCCAGCCGGCTCCGAGTGTTGAGAATCTGTTGGACCACCTTCTGTGTGGTCAGATACTAGTGGGCTTGAGGACCAATTTAGGCCGACTAGAGAGGAACAAGAATAGAACCATAAATCAATAAAAGCCAGGCGTCATACTCAAAAGCACCACTTGGTCCGTATTGACTATTTACACAGTTAAGTCTCACTTACATGTGTGTTTCAAAATGGGGCCGGAGTCAGTCCTTCAGTTCAGGAGGACTGCTAGGATGAAAAAGGAACTTCTTCTCCTGTACTTCCGCTAAACGGGGGCGAGAGGCATGAGGTTACAACCCAATTATTATTAAAAGTCTGCCAGTGGAAGCTCAGGGTTCTTTTGAGGAGGTCTAAAACTGACCAGCTAGGTAAAGGCACATGGATTCATTTAAACGGTAGTGGTGTACAGGACTGCTGTCCTGTAGGGGATTGGGAGTCATTCGCAACTTCTGCTGATTTTCAATATGGGGCCATATTCACTCATCGTAATGGGAACAGAATCACTAGTGCACATTTATTTGCTGTGTTAAGCAAAGCTTTGATATTGTTGGGAAGAAACCCCTTACTTTTTGGGACTCACTCTTTTCGTATGGGGCAGCTACTGAAGCGTCTAGATTGGGTTGGGGTTGGGATGACATTAAAAGGATTGGTAGATGGAAATCTGATTGTTGTGCTCGTTATGTGAGGAAATAATAGCAACTGTTTTTACATAATCACAGACTAATTTGGTTTTTCCGCCTAGGTGGTGTAAAAAGTTCATTATCATCAAAGCGGCGTACATGGATAGTAGGCCATTCTTTCGTTAAATGGTCAGCCATCTTCGCAGAACAGCAGATTTACGGCAGAGCGCTTGGATTGCCTATTGTAATTGTAATTGTAATTGTAAGTTGAACTTATACAGCGCACTGTAACCCAACAGGCATCCTGGTGCTAAAAGAGAGAGGAGAGTAAAAAGCCAGTGAGAACTAAGCAATAGAGAGCGTTAGCTTGTCGGAAAAAGCCAAGTTTTTATTTGTTTCCGAAATGGCAAAAGATCATGCAGCTGTCGAAACTCTAGGGGCAGCTTATTCCAGAGTCTGGCAGCTGCAATGCTGAAGGCCTGACCCCCCAGCTTGACTCTTCTAGTCCGAGGAATTTTCACCAGGAAGGCTGAAGAGGATCGAAGACAATGGGAAGGAACATACCTGCTGAATTTGCTCTGTAATGGTATAGGGCCCAATCCATAAAGTGCTTTGAACAGAACACAGAGTGATTTAAAATAAATTCTCTGTGCTATAGGGAGCCAGTGCAGCTCCACAAGGGCCTGAGAAGGAGAAGAATGTCGAGGACGTGACAAGGCCAGCTTAACTGCCATATTCTGGACTCTCTGCAGTCTGCCAGTCAAGAATTTAGGGGATTCCAGCAAAAGTTGTAATAATCTAATCTGCTCAAAATCACGCTCCTGACTATCAGAGGGCGTGTTTGATCAGGGAGCAAAGGGAGAATCTTCCTCATGGACCTAATAAGAGAAAAGCAAGTCCCCAGGGTCTTGTTGACATGTGTCTCCAGCGTCAACTTTTCATTAAATAGAACCCCCAAGGAACGAACAGACTTGGATGGTAACAGTGGGGGGGTCCGCATGAATAGGCCAGAAGTCAGCTGAAAGATACTGTGGCGCCCTCCCATTCTGAATGCATAGGATTTCAGTTTTGTCTGCATTAAATTGCAGAACGTTATCTCTTAACCATTGAGCCGTGTTCCGCATGCAGCTGTGAAAGTTCTCCAAGGAGGTTAACTGTTCACCTTCCAGTGACACGATCAGCTGGGTATCATCTGCATAGTTAACTACCCCTAAGCTGAAAGATCTAATAATGTTCATCAGAGAACGAATGTAAACATTAAAAAGAATGGGGCTAATCGCAGAACCCTGCGGCACCCCATGATGGACCTTAGTAAACTCAGACTGAAAGGGAGGGAGGGCCACAGCCGGACATCTGTCGGCTAGATAGGCATGGAACCATTTAAGTGCCTGACAAGCTACCCCAATATCTTCCAGCCGTTTCAAGAGGACCGAGTGGTTGACCATGTCGAAAGCAGCAGACAGATCTAATAGGATCAAGATGGCATGTTGACCCTTGTCTGCACGCAAACGAAGATCGTCCAACACGGTCAGCAGAGCAGTCTCCGTCCCATGCCCTGGCCGAAAACCATATTGAACCTCATCCAGTAGATCATTACCCTCAAGAAACTGTAAGAGTGCTCTACTCACAAGACGTTCTACAATCTTCACAGGGTAGGGAAGAAGTGAGATTGGCCTGTAGTTTTTAAAACAGGCTGGGTCCAATGAGGGCTTTTTCAATAAAGGGGAGACGATTGCTTGCTTCCAACAGGAGGGAACTGCCCCACTATTCAAGGATTGACTGCACAACTGTCTGAGAGGGGGAAACAGATCATCACCCAGCGCTTTCCAGACCCTATGAGGAAAAGGGTCTAAAAGTGAGCCAGACGACACACTAAGCGCAATTTGTTCAAACACCTCGGGGAAGGGGGTCAAAATGGTCCAGACAAGGCAGCTGATCCGGGGTCTCCATTATCACTCTCTGGCCCTCGGCCTAGCCGGTAAGGGGCCAGTAGTCATATCAGCCAGACTGCTGTCTTCAAGTCCCTTGATGATAGTGTTAATCTTATTATCAAAAAAGACAGCCAAACTGTCACACAAGTCCTGCGTGTGGGGAGTCTTGTTGGTTGTGCAGGTCGGGTTGGCAATGTCATTAAAGACTTTAAAAATGCTTTTTGAGCTATTAGAGGCCTTCAGATTTACATCAGCAAAGTACTCGGCTTTAGTGGAGATGATACTCTTCTTATAGTCACTAATCTTCTCTTTCCAGATGACCTTATCTGCGATAGAGTACCCTCTCCTCCATCTCCGCTCAGCTTGTCTGCAAACAAGTTTTAATTTTTTCAAAGCGGTGTTGTACCAGGGGGCAGAGGGTTTACCGACTCTTCTCATCATTTTTTGAGGGGCGATCAGGTCAAGATGGTCCGTAATGTATGAGCAGAAGGCAGCATAATTATCCTCCACATGTTTCCCTGGCTCAAACAAGCCCTCAAAATGAAAAATAGGGCCAGAACTCGCTTTCCTCAACAGACCTTTCCAGTCCCTGCCGATGAAGCGGCTAGTCTCCTTCTTGCCAGGAGCAACCTGTTTAATACCTATCACAGCTAATTTGATCAAATAATGATCTGACCAGCCGACAGGAAGGACCTCCACTTCTTTCAGCAAATCGTCCTTGGCAAATTTCAAATCCAGGGTGTGCCCCCCTTGTGGGTAGGCTCAGCCACCCACTGACTAAGGGACAGATCCAGGCAGGCCTGTAGAATATTATTATACCCTAGGTCCATGCTACCATTTGGCCAAAGATTAAAGTCCCCAAGTATAAGGAGTCTGGCATGCGAAAGAGCCATGTTGCTAAATATGTCAATCGGTTTTTGTTGTTGAAGTAGACTGGCCACTCCTGGTGGCCTGTAACAAATAATGCCTGTCAGCACCTGGTGCCCAGCATCAGTTAAAGTGAAGCCCAATAGTTCGGCCCCATCGACCAGGTCAATATCAATAGGTAAAACGTTCCAGACCTCCTTATAAAGAATTCCAAACCCTCCTCCTCTCCCATTAGGGCGGGGCTTGTGAAAAGCTTTATAACCCTGAGGACAAGCTAATCCCAGTTCTAAGTCAGAGTCCGGGTGAGTCCAGGTCTCTGTCATCACTAACACGTCCAAATCATGGACTTCTGTCAGCAACAGTGTTTCCAGGTGGTGTTTACAAAGGGATCTAACGTTCAGCAAGCCACAGCTCAAGGAGTCGCCAAGGGTCAGGGTGGCTGCGGTCTCTATCCCTATGAGGTCGACCGGTTGGGCACCGCCCTCGACCTCTATCTGTTTGTCCATTACCTGAGAGGAGACTCTGGATTGTCCCAGAGTATCACCGTTTCCACATAAAGGGGCATAGTGGCTGGCGCTGTGTGCGGACGGTGCACGGACGGGCGCAGATGGGCTGCCGGCGCACCCCTCTGCGCGCGTCCGCTGCGCTTTGGCGCCTTAAGCATTCGTCTATGGTTCAGCAGTCAGAAGCCTAGAGCGTGACTGACTGAAAATGGCTGCTCCAGTAGTGAGGGAGGCAAGGACTCTACCGCGAGACCACCCCCTCCACACAACCAGCACTAGCTGTGGTGGACCGGGGAGGCAGGCGGCAAGGTAAGAGATCTTTCTCCAATGTTATAGTCAGCAAAGGCACAAGAAGTAACCAGATACACAATTTTACACAAGATATACAATTTTGTTAAAAAGAATACGGCGCACATTGAGAATACATTTCTTTAAAAAATGCCAAAGTTAGAAGCAAGAAATAGCAGGATCCACAATTACGTGTCCTCCCTGCAAACAGTGTCAATGTCAGTTACTTATCCGCTGCGCGTCGGCGCCTTAAGCATTCTTATATGGTTCAGCAGTCAGAAGCCTAGAGCGTGACTGACTGAAAATGGCTGCCCCAGTTGTGCCACCGGAAGTGAGGGAGGCAAGGGCTCTACCACGACACCACTCCCTCCACACAACCAGCACTAGCTGTGGTGGACTGGGGAGGCAGGCGGCAAGGTAAGAGATCGTTCTCCAATGTTACAGTCAGCAAAGGCACAAGAAGTACACAGATACACAATTTTACACAAGATATACAATTTTGTTAAAAAGAATACGGCGCAAATAGAGAATACATTTTTTTTTAAAATGCCAAAGTTAGAAGCAAGAAATAGCGGGATCCACAATTACGTGTCCCCCCTAGCAAAGGCCATGAAGTTTTATGGGAAGGGAAACCTGGTATGAGGTGGGAGGGTTTATTTTCCATGCTATCTGAGCTGTCTTCTGCAAGAGGTTTCCCAGATTTATTAATTATCCATTTAGAAGAAAATGATCTTGTGCCGTTGTCTGGTTTATCCCTTTTAAAGAAAATGAAATTGGACTTAGCTGTGATCAAGAGCAATTGGGTAGGTACAACACTAGTTTGGACATAGTTTATTTGCAAGCACCATTGGAGGGGAGCTCGCAATCACACTGCGATGTAGAGGGCTCGCAGGAAACTCAATCGGGACATGAAAATTTTTTGTTCTGCAATGGGCATTAAGGTTTTGACTCCTGATGATATATCACGGGTGTGGAATATCATCTTTTTAGGGAAGATGGGGTCCACTTATCCCAAATGGGTCAAGCATACTATTTAATGAAGTTGCGAGATTTGTTAGCTGATTTTTGGAACGAAAATCTCTGGTGTTCTGTCAATGCAAGTTAAATTCGCTTTACCAAAAACTTTTTGGGGTGGGGCCAGGAAATCTGTTTGGTTTTCCTGGGTGGCGTTTTCTTGAGGGTTTGGATAGTCTGGAGCGGGCTTATCCTTCCCTCTGGGGTGGGTCAGAGGGGTTGGAAAGCTGGATTGGGATTGTGCAGTTCATGGGGAATTTTGATGAAAAGTCTTGTTGGGAATATTTGGTTTTCTATCAAAACATTTTAAGGCTTAAGGACAATGTGGTATTTTCTTCAACAATGTTTATTCTAGGGAAAAACTATTTTCTGTTACCTGGCTTAATAAAGTGACCTTTTATGCTCAGTCAAATATCGGTGTGTGGGTTGTTCTTATTGCGCGATTAGTGAAGGCACAGAGGAATATCCAGCATGGTTTACACAACAGTTTGATCTGCTCGCTCCAGTGACCGATAGACAGGGTGAAAAGACTACGCTGTACTCAAACCGAGGCCGGAGAACAGAGAGCCATAGCTCACTTCCTCGCGATGCAGTGGCGCAGGGAAGGAGCCCTTGAATAACTGATGAATAAATATTGAATAATTGATTACCACAATACTACAGAATGATGACGAATGTCATAGACAGTATCACAATAAGATAAACCAAAGAAAGTCACTTATCTTGGATGCGAGAACCCAAGAAAAGAGGCTCTCAAAATGATGATATTTTCTCTTATATTGACTGCTGGACCATGATTGGTGGATTTGAGAAGGGTATCATGGGATATGGAGTTTATGTTAATGTTAACACGTTTTTCATTGGCTGCTGTGCTTTTACAATACAAGAAAGAGAAGCATAATCGGAGCCTCCGGTCCTGAAATAGAACTGCTGGAGTCAAGATACAATAATTGCTGGTAACTTTATTGACATACATGACCCTTTTCTAGGCAGCAAGGACCGGCCTGATAGAAACATTGACGTCACATAATGCGACCTTCCATGGCGCAGATGGCAGGAATGACTTCCCACCCCTCCGTATCGTCCTTGAGAAGCCTTGTGCATGTTCTACACTGTCCTGCCCGCACATGCAGATATTTCCAACTATTCCATACTGGAGCATGGACATGGACCAGGTACCCCGCTACACAAAATCCAGAAGACTGTACAGGTTTGCAGGACAACACTGAAACTCCTTCTACTCCCAGTTGTAGTTTGGTTCATTGGATTGGGGAGCTTATGAACAATAGGCTGGAATGAGAAACGTCTTCACCACTTACTGGGCCTCAATGTTTTGCTCCTCAGTCCTCCAAGTCGCTGCCAGATTTGTTGCAATACATTATAATGGTCACACCGACGAAGAGCTAGCTTTTAGGTAGGTTTAATCCATGCCTGGAAGCAAACATCCATGCCCTGCTCCAGCCTGACTCCGCACACTAAACTGTGACTCGCTGAATTTTTCTACCTCACATTCAAACGTATCCATGCCAGTAAGCTATCACTACTAGAAGGAAAGTAAAATATGTAATGTTAAGGAAAGGCGGTGAAAAACGTCAATAACAGAATTTAATTATGTATTTCTGGACCTTTAAGAAATACACCTGTGTCGTAGAAGTAAAAAGATGCATAATGCAGTAAACTTTCTATCAGAGCATCAAATGGGGTCCATAACTTAAACTAGAAATTAATATGTATTGGCAAATAAGACCCATATACTTAAAAAAAGTAAATTGTTACAGAGCATATTAACTTTGTATACAGTAACGTAATCTCATTGTTTCGCATTAATCATAATATTTGCATAAAACATGCCTACAGGTCATAAATCGTCACCTGGATCAATAGTAACCCCATATTCTAATCCATATCCTATCCTATTCAAAGAGGGAAATAGAGTTGAAGACTTAAGTATGAGGCAATAATGCAAAAGTGTCACCTTTGTTTCGGGACTTCTTCTAAATGATTGTATCCTTCCTTAGGACAATAATTTATTCATAACAACCAAACTAATCATGGTATAGGGATCAATTTGCTTCCAATATGCAGGTATCTCCATTTGAGCCTCATCAGTTAGTGGACGTGAAATGTATCGGTCCCGGGGCAGGTACAACCATCAGCCAAACGGTGCACTATGCTGTGTGGCACCTTCTGTCATGCCTCCCTTGTTTAGCCCACTGCAAGTTGCATTCAGGGACTTGTAGTCATGTGTTTTTTAGCAACATTTGCTTTGGATCAGTTGCTATTGTTATTGCTGCCCCAGCTGCAGCAGGCAACCCAGTAGTTGTTTCCTGCTGCCCCCAGGGCAGCACCTTCTTCGTTATAGTGGCTGTGGCCATTGTAATAGTCCATGACTGGTGCCCCAGAGCAGCTCTATTGCATAGCGTGTGGTTGCTGCCCCTAGAGTGCCACATACAACTATGGCTGGTGATTGCTGCCCCAAGGCAGCATGGAGTGCTATGTTCGGAGACTGCTGTTCCAATGGCAGTGTACACCTACAGTTGGTCAGTTTCCTTATGCTATTACTAGGGAATGCCGCCAGCGGGACAGCAGTTACTGCAATAGCTGACTACTGTAGCCCCTAAAGCAGCTCCCACTGGAATGCCTGATTACTGCTGCCCTCAAGGAGGCCTCCCCTGCTTTGGCTATTTGCTGCTGCCCTGGTAATAGTAAACAAATACTGTTATTGCTAATGATAGTTGCCCACAAGGCAGTGCACCAGAGTGGTAGTATATTATTGCCCCAGAGACGGCACTGGATGTTATTTCTGGAGTCTGCTACCAGGTGAAAGATACTCAATCATTGTGTCCCCAAAATATGAACTGCTATTCCACCTCCAATGCATACTTTAATATCCTTTCAATCCTTCAAAAGAGTACTTAAATGCTTTCTCTTGGATCAGTGCTACCCATATACTCCGTATATGACAACTTATGTCTTTCCTGCCCTTTTGAACTCTAACTGGCATAGAAGTTTGCCTAATGGTTCGTTTAATTGGTTTATCTCCCCTGAGAGAAACACTTACATTCTTCTTTGTCATCTATGAGTTGATTTGCATATAATTTGTCATAACAGTGTTTATTTGTGTTCTTACACATTCTGGCTTTGATTATTCTGTATTTATTATTACTTCTTGCTCTCTTGTATGTTATTATTTTCCAAGTTGTTGCGTGAAGTCATCTGATGCTCCTGGGCTTTGTACGTGGTCCATAGAAAAAATTGTAATATCACGTCTCCATGTGTTTTGTTTTAAACTTGTTTGCAATGTTAATTTGCCTGAATATTTTTCTTTCATGGTTTTCATGCCGCCACTTTCTTATGCGTATCTCTGAGTGGAACAGAGGACCACACCTAGAAGAAGGGAAAGGGTTGTTGGAGTAGAGAGAAAGACGCATTTCTTAATCTGCTCCATTTTTTGTTCAGCGTGGTGAACACCGCTCGATTCTACCAAACTACTTGCTTGGCTTAGATTTCTAACCAATGTGTAACAAGAGACTGGTTATTGGGGACATTATTTAGGGTTACAGTATAAACGTAGACTAACTTTTCTGAGGCATAACTGATTAACTTGTAACCACACATACTCTAGTTATGTTGTTTAATTCTTCGTGATCAGACAAACAAAAATAGTCTAAACTCTTTCACCGTTTGAACACATACAACAAATACTATCCTACTGTTATTTACTCACCAATATCCTTCTCTAATGGCGATATGTAGACTAGGTTACTGATGATAGCTTTATCGAAAATGTTATGGCACACTTTTCAGGACTTTGTATGCACCAATAGTCTGTTGTAAGCAATATTTGTCCTGAATACCTCTGCGAAATGTTTATTTTTCAGTCCTTAAAATGAAAGTTTATTCTAGTAGAATGGCCCAGCGAATCTCACTTTGGGATTGTTCACTTCCCCTCTTTGTTTAGGTGTTTCCAATGCAGATTTCTCAAATGCTGAATGAAGGAAGCAAGAAGCAACAGGAGCTAGCGGCCTCTTGACAGAAGAAGATTTCAGCTTCAGATAAAAGCTAACAGGAGCCTCTTCTACAGATGCCCTCAAATACTCACATCCAATGGAGAATAGGTGTGCTCTAAATACTGTCCTGTCCCCAACATGGTTGTCATTCTCGCAACAGTTGAATTTTTCATGGGGGCTGGAATCTTCTGATACCAGAGAGCCTCGATCTCCTTCTACAATTGGCCTCTGGACTGCTCAACCAGTGCGAATTGAAGTACTGGGCTTTTCAGTCTCAGGGAATACTTACTAATATAACAAAGAACTTGGCACAGAAGCTGAAAATATGAAAAGACATCTTTATTAAATTTGTTAAGTGAGGCCACGTCACACAGAAACCGTAGCAACTGAATGAGGTAGTCTGAGAAATACTGAGGACAGAGGCCTTTTATATGTTTTAGTGTTACATGACTCAGCACAAAAGTAAGTGGCAGTCCTAGCTGTTGCAAGCATGCAAAAAACCCAACATTCCTTCTTACACAAGCTGAACAAACCCATAATAAAAACGGGCACATCCCCATCGTAAACAGGCCATAAAGAAAGGAGCAGAGACAGGTGTGAGTAAGATAAAACATAGTTGTATGCAATAAAGGTTTATGGTGTCCTGTGCCTTGATCTTTAATCTTGATCCGCTACTGGGAAAGGAACTGGTCGAACAGGTTTGGCTTCGGGCAGTGGAGTCAGCTTGCCCAGGTCACACACAAGTCAGCTGAAGGTGTACGTGTCCCTAAGACTCGCTTGGCCTTAGTCATCGGCCTATGTGAGGGCAACCACAAAATGGCTGCTGTGCACAAAATGGAACCTGAGGTTTCAGAACGGAATCCCTGATTTCATGGTGATCTCGTCACTCGAACACGCTGAAAATACTCGTATATAGTATACTCGTCATTCTCGGTCTACTGATACCAAAATCGTCATGATACGACGATGTTTATGACACGGGTCCAGAATTTCAGTACCACAGACCCTCCTTTTGCCCTTACATAGACAATTAACCTACACTCACGCTAATCTGAGTCCAGGTCTATATTCATAAATTCATTGAGATGTTGCTGTAGCATCCTATTACTTAGCAACTCTCTTCGGGACAGGTCTCCTTACACACGTAGTAGCACAAAGGCTGCATATGGCAGGACAAAATAGGGAATACCTCTATCTGTAGTATGTGGCATAAGACCACACACCCAACAATTAGTGTTGTTCACTACTAACTGGTGTTGATGCAGAAACTGTACAAAAGGAATTATCAGTAAACTGACCTCCTAACTAGTCCATGTTCAGGTAAAATATGGAAAGAATGCAAAGAAGTAGTAGTAGGAAGAGACATAGGTTGGGAGGTGGGTACAGATGTCAATTGGGTAGCAAAAACAATCCCACCCATAAAAGACAATGTCATGTTTAAAAACACTAGAAAACACGTTGTTAAGAACATATAGACAACAGGAGAAAGTAGTGACCACTATTACAAACGAAATTATAATTTTTCACAACCCTAAACAAAAGGTAAATCCTAAAATTATCTAGTAACATTTTTTAGGGCTTCCTATGCATTTCAGTAATTTATTATATGTTCAAGTGAAACAGTGGTGACACTCATTAATGCTCTGAGGTGAAAAGGGATACTCTTCCACAGAGAATGGACTTTATTCTGCTTTTACTAAACAGAATAGTACTTTAAACAATGTCAGCAAAACAATCAGCCTCCTAACACCTATTATATGCAATCGCACGGAAACCACTTGTGAAACCAACTATGCCCAGAGTCCGTTCAAAAAGCCTCTCTGGCAGGCTTCTATTGTCCATCAAATCTTCTTTTGTTGTTGCATAGTCCTCTTCATTCAGGTCTTTTATGTAAATGGTGCTTCTCAGTATCTGTTGGAGTGCTCTCCTGGCAAACACTCCATGCTCATTCAAAAAGTCTCAATGTCTCAAGGCAGTTCACCGTATCTCTCCTCTGTGGCAGACACTACAGATATTGTGCTCTTCATTGGTCATGGGCACAAATCATCTCGTGCAGACCCGGGACCATTCTCAGACTCCAACACTCATCATTCAGTGTCAGAGGACGCTCAGGCTTCTCTTTCATGGGCACCAGAATGGAGTGCCTTCTGCCAATCTTGGATCCTCCGGTGCACTGCACTTCCCTTGAAGCAAAGGAAAAAGGGAGGTGCGTGGCCAAAACTCAGGCCAAGGGGCTCAAGGGACTGCACGCTGTCAGAGGTTAACCAGCACATGACAGGCACTCTTTTGCACTGAAATTCTGGTTCTGTGGCAAAACCAGCTCCTCCTTCTTTTCTGATGTTGAACGCCTTCTGATGAAGCAAGTGCGATGCTTTAAACAGTTCATCGTACAACAAGGGGACTGCAAACAGGTGGCCTGCGATCTTCAAAGGGGTGGCCACACGCCATGGGACAATTCTGCGTTGAAATACACTGTCATTCTCAAAGGCAATACAAAAACAAAGGCAATAGGCAAAAACAGTGCCTCTAGGCTCTTCAATTGGGTTTCCGTGTGAGAGCATATCCTTCACCATCTAAGGGTAGATAGCGACATGGGAATTCTATCTGAATGGATGTCCTCACACATAGTGGCATCGTCTAATGGGGTAAACACATTTTATCTCAATGATTACATATAGGTGTTCCTAAATTCCTCATCTAGAACATCTCAAAAGAGAGATCACATACATATTATCAGGGACATGTAGATACCTTCCTTTAATAATTGTGCATCAGGTGGACTATGCAATACAAAAGCTAATGATCAAGATGTGGAAACAAAAGACAAGAACTAGAGAGTCCTGGTATTTCCATTATTTAAAATACATCTGGTCCATCAAAAATTAAAGCAGCAGAAAAAGGAACTAAAAACCAAATTAGAATAGGCATTGAATTTGTCATATTCAAAAAAACGTAAGGTGTCTCCTATTGAGGTGGAAAGCTTATCTTATCATAATATTGAGTCAGTTAATCAGTCCATGACTACCCTAACAGTCAGACTGGAAAAACATCAGAATAGGCCTAAAGAAAATTCTTAGAAACCAGTCTAGTTATGCAAAAGGGGATTATACATAAGATGGGGGTCCATGGTACATTACTGCAATCTGAAAGTGTGAACCTGAACAATACACTAATAATAAAAAAACTGACTGGTGAAAGGAATACGGAAAAGAGAAATGGGACACAGCTAAAATCCCCAATAACTAGGCACGATGCGCTTGGGTGATAGTCAGGCATGTGACACAATACCAAGAGTATGGGTGATACACAAAAAAATCACAATAGTTTACAAATGTAACTCTCCGCTGGCCGCTACACCATATACGGTAATCTCAGCTAATTTTCCAGTTCCTTCTTCAGGGAAAAAATGAAACCTGGTTTCTTTTATGGTACAAAGCCATATACTTCTTAGGGAGTAGAATAAAACTGACTAATGTAATATAGAAATTAGGTCACCATGTACAAGAGTCACAGATCTATAATTTATCCTTACGTCCAATCAGGATATATAAATTTAGGGCTGCCTGTTCCTTACAGGAAAGGGCAGTATCGTGACTACAGATGACACAATTTGCTGTTTATTTTTCTTCAATACTTATAGCCAAATTTGACATACACTGGTGAAGTGTTGTCTGTCTGGTTCAAAATATGAAAAAAATCATATCTGCGAATTTTAGTATCAGCGAAAAATTTTACCCAGCTGTTGTACAGCGACATGTATCGTCATACATGTCCCCTCACAACAACACAGGTGAACTTGTATTAATTTCTTAAGCAGCAACATAAAACAAAAAACATGCAAAAACGCACATAACGGACGTCAAGCCTTCAGATATACTCGCTGTAAAACAATAGCATATATAAATGAGCGGTGACGCATAATACCGTGTCAGGTTTAAAATCCTTACCCTCCTTTTTGATAGTAGATCACCAATTAGTGGGTATCTGCTGTCAAATACAACTGAGAGACACACAGAACTAGCAAGAACAATTCATGATAGAACCAAATACACAAACATGAAAAACGCATGGACATTTCTTTCCAAAGGAGTTGCGCAAAAAAAACATCTCATTTCAACCAACCAAACTCACGTGTCTTGTTAGGATTAAAATCCCCCAGAGCAATCCATGAATGATCTGTGAGCAGAAGCGAAAAGAAAAAAAATACACAGCACACGAAAGAGAGACATTTCTCATAATAAACAGACATCAATTATAACTTTTAAGCAGAAGTCAAAACATGATACACATTAACAAACACAAAAATAAATTTCCATTACTTAACTGTTACCATCTTATCAGCCACCTTGCAACATGAAGCCCTTTTAACTTTCCAAAAGTACAATTGTTTCACTGACACTCCATGTTAGCCTTGTGCCACGATTTACACTTTGAAAAATACTTCTCAATTGGAAAATCATTCTTACTTATTCATGTAGGCTTCAAAATTTTAGTAAAAGTCTGCATCTTATTTTTGTTTGCTTAGACTTAATGCAACACTTCGTTTACTGTCAAATAAAAGCGACTAGCGGACATTTTTTTTAGAGCAGAAATACAAATGTCATGATGTTGGGATTTTTAAAGAAACCTTTTTTATATTTCCCTTTGGAATTAAGTTCTTTAATTTTATTGATGTTCTTATGGAGAAACCAGAAATCCCACCTTTCAGAGGCTGTTTAGCAAGGTCATTCTGCATTTCACAGAGACAAGACTCAAATTTAAAAGGTCACAGGTGTCAACATGACAGCCTCCTCTATTGTTTACAGGAAAACTAAATATAGCATCTTAGCACAACTTGAGCATCCTTTTCTCCTAGCCCACAGTTTCTGCTCATTCTGAGGCTGACAAAGACAGAAGGCCTACTGTATTTATTGTGAATGATTCACAGAACCTAATAACACACATACCAGTTTTTAGAACAAATGCTTGTTGCAATGGTATTCATTTCAGCAACCTAACATGGATGAACGTCTAAATGGGCCCCGCTAAAGTTAGAACCTTCAACCCTGATATTAAACACAAACCTCTGCACCGGGCAAATTGGCTCACTGAGCTATGAAAAACAACCTCAATAACAACTCGCAAGTTTGTATTATACACAAATGTATGCATTTACTGAAGCCAGAGACACTTTCAAGCTATGGTAAATGACAAGAATGCTGTGTTAAAAATCCATTTAACTCAATTTCGACTTTTATCTTTGGGGCACTTAAAAATAAAAATCCTACAATTATATTACTTATTAATCATCCTCAGAATGTGCTTTACAGATTGCAAAGATTGGACATTAAGCATATCACATCTAATTCCTTTGAAAAATGAGTTTTTACGCCTGCGCCAAGTGAAAACCAACATGCAAATTACCTAATTATACAGAAACACATAACTTAAATCAAATGTTAATACTAGGGGGTCATAGTATGAGTATTAAGCTTTATAAATATCAAAAAACGATTAAAAAAAGCACTTATTTTTTTCTCAAATAATTTTTCCATAATTAATAATTTTTCGTTCAATGAAACCAATTATCTGTTTTTATGATAATTCCACATATAAAGGTAAGCTGCATCCCTTGCCTATCATTTTTAGATGCATTCATTTATGCGCCTAAGCACAAAAGCCTAACTTAAAACATGACATTTTTCGCGCCATTTTTTTAAAAGGACAATCAGTATTTAGCAACAGAACCAAAAATATACTTTGAAAAAAACTGCTTAAAGAGAGGAAAACCGCAATTGAAATGTCTTCCAGTGATACAAAATGATGTACCTTATTTTTGTAACCCTCTAAAACACTATTCTGAAATGAAAAAGTCCAACTGTGATTAACTAACGGCTAAGTCCTGGGCTAAATAAACATTCCGATTCTATTCATGGCCTTCGAAAAACAACATCTGCTGCCTTAACGGCAGGAAGGGCCCTGCACAGTGCTGAAACCTGAGCACGCTTTCAGTCTTACTGAAAACAGACATTTCAAGTTTTAAAATGCATGTGCAATAAGATGCATTTAAATCTAGCAAAAATTCACTTTAGCTGAAGTGTTTGCCTTTTACATGTACTACAATGCATGTAAGTAAAAAAATGCTATAAATTTGTTTTGCTACAAAACACACAATTATTTTTGAGGCCCTTCATATTCCTAGTGAATGTGAATTTTAACTTTATCTATTTTAAGCATTTCACAGTTTGTACATATGCGTGTTTGCTTAGTCTGTAAATTAAATAGCAACATATAGCGATTTTAGCATCTGACATAGTAAATTGCTGGAGTGTTATTTAATTTCTACTTAATATTAATTAATCTGACATTTTTACTTAACAGACTGAAAACATCAAGAAACCCACAAACACACATTGAGCTCATTGCAGACATAAAGAGAAAGGATTCAAACACTCAGGACACACAATACAGCGCTGTAGCTATTGTTTCATAAATTGCGCCATCGCAATTCACATACTGAAGTTACACTAATGAGAAAAACCACATAGACATTGAAACACACATTGAACCCACAAATCAACACTCAGGACGAAAACAAAGGACAGCCCACAGACTGTCCCCTAACCAAACCATTTGTAAATACTAGCTGTAAGTCATATTTACAAGAAACACGTCTCAACCCAAAAGACTGCAAAAACACAGCCCAACAGACTGCTGTATGTGCACGAAGCCACAATACACTTAATTCACTAGCTTTGGCTGGCAGAACACCAAAAATCGTTCTGCATATCTCCATTCATAAAATTGCACAGAACAAAGGATCCTTGTTTTGTATTATGTCATATTTTAATTCCCTGGGGATACAAAATCACCAAGGAAGAAATATGTTTTTAAATCTAAACCTATTTAGATATTCCCTTTAGGGGAAAACCGGCTAATCCAAACGTATACAAAGTTGGCCAACACAAAGCTCCAAATTTGCTAAGATCAGGCATCTTATAGCTCACTAATCTAGCTTCAAACTTCAAGGGGCTATCTCTATCGATACACTCGTAAATATACAAGACCCCCGGTTTTTGAAAATTGCAATCTTCAAATAAAACTAAGGACCAAACAAACTAAGAACCAAACTAAGGACCAAGCAAAACTAAAAACCAAAGAACCAAAGGACTGGGAGTGACCTACTTATACTTAACTCTTACTTTTACTAATCAAAAGGTTATCCAAATTCTAACTGTCAAGTTCTACATGACCTAACGGTTTTTTTAAGAATACTCACGCTAAAAAGGTTCTCACTCAGGAGTGACATCATGTGGAAGATCAAATAAGGAAGATCAGAAATATACTGGGCTGCAGAATCAAAGAATCTCCAGAATCCCTGTGCACAGAGTACCTTCTTAGTAGAATCCTGTTCTGTCCTCCTCAGTAGTTTTCAGTCTCCTGACAAGATCACTCCCACAGAAAGCCACTTCTCTGATGAGCCCCGCGTTGGCTGCGCCATTTGAAGTACTGGGCTTTTCAGTCTCATGGAATACTTACCAATATAACAAAGAACTTAGCACAGAAGCTGAAAATATGAAAAGACATCTTTTTTAAATTTGTTAAGTGAGGCCACGTCACACAGAAGCCGTAGCAACTGAATGAGGTAGTCTGAGGAATACAGGGGACAGAGGCCTTTTATATGTTTTAGTGTTACATGACTCAGCACAAAAGTAAGTGGCAGTCCTAGCTTTTGCAAGCATGCAAAAAAACCAACATTCCTTCTTACACAAGCTGAACAAACCCATAATAAAAACGGGCACATCCCCATCGTAAACAGGCCATAAAGAAAGGAGCAGAGACAGGTGTGAGTAAGATGAGACATAGTTGTATGCAATAAAGGTTTATGGTGTCCTGTGCCTTGATGCTTAATCTTGATCAGCTACTGGGAAAGGAACTGGTCGAACAGGTTTGGCTTCGGGCAGTGGAGTCAGCTTGCCCAGGTCACACAGAAGTCAGCTGAAAGTGTACGTGTCCCTAAGACTCGCTTAGCCTTAGTCATCGGCCTATGTGAGGGCAACCACAAAATGGCTACTGTGCACAAAATGGAACCCAAGGTTTCAGAACGGAATCCCTGATTTCATGGTGATCTCGTCACTCGAACACGCCGAAAATACTCGTATATAGTATACTCGTCATTCTCGGTCTACTGATACCAAAATCGCCATGATACGTCGATGTTTATGACACGGGTCCAGAATTTCAGTACCACACAATGGGTTTTAGTCCCTTGATGGTGAATGCTAGACCAAATGAGACTTTATTCCTACTTTGTTGGCCAGCATAGTTGGTTACTGCAGCCAACTCCCACTAGCATTGCAACAGAGAGGTGGTTAGCGTGAGACCAGGAGTTCAGGGAGTAGCTTGAGAGACAACATGAACCTGGGCAGGGCAGGCTGACATGGATGCATATACAAAAGGTTATAACATGCTCATTAGATTTTTAAGGTATCATTTTCACGTGCCTAGGTGCGAAACATGTCAGTGTAGACTGACATCTTAGTTGCTCCAGTGCATTCATTCAGGCCAGTCGCTTTCTGTTAAAACAGCAGCGGCCTGAAACTCGCTTCCTGCGGACCTTCAGGTCACTCAAGACTTTCCACTCTTCAAAAAACGTTTAAAGACAAATCTGTTCAGTCAACTCATTTAATTGGCTCCCACCTCTTTGCCCCAGTTCACTCTCGCGCCAGGACACTCCAGAGAATTAGTGCGCGCTACAAATTCTTTATAACATAACATTCAATGGCAGCTTCGCAGTCCTTGTGATGAGTATTCCCATTGGTTTTGGAACCACAGGAACCAGCTGGTAGTGCATAATCACTGATTTACCATTGTGTTTAAGCTTTGACTTTTCTTGGCATAGCAAGGCTTTCCCTGAACTCTTTTTTTGTAAGGCAGGACATGCATGTGTTTCAGTCAGTATATAGGCATGTTGCACATACCTTAAATGCCTAAGTGGTGCAATGTTGTTCTTATCAAAGAAATAAGACTTTAATCCTGTTATGTGCAAAAGCAAGTGACAGAAACAGAGCATACGATTTTTGAATGATTTATGAGATAGCAGCAGCATGTTAATTTTTTTAGCACAGTCTCTAGGCTTGTATATATATATATATATATATATATATATCAACAGCGCGACCAGTCATGCACAGTGTATGGTTTATTGGCTGTGGGCTGGCATTCGCAGTGTCAGTCGTAGTTCCCCTTGTTCCTACCACAGCGTTCAGGACCAGGCACACTTGCAACGCATGAGCCTGATCAGGGAGCAGCGTTCTCTCTATCAGCAGGTGCGGCTGCAGTCTGCACTGCAGCAGGGGAGTTCAGGACTCGTGTGTCTTCTGAGTGTGGTCACAAAGGTGTAGCCACAGCAGATGGGTGGACATTGGCAGAGCCTTCAACTTCTTGCGGTTTCAGCGTGCATAGTCTGGGGGGTTTCTATGGTGGCTGCCAGGGGCTTTCACAATTGTAGTAGCATGCTAGGGTAACAGGCTATCTGGAAACTCAAGAACTGTAATCACGGTGGGCTGAGTTCAGCTGGCGGTCAGCAACCACTCATGTCTTAAACCTCCGGAGCTAATTCTCATTCAGGAGATCACTCGGGGATATCTGGTGAAGCCTGAACGGGAGGGATGTCTGTCTCAGACAATGTCTGTTTTCACACACATTGTGCACAATGGCTTTTTAAGTGTTGTTTTGCTCATCTTGGTTCACAAAGCTGCAATCTTATTTCAGGGGGCATATGAGAGCTTTGTGCTCTGTTCTTTGTGATTATTGCTTCAGCACGGCAGTAGTTATAAATCTTCAATTTCGGTAGCACTTTGCAGATACAGTGCTTCACAGCTGCATATTGAACAGTTGGACCCAGAGCTCTGAGCTGAATTAAGGCAGATTTTGTATGTCAGGCAGTTTATCTTCTTTCATGATGTGGCAGCAACAAGTCTTTTTTCACACTAGAGTATATTGCTTATTCTTTAAAGGAAGAGAGGATAGTTAGCCTCCCTCTGGTGCAGTCCTTTCTCTGTACTGCTGTATAGAGTTAGTTCTACTCAGCAGATTAACTCTGAGTTGACCCAAGTGGTCTGTTAATATCCAGAAACAAGATTTCGGGCACAAACCAAATGGCCACTCAAATTCAAGGTTGTGGGCAAAGTTTTGGAAGGACTCAAACTACATCTTTCAACCAGTTGTTGTACAGATCCATGCCATTTTGCTACCAAAGGCACTCTGCCACTGTGTTTGTTTTTAGAGATAGTATTAATGTTCAAGCGGTGGTGTAACACAACATTTAGCCACCCCCGCAAAGGGGCCCCTGAGTCTCTCATATCACTCGGATATCATAGGCCTCGGGCAGAATGTGGGCCCCATGAAGGGTTTTCGCTCTCCATCCCCCCGCACTACAGGGGCCTGCATTACACCCCTGATGTTCAATGCCGCAAGAGAACCTTATTGAAGATCAGGAACTGTTGCCAGGCTCTTGTAGATTGAGCAGATCAGAGCACAGGATGTGGGGAGTGTGCAGGGAGCCCATCTTCTTTATGGAGCTGTGTAGGAGTGTCATTATCTTGGACTCCATCCTTATTTCAGGTGTCTCACCTGTCAAGCGACAGGCTGAAATGCTAGAACAAGCTTTATCCAGGCGTGGTGCAGACAGCTTTTCTAACTCTATTGTAACTATGTGGATCCGTACCAGACACATACATTTGACTTTACAATGGGTGCAGCTCACAGGAAGGGGAGCACCCCATAGAACATGCAGGGAAGGAGACAGCAGGCCTCTAACTATCATTCAACATAAAGCTCCCCAAATAAAGCACCCTACCACCTTCAGTGCTAAATATATGCAAGGGAGCCCCCTCACACGAGACACTCCTTCTGCGTCGAAGCACTGCCCTATACTACACAGATTTACACAGGAAGAGTCAGTAGGCTGCCTCCACCTGTGGTGTGTGTAAAAAGCCAGGTACGTGAGTCCCTTGCTCACTTTGCCACTGGATTCAAGCAAGCCGGGCTGAAGACGGCTGTAATGCCAGAAACCGGTCCTCGGAAGCTTGTTTCCGGTCCAGGGAAGGCATGGCTTGGCAGTTCGGGCTGGACTGTTCCCATGAGGCACAGGGTCAGACTGATTTGCATATGGCCATGTCTGAACTGGGGTGGCAGAGTGGGCTAAAGAACGGTGATGGATTAAACCCAGATCAGTTGACTGGGGGTGAGTGCTTGTATTGTCAACGCTCCGTCCACCACCACCTTTGGTTTTGCTTTGTTCGCCATAAGTTGGCAGGGTATGCTCAGACGTGAGTCCCTTGCTCACTTTGCCACTGGATTCAAGCAAGCCGGGCTGAAGACGGCTGTAATGCCAGAAACCGGTCCTCGGAAGCTTGTTTCCGGTCCAGGGAAGGCATGGCTTGGCAGTTCGGGCTGGACTGTTCCCATGAGGCACAGGGTCAGACTGATTTGCATATGGCCATGTCTGAACTGGGGTGGCAGAGTGGGCTAAAGAACGGTGATGGATTAAACCCAGATCAGTTGACTGGGGGTGAGTGCTTGTATTGTCAACGCTCCGTCCACCACCACCTTTGGTTTTGCTTTGTTCGCCATAAGTTGGCAGGGTATGCTCAGACGTGAGTCCCTTGCTCACTTTGCCACTGGATTCAAGCAAGCCGGGCTGAAGACGGCTGTAATGCCAGAAACCGGTCCTCGGAAGCTTGTTTCCGGTCCAGGGAAGGCATGGCTTGGCAGTTCGGGCTGGACTGTTCCCATGAGGCACAGGGTCAGACTGATTTGCATATGGCCATGTCTGAACTGGGGTGGCAGAGTGGGCTAAAGAACGGTGATGGATTAAACCCAGATCAGTTGACTGGGGGTGAGTGCTTGTATTGTCAACGCTCCGTCCACCACCACCTTTGGTTTTGCTTTGTTCGCCATAAGTTGGCAGGGTATGCTCAGACGTGAGTCCCTTGCTCACTTTGCCACTGGATTCAAGCAAGCCGGGCTGAAGACGGCTGTAATGCCAGAAACCGGTCCTCGGAAGCTTGTTTCCGGTCCAGGGAAGGCATGGCTTGGCAGTTCGGGCTGGACTGTTCCCATGAGGCACAGGGTCAGACTGTTTTGCATATGGCCATGTCTGAACTGGGGTGGCAGAGTGGGCTAAAGAACGGTGATGGATTAAACCCAGATCAGTTGACTGGGGGTGAGTGCTTGTATTGTCAACGCTCCGTCCACCACCACCTTTGGTTTTGCTTTGTTCGCCATAAGTTGGCAGGGTATGCTCAGACGTGAGTCCCTTGCTCACTTTGCCACTGGATTCAAGCAAGCCGGGCTGAAGACGGCTGTAATGCCAGAAACCGGTCCTCGGAAGCTTGTTTCCGGTCCAGGGAAGGCATGGCTTGGCAGTTCGGGCTGGACTGTTCCCATGAGGCACAGGGTCAGACTGATTTGCATATGGCCATGTCTGAACTGGGGTGGCAGAGTGGGCTAAAGAACGGTGATGGATTAAACCCAGATCAGTTGACTGGGGGTGAGTGCTTGTATTGTCAACGCTCCGTCCACCACCACCTTTGGTTTTGCTTTGTTCGCCATAAGTTGGCAGGGTATGCTCAGACGTGAGTCCCTTGCTCACTTTGCCACTGGATTCAAGCAAGCCGGGCTAAAGACGGCTGTAATGCCAGAAACCGGTCCTCGGAAGCTTGTTTCCGGTCCAGGGAAGGCATGGCTTGGCAGTTCGGGCTGGACTGTTCCCATGAGGCACAGGGTCAGACTGATTTGCATATGGCCATGTCTGAACTGGGGTGGCAGAGTGGGCTAAAGAACGGTGATGGATTAAACCCAGATCAGTTGACTGGGGGTGAGTGCTTGTATTGTCAACGCTCCGTCCACCACCACCTTTGGTTTTGCTTTGTTCGCCATAAGTTGGCAGGGTATGCTCAGACGTGAGTCCCTTGCTCACTTTGCCACTGGATTCAAGCAAGCCGGGCTGAAGACGGCTGTAATGCCAGAAACCGGTCCTCGGAAGCTTGTTTCCGGTCCAGGGAAGGCATGGCTTGGCAGTTCGGGCTGGACTGTTCCCATGAGGCACAGGGTCAGACTGATTTGCATATGGCCATGTCTGAACTGGGGTGGCAGAGTGGGCTAAAGAACGGTGATGGATTAAACCCAGATCAGTTGACTGGGGGTGAGTGCTTGTATTGTCAACGCTCCGTCCACCACCACCTTTGGTTTTGCTTTGTTCGCCATAAGTTGGCAGGGTATGCTCAGACGTGAGTCCCTTGCTCACTTTGCCACTGGATTCAAGCAAGCCGGGCTGAAGACGGCTGTAATGCCAGAAACCGGTCCTCGGAAGCTTGTTTCCGGTCCAGGGAAGGCATGGCTTGGCAGTTCGGGCTGGACTGTTCCCATGAGGCACAGGGTCAGACTGATTTGCATATGGCCATGTCTGAACTGGGGTGGCAGAGTGGGCTAAAGAACGGTGATGGATTAAACCCAGATCAGTTGACTGGGGGTGAGTG
Source organism: Lissotriton helveticus (assembly GCF_964261635.1). Lineage (NCBI taxonomy): Eukaryota > Metazoa > Chordata > Amphibia > Caudata > Salamandridae > Lissotriton > Lissotriton helveticus. The sequence goes on along the minus strand of NC_136068.1, from coordinate 966,044,085 downwards.
CTTGTATTGTCAACGCTCCGTCCACCACCACCTTTGGTTTTGCTTTGTTCGCCATAAGTTGGCAGGGTATGCTCAGACGTGAGTCCCTTGCTCACTTTGCCACTGGATTCAAGCAAGCCGGGCTGAAGACGGCTGTAATGCCAGAAACCGGTCCTCGGAAGCTTGTTTCCGGTCCAGGGAAGGCATGGCTTGGCAGTTCGGGCTGGACTGTTCCCATGAGGCACAGGGTCAGACTGATTTGCATATGGCCATGTCTGAACTGGGGTGGCAGAGTGGGCTAAAGAACGGTGATGGATTAAACCCAGATCAGTTGACTGGGGGTGAGTGCTTGTATTGTCAACGCTCCGTCCACCACCACCTTTGGTTTTGCTTTGTTCGCCATAAGTTGGCAGGGTATGCTCAGACGTGAGTCCCTTGCTCACTTTGCCACTGGATTCAAGCAAGCCGGGCTGAAGACGGCTGTAATGCCAGAAACCGGTCCTCGGAAGCTTGTTTCCGGTCCAGGGAAGGCATGGCTTGGCAGTTCGGGCTGGACTGTTCCCATGAGGCACAGGGTCAGACTGATTTGCATATGGCCATGTCTGAACTGGGGTGGCAGAGTGGGCTAAAGAACGGTGATGGATTAAACCCAGATCAGTTGACTGGGGGTGAGTGCTTGTATTGTCAACGCTCCGTCCACCACCACCTTTGGTTTTGCTTTGTTCGCCATAAGTTGGCAGGGTATGCTCAGACGTGAGTCCCTTGCTCACTTTGCCACTGGATTCAAGCAAGCCGGGCTGAAGACGGCTGTAATGCCAGAAACCGGTCCTCGGAAGCTTGTTTCCGGTCCAGGGAAGGCATGGCTTGGCAGTTCGGGCTGGACTGTTCCCATGAGGCACAGGGTCAGACTGATTTGCATATGGCCATGTCTGAACTGGGGTGGCAGAGTGGGCTAAAGAACGGTGATGGATTAAACCCAGATCAGTTGACTGGGGGTGAGTGCTTGTATTGTCAATGCTCCGTCCACCACCACCTTTGGTTTTGCTTTGTTCGCCATAAGTTGGCAGGGTATGCTCAGACGTGAGTCCCTTGCTCACTTTGCCACTGGATTCAAGCAAGCCGGGCTGAAGACGGCTGTAATGCCAGAAACCGGTCCTCGGAAGCTTGTTTCCGGTCCAGGGAAGGCATGGCTTGGCAGTTCGGGCTGGACTGTTCCCATGAGGCACAGGGTCAGACTGATTTGCATATGGCCATGTCTGAACTGGGGTGGCAGAGTGGGCTAAAGAACGGTGATGGATTAAACCCAGATCAGTTGACTGGGGGTGAGTGCTTGTATTGTCAACGCTCCGTCCACCACCACCTTTGGTTTTGCTTTGTTCGCCATAAGTTGGCAGGGTATGCTCAGACGTGAGTCCCTTGCTCACTTTGCCACTGGATTCAAGCAAGCCTGGCTGAAGACGGCTGTAATGCCAGAAACCGGTCCTCGGAAGCTTGTTTCCGGTCCAGGGAAGGCATGGCTTGGCAGTTCGGGCTGGACTGTTCCCATGAGGCACAGGGTCAGACTGATTTGCATATGGCCATGTCTGAACTGGGGTGGCAGAGTGGGCTAAAGAACGGTGATGGATTAAACCCAGATCAGTTGACTGGGGGTGAGTGCTTGTATTGTCAACGCTCCGTCCACCACCACCTTTGGTTTTGCTTTAAAAAGCCAGGTACACCACAACATTAGCCTTAAAACACCTCCATCTATTTGTCAAGTCAAGCCTAGCACAGGGAGAGTACCTGCTTATGATTTTAAAAAAAAGCATACCATTTTGTGTATACCCCTAAGCCTAACAAAGTATAATTTTACTATGTGAGCAACGCCCTCGGTCATGTAGATCACCTTTCAGGGGACATGGAACACTAGTTTCCAGCACAGGAACATGTATCTGGTCAGTCCGAATGATAAAATGAAGATCATGATGTTGTGCCATGGACTTTACATTCTGCAGTCATTGTCTATCCCCTTATGTGTATTGTGGTACCTAGCCAATTGAAAGGTTTTAAAGGCTCATCAGGAGATAGAATCAGTGATCCTTGGGGTTCAGGTGGTGGGAGACAAGGCCATTCACAATATTGGCGCTCTAGTTGAACAGTGTATATTTTTGAGTGATCTTGAATGAAAGCAAGGTGTTGATTGCCCTCAGGTCTTCAAAGAGTGAGTTCCAGTGCTGCTAAACCAAGAGAATAAAAGGCCAGAATCTGGATGCTATATATGACCATCTGAACTTCGTATACAGGTTTCAGTTGGCAGATAGCAGATTTCTGGTGGGAGTGTAATAGAAGTGTCGGGGAAGAGGTATTTTGAAGGAGCATTCTGCTGACTCAAAGTGTAATGTGAGCTGTTTACAGAGTGCCCTGTATGTTGGCGAAAAAGCTTGCTGTGTTGCCCTTACCAGGAGAGTATTACAATGATAGCCGTGTTCAGTACTAGACCAGTTATTAACCCCTTTGCTGTGTGAAACAGTAGAAGCGGTCACCTTGCTCATTTTGCAGTTGATATACTGCTTCTGTGGCAGCAACAGAGACAAAAGTTTCCAGTTGCATGCTGAAATTAACAATATGCCAAGTGTGGCAATGTGCTTCACCATTGCCTCAGCATTACATCACATGTCCTGATTCTTGAATGCTTGCTTGTCCTAGCCTGTAGAATGTTCTTGGACTTGAGCAGAATCGGTGAGCAGAGCCAGTTGGGTGGCTGAGCTGTTATTCTATGCTGATACTTAATAAACCCTTTTTCAAGAATTCAAGGCCTCGTCTCATCATTAAAGAAGAAACCTACTTTTCAAAACCAAGGTTTCTAGCTGAATGGAAAAGTAGATGACGATGATTAGGATGGAGCACAAACCTTTGTGTGAGGTTTTTACCAATAAGGGCATTGATTTAATCTCTCCCAGGATATCCAAGTGGGTTGCTAGTCTGCAGGGATATAGCTTTTGTGTGAAGTATATTCCCGGTTATGAGAACATTGTGGCTGACACGTTATCTAGGTTGGTCCCTTTCGGGAATTTGGAACCCTGATTTGGCATCCAATAAGTCTATGGATTTTGTTTGTGAGGTGGACCACAAAGTCATGTCGGAGGAATGGTGGCATGTAGCTGTTGTTGAGAATGAGGTCCCTCAAGGCGTCATGAAACTTATTTGTGCAGGTTGGCACCATAAGGAACAAGGAGGTATACTTTGTAAAGATTTTTGATGTGTGAGAGACCAATTGTCAACTAGTGATGGTATGTTGAGGAAAGGTAATAGGTTGGTTCCTCCTTTAACTTTACATAAGGAGCTTCTGGATCTTGCACATAAATGTCATCAGTAATTTCGAACACTAAGGAGATATTACGCTCTACTTACTGGTGGCCTGGCATGTATCTCCAGTTAGAACGTTTAGTGAGAGAATTTGTTCAATGCTCTTTAAGAAAATTATGAAAACTAGAACTCAACCCATGGTTGTCAGGACACGTCTGAGTGGTCCCTGGAAGGACATTGCTTTGGACATTCTGGGTCCCGTACATGGTGATTGGCACCCGGAAGCAGGAACCGCCTACAGACCCTCCAACCCACCACTAGATACACAGTACGACGCACCCGCCTTTTCTTTTCAAACTCGCCCGATCATCACTTGCTTGTTTTGGCTCGTCGGACCTAATTAGGAACCAAGGAGACTTCCTGTTCTGGCACACCCGCCAGCGTTCCCTGCGAACCCACGGTAAGTTCCCCTTCTACGCACCCCACGAGCCTAGGCTGGTGCACCGCCCTTCTCTGCTCATCACTCCACCCCAGGCCGGACAAACCACTCACTGGTCATGAGCCCTGAAGAGTCACAAGCCTACGCATTGTGACGAAACACGTGTCGGCTGATTGTTTGATTCCACATTACTTTATTTTCTTATTAAAGCTGCTTAAGAAACACGCTGGTGTCGACCACAGAATATATCACCAATAGAGAGTACTTCTACTTCTATTTTTGTATCCCCAGCTCGTGTGCCCAGGACTGTGCAAATCTAACTATTGTGGGTTCCTGACTCACAAAACAACGGGGGTTAATGGATAGTTACCCTGACCTGGCAGCACCGTTTTACATTAACTGCACACCAACCCAGAAACGCATAATTGTCTGAGCGCCATTCTTCCTGCACACTTCCTAAAAACCCAGCATCCCAGTTACCAAACTTTTCTACTGGTGTGGACACGAGAACTGTAATTAACATGCTGAAAGTGTTGTTTACTAGAGAGGGTTTGCCAGAAACGCTTCTAACTGATGATGGTGTGCAGCTTGTTTTGAAAGAGATGGAGGGTTTTCTCATGGGGTGTGGGGTCCTTCATAAAAAATCTGCCCTCTATCATCCCGAGTTGAATGGAACTGCGGAAAGGTTCAACAGGGTCCTGAAAGAAACCATCTCGCTGGCAAAGAGCAACTTTCTCAATTGGAAGGAAGAGGTTTCCAAGAGGGTTGGTGTGTACAGGTTCTCACCTCACATGACAACAGGAACGTCTCAGTTTTTCCTGTTTCGTGGAAGGCATCCAGAAATGTTCTTGGAACCTCCTTGGGTGCATAATTTTCTCTCTGATAAGCGTGTCAATACTGACACTGAGGGTAGAAAAAGAAGGAAGATGAGAAATGCAAGAATAGCAAAATGCATTACGATTTGAGGCATGCTGTCAAAGACACGATTATTTTGTGATGATTAAAAGGCCTGGATAGTGTGTTACTGGATCTAAGTTTTCTAAACTGTTGAGGGTTATTAAAATGTGTGATAATGCCATAAACACATCCGATCATAGGGTGGTGTGCAGCAGAAGGAAGTTGGGGCATGACCGGGGTGATGGGGGGGAGGGTGGGGGGCGGGGGTCGTTTGTGTGTGTGTTTTTTTTTTTTTTAGGGAATCTACAATGAGAGTGATGTTGTTTCTCCGAGGATATCGAGGAGAGAAACCCGCCCTCCCCTATATTTGGACTATGTTGTGTAAATCTGCACCTCTTCCTTTATACTAGTTTTCATTATATTTGTTATGTGAAAATGCAATCTTATGTTTTCTAGTTTTGTTTTTGAGCTATTGTTCTTTTATGTTTCTGTATTAGTGAGGGAGATGTGTGGTAATGTGCTTCAGCATTGCTTCAACATTACATCACATGTCCTGATTCCAGAATGCTTGCTCCTCCTAGCCTGTAGAATGTTCTGGGACTTGAGCAGAATCGGTAGGCAGAGCCAGTTGGGTGGCATAGCCGTTCTTCAACGCTGATACTTAATAAACCCTTTGTCAAGAATTCAAGGCCTCTTCTCATCATTAAAGAAGAAACCTACTTTTCAAAACCAAGGTTTCTAGCTGAATGGAAAAGTAGAAGAATGTCCAGTAGTGCAGACGTGGTTGTATACTGTGCAGGCTGAGGGCAGGGAAGGAAGAGATCTTCTGTTTTAAGAGAGATCAGCATACAAGAGCATTGTGGATTGCCATTAATTTAGAGGTGGGGAGAGAAAGAAAGTAATGAAACGTGAGTGTCATCTACAAAGAGGTGATATGAAATGCAGGATAAGCATTTTCAGTCTGTAATCCCTTAAAACACCTACTGGCAAACAGAGCACCTTTACTCCTTCTCTTAATCTGACCTTAACCCAGGTCTGACTGTTTTCAAAATATAATATAGGGTCATTCCTGTGACTTTGTGATTTCTCATAAATGCTCTTTGGTTCACTGGAACTCTAATGCTGTTAGCTCTGTGACCTCTTGTTGCACAAAGAAAAATAGTTTTTTTGCCCTTGCTGAAGCCTGTAAAAGCCCCTTCATTTCCCACTTTACATCCTCTGTTTCCCGCTTTTAATCCTACACTCTGCGACCTTTGTTTTCTATCCCTCTGCACTTTTTTCCTGTGTCATCTGGAAATGCCCACTCCTCACCCCCACCATTTACTGGCTCTGCTCTTCTTGCTTTGTGCTGCTTTCGCCCTTTGTAGCCTCTTTATCCTCTTCTCTGAACACATTTTTTCTCTTCCTCTGTACTCTTCACCTGTGTGCTCTCAAACTTTCTCCTTCACCTCCACCATGTACTCGCTCTGCACCCCTTTCTTTTGCTCTTCTTTCCCCCTTTACAACCTCAGTTTCCCTCTGCTTGGTCCCTCCTTGCTTTTTCCATTCATAGGCCACTGCTGACAGCATGGGTTTTGCATATGAGCCCAATAGGTGTGGACTCTTTAGACTATAATCAAAGTGCATTTTTAGCGCTATATGACAACATATTTGATGACATACTGTGCTTGAGTTATTTGTAAAAGTTTGTGAATTTTGTTTAGTTCCTCCCGCCATTAACCAAATATTTCTGCTGCTAGACCCAGTTTTTCCTGCCTTTTCCTCCTCCCCTTCCTGGCTGGGCCTGCTGGGGAGCCTACGAGGCAGAGAAGGGGCCACTTGACATCATCACCGGCGTTTATAAGTCTACCCCCAGGGGATCCTTTCCTAGTTATCAAGGTGAAGGGAGGAGAGGACAAGGGAAATGTACTGTTTGGCGGACCAAGCTACATTGATGGTGCTGTTTCACAATCTACACACACTCCCCAGGAACCAGCCACAAACACATTCATGCATTCAAGTCCAGAACCCAAACACACATCTCCCTCTACCAACAAATAAGGTCAGTCTACCCAGTACTCACTCACCAACCATTCCCCAGCCATGTAACATACTTCCTCATAGCATTCTACCCCTACATCAACACACCCCTACACAAACGTAAGCATATTTGCTTATACACCAACAGCCCACAAAACACACCCTCAATCTGACCAACACCCACCTTTACCAAAGTCCTTCTACTACCCTCTGCCTTTTCCAAACATTGCCCATGCTACCTTTCTTAACCCTTTCTGCAACCCTCTATTATACCACTTTAACACACAACCCTCCCTTTCTTCTCACACAAGACCAAGGACAACACTCTTTCAACAATCCTCTCCACAAGTAAGGGAAAATTATCCCCCTACTCAGCCTACTACCATCTCTCACAAACCCCATTTCACATACACTGAGACTACACAAAGAATCTACTCTCACACCAAATCCCATTACCCATCTCTATCAACATACACAACTCACCAGTCTTTCACAATCAAATCCAACCTCAAGTCTCTACCAAAATACAAGATACTTGCACACAAAAACAGATGTATACAAAATGTATCTGAACAAAATCTCACACATTAAAAAATGCCGGAACATCCCAACATATCTACATACATCAACTCGTCTCTGAATACCAAAATAACTAACACACATTTAAACCCATCTGTAGCTCACACTCTCCATTCAACAAATACACAAACTACTCAATTAACAAGCACATGACAATACTCACACTTCTATCATCCATTCCTCAATTCAGAGCCATAAAGCATGATCCTTATGTGCCACCACCACCCCAAAACCATATGCCTTCCAACTTCAATAAACGCAAAAGAAAGCAACCCCACAGTACTCATCTTAACTTCACATCCTCTTGTCTGTGGCATAACAAGCCTATCTTTTCAACACAGCTCTACAGCTCACCCCCTCAATTTCAATCAGACTCACCACCACCCACACGCAGACTTTAAAAATGTCTCCTAAGTCTTTTGGAGGGAAATATCTGTTGCAGGACAGAGAAAGTGTTGTTTTTGTTTATCGTTAACACCAACAACATTAGCACACCACCCACAACTTCGAAGAGCAATACTGACTCCTCTGCAGCACAAACTAGCACCATCTACAAAAACATTCATTTTTTTCATACTGCCTACTGATAAATGCCCATTCGATTTCAAAACACAAGTCCCACATATTGAACCTGTTGATAGACACCTGAATTGCTTTTTATAACTGCTACACAAACAAATGATAGACTGAATGCTGAATAAATCAAACATTCACCCCAGTCAAGCGATATGGGTTAAATCCATTGTTCTTTTGCTCGCCAAGCCACCCCAGTTTAGACCCAGCCATATGCAAATCAGTCTAGACCCTGTGCCTCATGGGAACAGTCCAGACTGAACTGCCCAGCCAGATCCTCCCTGGACCGGAAACAAGCATCCAGGGACCGGTTTGTGGGTATTACCCTTCATCAGCCAGGCTAGCTTGAATCCAGTGGCACAGTGAGCAAGGGACCCACGTCTGGGCAAATCCATCCCACTAAGGGTGAAAAGTGCTACACAAATAGATGATGGACGGAATGCTGAATAAATCATAAATTCACCCCCAGTCAAGAAATCTGGGTTGAATCCATTGTTCTTTTGCTCACCATGCCACCCCAGTTTAGACCCAGCCATATGCAAATCAGTCTTGACCCTGTGCCTCATGGGAACAGTACAGACCAAACTGCCAAGCCAGGTCCTCCCTGGACCGGAAACAAGGATCCGGAAACAGTTCGGGCTGGACTGTTCCCATTGGGCGCAGGATCATGACTGATTTGCATATGGGTGGGCCTAAACTAGAATGGCATGATGAGCAAAGAAACAATGGATTTAGGACCAGATCTCTGTACTGGGGTGAATGTATGACATTGTTCTGCATTCTGTCCATCAATAATTGTTTTTTCATTTGTCACCCCGAGTGGGACGGGTATGCCCAAACGTGGGTCCCGTGGTCTCCAGGCCACTGGAGTTAAGCTTTCCTGGTTGATGAGGGCTGAAAGCCTGAAACCGGTCCTAGGATGCTTGTTTCCAGTCCAGAGATGACCTGGTCTTGTGGTTTGGGCTGGACTGTTCCCATTGGGCGCAGGGTCAATACTGATTTGCATATGGCTGGGTCCAAACTGGAATGGCATGGATTTAGGCCCAGATCTCTGTACTCGGGTGAATGTATGCCATTGTTCTGCATTCTGTCCATCAATTGTTCTTTTTGCATTTGTCACCCCTAGTGGGATGGGTATGGTCATCAATATTATGATATTCATTGTTGGTGGCACACGTCATCCCGGGTGCACTTTCACCCTGCTCCTTGTGAGTTGTGTCTTGGGCGGTAGGGTGACCAACTGTCCGTAAATTTCACGGACAGTCCGTAATTTCGTCCGTTTGTCCGTTGTCCATGAAGGACTCTTTAACGGATGCCATTTGTCCGTAATTTCACCTGCTGTTGGGTGACAGCCAATTATGTACCTTTCTATCACCAACCGTTGCTCCAATCTTTGCTCTGGAGAACAAACAAAGCTATCTAGGATTGGCTTGAAAGCAATCCACCTACCCTAGAGCTCGCTGGTACAGTCAGTGCAAGAGTGTTCTCATTGGCCCTGATGAGCATCAGGGCCAATGAGAACAGCTTTAGGATACCCAATAACCCAGCCACTGTACTTCTAGACGAGTGTGAGTGCATCGTGACTCGTGAGCAAAGTGCTTGAGTTGCATGCCTTTCTTGTAGATGTGCAGAGAGACCCGTCTGCACTGGGTGTGCAGAGTGAGGCCTGTACAGGTTTGGGTTCAGGGTAAGGTGGTGTCTGTGTTAGTACAGGATGAGAGGAGTGCTTGTGAGTTCAGAGTGCACTGCGTGTTATTTTAGTCCAGTGGGATGGTGCACCCTTGTGAGTTCTTGGTAGGTAGTGTGTCTCTTTTAGTGTAGGGTGAACAGCATTGGGTGGTGCGTCTTTATGAGAGGAGGATGAGTGGTGTACCTGAGAGATTCGAGCCATTAAAAGCCAAATCTATTGCCTTTGACTCTGCTCGTTTTGGTAATAATGTCAAAGCCAAAGAATGGCTTAGAAATGTTTCACATGTGGATCTCACACACACACACACACACACGCACACACACACACATATATATATATACACACATATATTACCTACTGGCGGTCGCCAGTAGGTAGTTATAGTTAGCACCTAGTTTCCATAGGAAATCCGCAACATTCTATTGGGAATAACTTTGGCGTTGATGGATGGAATTGGCTGAATTTCTCCAAGAAAATGGCCAGCTCCGCTCCGCTCCTTCCCTGATAATTTGGGGGGGATTCGTGAAGTGGGGGCGGAGATAAAAGGGGGGTCCCAAAACGTGTATACCCATGTTAATTTCCATAGGGCGGTTGGACTCACTTTTAGCCCGAACGGCTGAATGGATTTCCACCAAACTTGGCAAAATTGTAGGGACTGGTAGCCCGATGTGCCTTTGCTATGTCTCAAGATATGTGCTCCAGTGGATTTTGAGTCATTTAGGTTAAAAAAAATATATATATCTATAAGCGCGCCCCGGTACGCGCTCCAGGGCGCGTACCAGCGCGTAACGCGAGTTCGCGAGCGGAAAGCTGATTGGCTCCCAGGTGTCTGTCAACATTCCAAACAGTCCGGAGCGGCCGCCATCTTGTGTCTCGGTAGGATCGAGACAGAAGCGGTGGCAAAAACAAAGGGGGAAATGACCAAAAGGGGGCAGGGTAGACCCCCCCCTGACCCACTAGGTTTGATGTGGGGGCCATAAAAGGGCCCCGCGGGGCAAAAAAGATTTTTTTTTTTCAATTTTCGCAGGGGAAGCGCCCGGTACGCGCACCGGGGAGCGTACCGGGGAGCGTACCATGGAGAAAAAAGAATGACAGTGTTTTAAAAAAATTTAGCATTTTTTTATAAATTGGAGGTAGTTCTAAAAAGAACTGTTTTTTTATTCTTTTTGTTGTTTTATAATTTTTTAATTGTTTTTTTGAACATTTTTTACTTTTTTTGGCTTTTCTGAACAGTTTTATATTTTTTCTGTATTTTTTATGGGGAGAAACAAAAAACAGGGAATTGTAAACGGCTCAACTGGAGCAAAAAAAATCAGGAAAAAATTAAGGTTTCTTTGGGCACTTGTGGTTATCACCAGCAAGGTTGATGAGTGTAATACTTTGCTCACCATAGGTAATTGTTTTTCCACAAAATATACAAACAATTTTGTATCTACCAAACTTGGTTTGGATGTTTGGGATCATCTCCCTTGTCTCTGGACCCGATGGAGTGGGTTCTTTGCTTGTTGAGGTTCTGGAAGCAGATTGGGGAAGGTTTCTGGCCAGTTCTCTCACCTCTGCCGCAGAATAGTTGTTAGGATGCCTGCGCTGCATGTGGCGAATCATGGTGTGATTACCAAAAGAATATTTTTTTGTAGGGTTCCCCCTGGAAAGTTCACAGCCACAGATCAGACAAGTTACTTTTGCCGCATTGACTTTCTTGTGGCCTCTTGGGAATTTAAAAAACTCCCACACAATGTGCTCTCTCGGTTTGTAAGGGGGATTGTCTTCAGGCAGGAAAGTCCTCCTCTCCTTCTCCTCCTCCTCATCCACCACCAATGTTGTGGTCCTTTTGGTGGTGGTGGTGGTGCAGATGCTCCTGCTACTGCTACTGTAGCCATTTCTCACCAATGGAAACAGGTCTTCCTCACTCAAAGAACAAAGTGAGAATGAGGAAAAAAGGTGGGGGCTTTCATCATTTGGAAAACAAAACTGTCCTGAACCAATGAAAAGTGTTATTTTCAGGTCACGTGACCCGGGCTTTCATCATTTGGAAACCAAAACTGTTCTAAACCAATGAAAAGTGTTATTTTCAGGTCACATGACCCGACGCGCTTATGCTACGTGCCCCGGGGCGCGCCCGGGTACGCGCCCTGGGGCGCTTACGTAGCGCGTATGCGTTAGGGCGCTTCCGGATGCGCTTACGCCGTGCGTCTTAAGACGCATCACGCGGCTACGCAATACGTCACGATGATGTTTTCGTTTGCGGCAATAGCGCTAACGGGACACTCACCAGTACGCGCACCGGGGCGCGCCGCAAGACTGCGCTTACCGGTGCGTTCACTGGTACGCGCACCGGGAGCGCTCCAGGAAGAAAAAAAAATTGTATTACATAAATATACAATATAGGATTCATTATAAAATAGAAATTAGCTATTAAAAAACCTATGAAATTCACTGAAAAAACCATAGGTTTCACACCAGTTATAGTTAGGAATTAGCATTTAAAAAACCTATTAAATTCACTGAAAAAACCATAGGTTTCACACTAGTT